>NW_027269264.1:25908243-26085743 GCF_023055355.1 Agelaius tricolor | reverse complement strand
AACATGATAGCCACTCCTTATGCAGAGCTGAAGACAGTGATTACAAAGTAATTACATTTTGGAGCAGTTCAGTTCTAAACTAGAACAAAATTAAAAGGAAAGCAAAACTCAGAAACAAAGGAGCAGGGATTTACAGAAGGAAGAAAACACCTGACACTCATTATTTAATAAGTACTAATGTGCATTCAGTTAGGAATATTCTGGACTTACATAAATGACAAGGAAACAATGAAAACATTTTGGGGACTTTAGGACTTAAACCGACTTAACAAAGAAAACCAAGCAAAGAAAATAAGGGTTGAAAAAGACTAGTTCTCACTGGAGTGTGGAATAGGATTCCCAAGGGCAGCTATTGAAGGCCCATCTAAAACCCAGACTAGACAAAGATTAGAAAAACAATACAAGCTCACAGTAGCAGGCTTAAATTTCAACTGCACCATTTCAAAGTTCCAAGACTTCCGGAAACAAAACCCCACCTCTTTTAGGCCACATATCTCTATAAATTTCCTGTGAGACAGATTAAATGCTAAAGTTGCTTCGCTCTAAAACTAATATTGCTACTTTTGCAGTTTTGAAAAACATTCCAATTATACAACATCAAAAACACACTTGTGACTGCCCTAGCAAGACTGAAAGTCAGTAGTCTATAATGTGAATTTTCCGTTTTGATTTTTTTTTTCCTTGCCAAGACACCAATTTTTTTTCTGGCAAAACATCTGATCTGTTATTTCCTCACTTCTCCTGTGTTACAGAATTTTTGAATGTATGTTAATACAATTCAGATTTTAGCCTCTTTTTCTTTGCAGATTCCTATTTTTCTTTAAAAATTTCTAAATCTATTGCTGCCAAGACTAATAGATTATATAACTTCAGAATTTCATTTTGCACAGTAATTAATGTCTGAGATTAATCTTTCCTATACTGGAGAGATATTGGAATTTCTTACCTACAGGCATGTTTTCAGTACTTTTGCAGTATATGTGGGTAATACTATTTGCCAACTACAATAACTAGGGCAATAAAAGTGAGAAATCTAGATGAGAGATCTTCATACCAACTTAAATACCTAGATGGAATTATTAAAACTTGTGGAGGTCAAGTTAAATTAAACAGTGAGGTGCAGGGATGTGCAATGCTGAATATACAAGGCTGTAACCACTGCAATTGTTAAATTAATTCTTGTGGTTGTTATGTAGTGGCCTACTGCTGTTTTCAGTGACAGTTTGTTTTGGATGGTTTACTGCAGATCTACCAGTGGCTGCTGCTTTTGGAAAGACTGTCAAATATGTTTCATTCACAGCGTCTGCATTATACAGATCTTCTATTAACATGTGCACAACTAAAAATTATATACAAATTTCAACGTAGCATTAAGCTTCCAAAATACTTGTAAAGACACACTTCCTGTAGATATGGTGTGCTAAAGTTCTGGCAAACATCAATTTAGAATTGTCAGGACTTTAGAAATTACATTTATTTACAGTGTTTCATGCCAGACTCTCACACATTCCATTGCTTCTAAGCACAAGGTGAAGCAGTATAGAGAATTTATCTGTTTTTTTTAAGCACACACCAAACATATGAGTATGTAAAAAGAGTTTCAACATGAATTAACAGTTCTAGTAATATTTTAAAGTACAGGAAATTTTATAAATTATTGTGCTGCTTTGAAAATATAATTTTTAATGTAAAAAGCTCAGATAAACTAGATGTAAATAGTTTTGACCATCTTCAGATTTCATAAGATTGTGCCATTTAATACAAAGAAAAGTTTAGGTTTTATGTTTTAATTTTACATACTTAACTCACCCACTTTGCAGGCATGGTACTGATACACTAAGCAGTGTATTTTCTTCACTCAATCCAAGTAGGCTTCAGTAGACACAACTATGCAGATTAAATAGGTACTAAATAAAAAGATTAACCTTTGCAATGAGGGAACACTGACAACAGCAGTCATACAGGGAACAGATGAGACTGAGGATGTAGAGGATGGATTATCAGCAAATCAATGTCACTGAATTTGTTTTCATTTGGATTTTATCTTTTTTTTATCAGCCATAGAAGCCACTCTAGCTCAAGTCCAAGAAAAATTCTAATTTGTTACAAGAAGATCCCACCTCCCACCCCTAGCAGTACAACCCTTGGAGAGTCAGGTCATTTCAGCAGATAACGGTGACCAGGCCATAAGCTACACAATTTTAGAGACAGATTATCACATTTCTACAACTGCAACTCTTAAAAATCACGTATGCTGTTCTGGTATAGAAGCTACTAACTCATCATCCATCTATTTTGGAAATACATTTTAGAAACAATTTGGGGATTTCTAGTAAACTAATCTAGTGGACACTGAGAAATTCCAGAAGATATAGAGCACTGTCTAGGAACAAAAATGGAACAACTCTGCTCTCCAAGTATTTGAGAGATGCACTGTACGACTCACCTTAGTATGTCTGCACACAGTACACTCAAGGTATTTAACAGTTTAAAACCAGAAGTATTCATTTGAAACCTACATTATGCTGAAACTACGATGAAGTTCAGACTGCACCTCATTTTTAGTGTGAGTAGAATAAACAATAGTATTCTTTGACAAATGAAGGCACTGATTAAAACTGGAAAAATGGGACCAACCTGAGTAAACTTATTGGTTTGCCTGGTTTCCTGTCTGGTCATTTGCTAGTAACTAAGAACAAAGACAAACATAGCAACTAAATTTTAACAGAGAGACATTAATACACACAGAGTCCTCATCATGGTTGACTGGTATCACAGAATTCATCCTCTTAAGTAAGGTATAACCCATGTGGGGTACTATCTCCTCCAAACTGGTTAGTGAAGATGACCATCGTAACTGAGAACAGAGATCATGTACACACTATACATTCTCCCTTCTTCCCCTGATCCTGAAGGAAACTGCTTTGTATGATAGAAATGAAAAAATAAAAAGCACTTGAAACAGAAAGAAACTGCAAACACTGAGTATTAAATAACTTGTGAATTATTACAGCAGCATCAAAGGGACACTGACATGTTCTGAGCCTTCACTCACAACTCCTGGTGCACTTTTTCTTTTGAAAGGTGCTTTGAGATCCGAGTAGAAAAGTACTTTTAATAAAACACACATCCATTTTGCTGACATTTTTTTCATGAAGCATAGGTATTTACTCCTGCACTCCAGCCAAAGTAACAGTTTGTGTAAACTTAGCACTTAATGAATTTACATGGCAGTTTCTAGACAATTGGATACTTCTCGCTTCCCCAGACTGCTTTTCAGGGTCTTATTTCATGCAATCTGCTACTTTATGCTGTCAATCTGCTTTTTGTATTGCACTCCAGGAATTACTCCTGTTTGTGACATACCATGTGCACATATAGAAATTGTATTTTCCTAATTACAAGATATCCTTTGGGTAAGAAGCAGTGCAGAGTGTAATGCATTATTAATAATTATAGAAACTATTGCTTTTTGAGGAGAAATCTATACTAGCATACTTGTTTAACTGTGCTTTGACATTGTTGGTAGGGAATAAAAAGTTGGTAGGGAGGATATATGTCCAGTGGTTAGGAAAAGCAACTGAGTATGAAGATGCACACTTAGTCCTCAAACAACAAATGATGTGTTATGGGATACTAGGTAAATAAACTAAATTTTATTTTTTAAAAAAAAGTCAATTTCATTTATTTTTTCTATTCTGTTTGTTTATCCATGTGTAAAACTCAAGTAACAATATGTAACTATGCACAGACATGTTGCAAGGCTGACTTACCTGATGAAAAAGATGCCATAGATAAGCCAAGTATTTGCTATTTTAAGTACCTATACATAAAAAAATTAAAGTTATGCAATGCTAAGTTCACACCCTCTTGGATATCTTTTATATATATATATATTTTTTTTTTTTTTTAAGAAAACTAAGCAAAATTTATAAATGCATCATTCCTTCCTTGACATTTGCATACTTACTAGGTCACTTCTGCATAATGCATGGGTGCACATCTTTAATACAGCAACCTGTACTCATAAAATGACACTTGGCACTGCATCTGGGACACTGTAACCTCCACAGACTAAAAAGGATTTGGATTGTGTCGTCCCTTCTGATTACGCAGTGTGTGATAGGAACAAGGATGTGTGGTGACACGGATCGATGGAGCCTGCACACTGTGTTTTCTGGTCCCACTTGTTTCTACTCTTCATTTTCTGTTTCATGCGCTACCTCTAATAGTCCTCCTACAGGAGGACAGGACCCACACATTTTACTTATCAAAATCTCCTAGTAAAAAGAGCTTTTAAGGAAAAAAGGATTTTAAAGTAGTCATGAAACTTCTTTCTCTGATACTGTAAGTAACTCAAGTTTTCTGATCACTGAATTTGACCATCAGCATTCACAACTTATGCCTAAGAAACTAAAGCCATGAAAAGAAAGACATTAATTTAATCATGAATTCACGTAATTTGTCTTCCATTTGCCTTTCTCTGTCCCCACCAAGGAAAGCAAATAGAAGAAATCCCATGCAGGGATGATGACAACACTTCAATCAAATTAAAAACAAAGTACTTTGTAAAGAATATTGTAGAAAGAGGCCTACTACAAGATTTCCAACATGAAATTTAACAATCTGTCAAGCACCACACCCAGAAGAAAGTTGCAGGTCACACAGCATCATATAATTTGTATTCCTACTGTGAATTACCAATGTAAACCACACACATCCCTAGGGACATACTAGTGCCTTCTCACTGCATATTAACTTGAAGTCTCAAGGCATTCAGAAAGATGATGCTACTCAAAATACAGTCAGGATGCAAAGAAAACTAAAATGCATCTCATGTCAGCTGCATGTGTCTTCCGTCTCATATTCATGTAACATATATGATACATAAACAAATACAGGCACACAAAATTTTCTTGAAAGAAAAATAGAAGAGTCAACTACTTCAAGAAAAATTATTTATTGAATTCTGATTTCAATGGCTTTAGTAATTAGCTCCCATTGATTTCAGCAGAGTGACTTCAATGAGAAGGTTAAAACTTTTGTACTGCTTTGCACATTCAGAAAAACTTTTAGAATTTTGTGCTATGCATACACACTAAAGGTAGCTGGATTAAGCAGTAAGAAAAGGCAAAGTAAAAAATAAATGCACTACATGTACCAAGTACTTTACACATTCATATAATTCCATACTTTTTCTTGCTTTCACACTGCTGTATGAAGAGCTACACTAAGAGACTTCTCAGAAGAGAAGAAAGCAATTTAAAGTTGGGTATTCTTTGAGAGGGGTTCTGCAGTCAGAGCTTGTCTTCCTACCGCTATTCCCTTAGAATATCAGAAACAATCCTGGATTTCTGAGGATGACAAACTCAGAAATGATACCACAGCAGAGGACATACATTGCCTTATCATAGTAGCACTTGAAGTGTGTGAAGAGGAACTATTTTTCTAAGCTAAGAAACATTCATTTTGTCTTGAAAAAGGTCGTGATGTCAACTGTTACTACTGATCAAGTTATTATAAGTCATCTCAGGTTACATTTGCTCTCCTAGAAGGAAACGTGGTTGACCCTTGCTAGCCACATGACATCCTGCACTCACATGAGCCCAATTACAAGGAAGCAGAATCATCCCATGAACCTGTTCAGACAGCTTAAAAACACATCTCAAAGAAAACAGTTACAACTAATTAATCTTCCTCTTTAAAAGACCTACCTGTACAAAGCATCCGCCACCAAACAGGCATGAAATATCTAGTTGAATAAGGATGGCAATTCCCAAGAAATAATGGTATCATAATGCTACTGCAATGGTTAGTGAGTGGAGCTAAAGACAGCACTTTGAATCTCAGGATGGGATTTAATCAACACAAAAAGGCAAACAAGAATGGTTGACCCAAGGCTGAAAACAATTAACACAGACATGTCTGAAGTCAAAGAGTAGAAAGGGGAGGGAGGAGGTGGACAAATGTTAGAGCCTTGATCTCGTATCACTTTAGTCATACTATAAACTATCATAAGAGCAGTCATTATTAAAAAGTATCCGGAAACATGCCAGACCCACTGGGAAACAGTGCATGTCTATGTCACTAAAAGTCAGATTCTAATCAGTCAAGTAACTAGGGTATCGAAAAAAAAAGAAAAAATAAGTGCCCTGCACATATGCATACACAATAGAAATCACTCTAGAGTCTCTTAAGATGATTTTAGGTCAAAACTTTATATGAGCAAAAACCAGTCCAGATAATATGGGTAATTAAGACTTAGAGAGAGGTACCACCTTTCCAGTAATTCACACAAAAAACATGGTTCACGTGGCTACTTCTGCTACTGTTGTTCTGTTTTGTTGTTGCTGAAAATATCACTGTTTGAGGATGAGCAAGTGGCATATAAAGCTTGGAAGCCACATGGTGTTCATAGTATGATGTGGAAGGATGTGAGGTTTGGGTGTAGAATCTGTAAAAGTTCACTGTAAAACAGTGTAGGAACAAAGGCAGGGTGCTGAAGTCAGAACTGCCTCAGCCAAGCTGGAGCCAGAAGGATCAATCATGTTGTTTCTTGCCTCACCTTGGGGAGGATTGTTAGTAAAAGATGAGTCAGGGAAGCTGTTCTTAAATCTCTTTCCCTGCAAGATCAGGAACATAAGAATACTGGAGTAGAAGTACTGGCACTTCTTGTTGACATCTGAAGGGAAGAAGCAGACCTCAGGCTATCTTATGTCCTGGAAAGCAGCACATAGACCATCATTCTTCTCTTCCCATTTATGATGTGCTACCTCATTTTAAAATAGGTGAATACATTTGGCAAATAGTTACAGTCTCCAGACAGATAAGAGTGATGTAAATGTTCCTGGGACAAACCTGTCTCATAGACCACATTTCCCCACCAAAAGGAGTGGATCTCACTGCATGGTGGTCAGGTTTTCTGTCATCTGTTCATTATGATCTTACTGTGTAAACTGTAGTCTCAGTGTCTCCTTGCTCTGACCTGAAATATAAATTAAGCCACTGGTTCTGTGATATCCAGTGAAAAAGCAAACCTAATAGAGATCAAACTTTTCCAATGTGGAAAGCAATGATGAAGGAAAAGAAACCTTCTGCCTATTTTTCACTTTCTATTTATAGAGGGAACCATTATGCTTCATGATAGTCACCAACATGTCCATCAAATGGGGCACTCAGGATTATAGAGTGTTCAAATGACATCTGCATTAAATGAACGTGCAGTGTTGTATTAGATTGCGTGTAAGTGCAGGATGTCCTACAGCCAAATATGGCCACATTCCATTTCAAGAGAATAGCAGTAATCTGAGTCACCTTGTTAGCTTTGTCAGAGCTAATAAAATCAACAGTACAACTTTTGGCAAGAGAGAATTCTAGTGCAGTTTTCAGTAAGTTGCACCATCTGTTTTATGAGCCAGTCCTACAGACGTGGCCTGAAGACAATTTACTTTTTTTTAATGTCCTCAGGACCTTCATGACAAAGTCCAAGTAGGAAGTGGTTACAGAAGTAGCAGAGGTCTTCCAAACAGAACAAGCATAGCAGAAAGAACCTCGCAGATTAAAATAAAAATGTTGCTGGAGCAACAACAGGTTGTCAGCCCAAATGTTAATTCTGGATTTCACTCCTCTTAGGTCCAGGACTGATGGATCTTCTACTTTTTTCTGTTTCTCAGAAATAGTTGCTGTAAAACAATTTTCCTCCAACATAAAACAGTTTGGGTAGTCACGTCATTCTCCCAACAATTCACTTCAGCATCCTTTTTGATGAGTCTCTGAGAGTGATTAAAAGAGGTATTTGGAGGAAGACAGTGAAAAGCGCGAGGTACTGTATTGCACTCCTGTACACTCATTAAGAAGGTCTGAAGAATATCTGACAGCACAGTCACAAAGAGATGACAGGAAAGAAAAGAGAAAATAGGATGAGGCGCTAAACATATTTTTCCAGCATTGTTTGCAAAAGTCAGTTTGGAGACTCAATTGTGTAATTTCATGGAAAGTCATTCTGATGAGCAGTGCTAATGGCTACATTGCCTCTTTCTGAGGATATCGTACTGTGTATATAATCTGTTTGAGAAACAAAAGAGAACTGACAAAATGAGCTTGGATCTGAACAAGAAACCATTTTTTTGACAGCTGAATGGCAGATTTTAGAAGAATATGAGGTATGACAGGAATACTTGACTAAGAGCAATAATTTAATCTTCAGAAATTATTTCTCATGCTAGATTTTCAGGACTAGGCACTGGATAGTTTGTATGATACAAACTGATTTTTGCTGAGATTACTTCTTGTCTTGTCCAGATCTGAGGCCAAAGATCTCTGCAACTCTTCCAGACTGTCCAGATTGGTTATTTTTCTCAGAAGTTATTGGTTAAGGTGAGTTCTCATAATCCTTTCACACTGTGTACCTCTGTTTTTCTGCAAGTGAGCAGTGAAGGACAGGGCAATCAGTGATGGATGAGCTCTTTCACTGAAGAGAAATCATATCACAAGAAGGACAGTCCTAGAGATGGGACACCTTAGAGAAAATAAACAGAAATTCTGAAGAAGAAAAATTAAGATAAGACCTAAAAACCCAAACAAAGCTGATTTAGTTGTAAGAGCACAACATTTTTTTGCTCAGCCACATGGAATTTGAGAAAAAAAAAACAAGGTGTGAGATTTACTGGCCTGTACAGATGCAGTCAGTCACATCATGCAGGTATGCATTACAGGTACTCCAGAATCAGAGAACATTCTACAGCCCAACACAGCAGAATATTTACATCTAACCACAACCTGAATGAATATATATATATATATATATATATATATAAATACCAGACAGAAAACTACAAATATGCATGAGAGCTTATTTATACAGAAAGACCAATTATCCCTCAGAGTCCCTATGAATACTACTACTCAACTTTTGTCCTGTGCTAGTGAAAGGACCATAAACACAGCAATTATTTTATCAAAAGTACCTGACAGTCAGCTATATTACTATCTTCACAGGCTCATCATTCTTGGTTTTGTTCTTAGACTTTTCATGAATAAAGACTGCCAGAATTGGATTGAACTCCTTTCATAGAATGGCACAAAGCAAGGCTTGGGTAACAACTGGAAGCCTATTTTCATTTTGACGTCAGAGTTTTCATAGCTGTCTCTCCAGAGGCAAAAGATCAGATAACTGTGTAGTGTGATACACAGCTCCCTACCCATAAATATCTTATTAGTACAATAAAGGAAAGCAGGCCTCTTAAATCCATGATGGGCATATTAGTATATTAACACAGGGTCCACAGCCTACAGAGAAATGTTCATTAACATACATGTGTTAATCTAATCTATCTAATTTCTATCAGTATATGTGGGTAACTTCTGTGAGCAGCAGAGCAGTCCTACCCTTTCCAATACTTAGCTGAGAGTCTGGTAAGAAGCTGAATGTATTAAAAACAAAGTCAAAGAATGAGAAGTTGGCACAATATAAACCACAGAAAACAAGCTGGCTGAAAGTTGTCATTTCACCCATGCCATTGCTGAGCTGATGGGCAGTAAAAAGTAAAGGAGTAGTAAATCTGTAACTTAGAAATTTTTGTTTAAACTGGTAATAATGTAAGTAATGCCTGCATATTATATACCAAGGTGTTAAAGGGTGCAAAGGGAATAGAGGTGGGATACAAACAACTTGTTTCTACATTAGTCAACTAACTGTATTACTAGGCTTGAGTTCCCTACAGAGCCCAGTGTGCATCACATACACAGGCAACTGGCAGCCATTGCTCATATTCAGATATTCATTGGGCTCTCTATCTGTGGTTCTATGAATCACTGATCGCTCAAAAACACGTGGAAATTATATCTGTAAACCATAACTTCCTCAGAAATGATAATGTAATATGCAATATCCTTTCAATTATCTAAATCTTAAGCTAGATAAGTGAGACTGAAAATGTAATAATTTGATTTGCCATTTAAGCACGTATTGAAAGAGTTAAAGATACACTAACAGTTGGTTGTAGCTCTGCTGCACATCCTCTAGCTACAAGAGAAAAACATCTCAACCAGGTAGACACTGTGAAACTAGTCCTTCTCCCACAGATGAAGACAGGACAAAAGAGGATTGCTTCTCAGCCACTCAGGATTACAAGTTCCCAGTCAGTCTTCCATATAGCTGTTGACACGTGACAGGTTCTGGTTCCTGTTCCTTCTGCATCTGTTCAGTGCTCTTGTGATTCCATTTCCCTTAGTAGCACTTGTACACAACAGGAGTTAACCACAACTTCAACAGAACTACATAGATGTCTCTGAGGGAAAGACATGGCTTAGTATCCACGAATTTATATGGAAATCTCAGCACTTAAAGCCTCCTACATAAGCCTTTCACAAATGTTTTTTCGTGCTCAATTGGAATATTTATTAATTTACATGTAATTAAAAAACAAAAACAAAAAAAACCCAAAAAACTCCCCAAAAACTTCAGGTTAGTGCTTCTTTTGCCTTTAATTACTTGACAAACAGTAGTATAACTGCAGAAATTTTGCCTGAGGTGAAAGTTGGAGTTGAGCCTAATCACTAGCTGGAGACATTGTTCTGGCTAACTTAGGCAGAACGCATTTGTACTGTATGCCTGAACAATAGTTAGGCACTACAGTTAAGGATTGCTTTTAGCAGTTGTTGACTTTGATTAACTCTTTTCTGGATTATCTAAGAACACAGTGTTAATGTTTTACATTATTGAATTTGCATTAAAGTATAAAGGCAGAGGCAGTGAGGGTACTCTGAGCTCATCAGAGTGTAAACATATCACAGAGACATGATTAGCCTTCAGATAAACTATATGCAACTTTCTGAAATACAGACTAGCACCTTCTCCTTACTCACTATACAATTCACACAACAGCATCAGCTTTATTTCCAGAATAAACCAAAAGTCTTCCTATTTTTCTGTATTGAAGTAAGGAGTCAAAAGTGAAGCCATGAAAGCATACAAAGTTACTGAAATAGAAGAAAATAAGCAGAGAGAACATGAATGTGTGTAGAACATTTATATTAAAAGGATACTATTGTAACGGGATGTCATTTGAAAAAATGGATTAAAGATTATTTTGGTCAGTATTAATGAAAGACAAATTAATACTACCATAAAAGGGAAATTTATTTTCTCCAAATTAGATACGGTTCTTAAAATCCTCAAGATTTTTCATTCTATTGTTTCATGGTTTTAGTGTGTTAAGTCACCATGCAGGTGGGATGTACTTAATTTCAAGACATCACCAAAATTATTCAAATTTTGCAAGAACAAACATTTTTTCAGTACTACTGTGACTCCCCAGCATCTTGCAGTATCCAGCATGACAAGCCCTATTTGTTTCCACCAGTGTCTGTTCGTATAAGCCTTTAAACTCAGAAAAACTTGACGCCCGACCTTGAAATACCCTCAATCCTCAAGAGCATCACTGGACAGGATATATCCTGGTATGTGTAGAGGTAGTCTGTTCAGACTTTCTCATCAATTACAGAGGAATTTTTCCTCAGGTAAGAATTTTCTCATTAATTTTCTTTCTAAAGTACATGTTAGTACTTCTGAAAAAAGCAATTCATGTATTTCCTCATTGCTCTGAAAAAGGCCTAAATGAAACCCATGGTAAAAACCAAATCTGCAGAACTACAGAGCTAAATCTGAGCTTTCCAGTAGTTACTTCATCTGAAGTACAGCACATTGAGCCAATTTAAGACATGAAAATTCTGCAGACTAGGTCTATCATATCAAAATCAATGCACAGGAGACTAATAGCAATGAAGGCTCCTATTGGTATATATAAACATAAATGACAGAGTTCTCTCCCCTTCACTTCAAATAGCAGTTCAAGAAGGAGGAAAAAAAATGGAAGAAACATAAAAGAATTATGCTTACTAGTGAAGAACACGTCCACTGCTTCCAACACTAAAGTAAACATTAAACATTTTTCTTCTACCAAAAAAGTGTGTTTAACACTGCCAAAGTCAGCTTAGGAGTCTGTACTGAGGCACTCCAGTTGGAACTCATAGTGAGAGAGACACATGTTTTTCACAAATGCTAATTTCCCACAATCAGTCCAGCCTGCTCCTCAAAACCTGCAATTTACAGCTTAATTAGTATTTTTAAAGCTATTTGTAAAAGGTAAAAGGTGAAGATTTTCTCTTAGTATTAGAGAACATGCAGTATCTTTCTCCCATCCTTTCTTTAGCATTGTGATATTGGAAGTAAATCATTAACAACAAATAAATGTAAATATAGTACAAATATAATATCAAATACTGATAAACTTGCAGCTGCATACCCATAACCCGTATTTGCAGCAATGACCTTCTAAAATTACTTAATTCAAATCCTTAAAAAAGCAATCCATTAAGAACTTTACAAGGAAAGTGCCCAAGGCTAGTTTAGAGGCTGATTGATGTAAGAGACACATCACAAAAATAGAGGTTAAAAAATATGTAATAAAAAATCTCATGCTTGATAAAAAACGTAATACTCTGACATGTAACTTCCTGATAAAATATGGTATTCCACTGTATTTTCATTCTGATCTCTGCTGTTATGCTTTACTGAACTAACAGGTAAAACATTTTATAAGCCCATAGTATTCCATAAGAAACTTTACAAGCAAGAGCATTTCAATTCTGTAACATCTTAATATTCATATTTCTGTTTTCAGTTTTATATTGTTTATGGCAATTTTTTGACAAGGAAATACAAAGCACAGCTACAAGGACCACTAAAGAACGCTGGTGTACACAGTAGGTGGAAGTAAACTTGGGAACATGCAGAAGCTAGGGAGATGAAAGGTGAGAAACTGGATGAAGACTTTAGGTCCTGGGTGGCCTGAAGTTGAAAGATATGCACTTAAGTGCCCAACTGAAGGGGTGGGGCAGGGGGGCGGAGGTGAAGCCTATTTATGTGCACACACTCATGTGGAAGGAAGCAGAACAGTGAGCAGCATAGAGCTCCGATCTTCCCTTGATTTTCTAGGACTTTCTTCTGAAAATCTGGTAAACAAAAGAACACAGGAATCAAACTTCTGTCTCCTTAGGCTTTACTGAACACACTCCACACTGGCAAGCAACTGTATTCAGTGCTTTCAAAGGCATATTGCTGTGTAGGAGTGATGACTGAGTGCCCTCCAGGCACCTCAAACGCAATGCTGTCACTTCTAGTCACTACTCAGCAGGGCTAATGCCATACCTGTTATGACAAGAATCAGCCACTTAAAGGCACCACACCTCTGCCCCCACAACACATACTTGGAACAATGTATGAGCCGTGCAGTAATGTTTTAGGTGTTGCCAAGGAGAAGCAATTTTTCCTATAAACACTGTAGAGATGAGAAGCAAGAAATTTAATAAACTCATAGGAAGAGCTCTTAGTCGGAGTCCAAATAATTGCTATGATTTTGAAGTAGTTCCTCTTGTGTATGGTCAGAGAAAGTAAAAGATTAAGATGCCATTTGACGAGGCTAAACCGGGTTTTAGTTGTCAGCCTAAACCTGCCATCTGGTGTCAAGATACAGCAGATCACACCCCAGATGTGATCCTTCAAACAAATGGCATTTCTACCCCCTTCCTCTCTTTCTGCAGAGCAAGCAGAGTAAAGGATCTATCAAAGATGCAAATTAGCAGAAGTTAGTTTCTTAGTACAGCAACTGTTAATAAGAACAATCACATCAAGAGGTAAGATTTCACATACATGCAGAAAAAATCAATTTACTGCTCACAATCTCCATCTGTCAGTATTCAGTGCCATGGAAATATGTCTGCGGTTGAGGAAGAAGGTATGAATTTCTTGCTAGCAAAATATGCAGGTTGGCCCACCTCAGCCATTTGAAAATCTCCTGAAAACCGAGTCTTTTTTTCAGGGCAGTGTAAGTTTTGAAAGCTTTGTCTTATTTCTTTACTTCTTTCTGTCGCAATATCTCATTCCACAATTGGGGTGGAGAAGGGTTATGCAGCGCTATCATTTGCACCTCATTAGTCTTGGGCTGGAGCTTTGAGAAAGCTGATACTCCCTCTAAATTTTTACAGATGCTTCTAGTTTACCAGTTCATGACTGCACTACTAGGAAAGACTTCCTGCCACTAAACTGCTTGCTGGCATGTAAGCTGAATTTCAAAATCCCTGAAAAAAGTAAAGCCCTGTGCGGCTCACTTGCCTTATTCTTGAGGAAAAAAAAAAAAGTATCCTGAAAAAACACAGTAAAACTCTTCACTCCTAACCTGTGAGAGTAAAGGCCTTGGAAATACTTCCTTAAAATTGCAGCATATCTTGATTTTGAAACTCCCCACAAAAATGTTCATTAACGGGAAGGTATTTGTGGAGGTGTTTGTGGTGTAAATTAGTACTATGACACATTAAATAAGTAGGTAGAATAATTCATCAACAGATAACTTTTTTTTTTGTGAAAATCTAGGTATTTTTCTTAATTTCCTATATGTCACATGCATAATCTTTCACTCAGTATTATATTTATACAGGACATTCCTCCTTCTCCAATATGTCATGCCCTATACTCCCTTCCTTAAAGGGTGAGAACTCTTTAGGTGGTTTGTTGTTTTGTTTTGTTTTGCTTTTAAATCACTTTTTACTTTGCTTTGTTTACTATAGTTCTGGGGAGTTTTGTGAAGTTCGGAGCAGGTGACACTGGTCTGTTCTTAATCTTTAGTGCCTTAGTAATGTTAAGGCTAATGACGAGGGACACAAATCCCCTGATGGAACTGAATGCATTCCAAGATCCCCAACCCACTCAGAGCAGTAATCCCCTGCAGCTGGAACTTACTTACCACCATGCACAGCTAATACATTTTTTAAAAGCTAGTCACTAGTGACAAATGTAAACTGGACTGAACAGCTCTCATCTCCTATCCCCAGTCTTCTCTCATAACCCTGAGACTTGCTATTTCAATGATGGATATGATCTGCCTTTTAAAGCTACCAAACCAGAGTTGTATAGCTCCACTCTAAGTGACTAGAATGTTTTAAAAGCATCTTCAACTGTCAGACTTGAACAAAAACAAAAGAGGTCATTCTTTACACAAACATTTCACAACTGGGAAAACCATCTTGGTTGGCTTTATCACTACCATTCTGAACCCACTATTTATTTAGATGTTACATGCAAGCCATCTGTACAACACAATTACACTATCTGCTTGATGCTATTAAGCTGCTTGCTGCTTTCTGTTGTCTTAATAAAACTCCTTCTACATGGGAATGAAATCCAAGACCGGGGTTCAGTTCTGCTGGTGGCAGTCTGATGCTAGTAAAAGAGCAATCTGAAGTTACAGCCTCATAGTAGTAATTCTGTGTACTATGGCATATTTCCATGCAGATTCCCTTGGTTAACTTACTGCAGAGAGCTACTCAAATTCACATGTGGGCAAATTATAACCAAACCAATTTTCCTAGATATTCTGAGGATGGGGAGGGGAGGACTGTTTCCAAGTAACCATCTCAGCAACTTCCATAGAATTCTACAACTGAACAACTCAACCTTAATCGTATGTTCCAACAAAAGCAGTGAAATAAAGAGGGAAAGCTGAAGTCTAATACGAAGAAAAAGATTAGATCACTTAGAGGAAAGGAAAAAAAAATTCCAGTGATGACATAATTATAACAAAACATCCCTAACAGGAATGAAAATAGAAAGGGTTTGATGGTAGTTCAATTGTTTAACAAAGCCTTTTTTTTTTTTTTTTTAAGTAAGGTAGTATAGCTCCTTATTTCTGTTTGTTAATTTTCACAGATAACTGGCATTACCAGGATTCCAGTGGTATTACCAACAGGACTTGGAAATAGCTACCAAACACTGACTACAATACTTAAATTTCATTACATTTAATTACTGCAAAGTTACATCTGGTGAGGGAAACATAATTGTGTAACTATCCTCAGCATTCTAACTTCAGTTCAGCCTCTGCATATTACATACTTAAGTATCTAATTTAGGTCCTAACATTCACTCCGGTTAATAATGTGTAACTAGCAGAAACATAAAGAGACAGTGACAAACAGGTCTCTATGAATTAAAATCAGGTCTAATTATGTGACCTTTCTCTGTCCCTTTGAGCCCTCCTGAGGGCAGGTATTTCAAGCAGCCTTAGTGACCAGTCTCAACAGTAACCATGTAAACGGAATGTGTAAGATGGGGAAAAACCAACTCCAGTTCTAATTAAGAAAGCATTTGCTTTATAATCTAAATTTTGTAATATTTTCTTCCATCTCCTTCTGCATGTCACTGTCTGTCATATTTCTCTAATATAAAAGCAACCAGACAGTCTCCAAATAATTAAACAAAAACCTTTATCTCTCTAATTTTTCCTTTGAATACAGCACCATGGGATTTCAACACAGAGCATGAAATTAGAAATGCACACTTTTCTTTGCATGTTGTTACACTCAGAAATTAATCCAGCACCAATGCAAGGCTAAGAAATAGGCTGCACAGCCATTATGCTAATGATGGGTGAATGGTGCTTTATGGCATCACTCTGTCATGGGCAGTGTTGTTTGTTAATATTACTACTCTTCAAAAGGTTTAACAGTACCAAATATTTTTAAGGACTTTCTCAATTTGTGGTAACATGTACATATTTATAACTCCTGTCATGATCTTGGATTACTTACTGTAACTCACACTTCTGTTCTGAATTAAAATATTTACTAATCAAAAATTAAACCTGGCACATATAAATTTCATCATAATGGAATTGAGCTAAGGCAACAATACTCTGCAAGCACAAAAGAAAAAAAAAAGGCAGTTCATATCACATTAGAAAAATGAGATCAAAGTAAACTTGGAATTTTTTATTAACAAAATATAACTTAAAAATAGCATCCAGTGTTCTCTTTTCATCCACGGTAAAAGTGCTAATGTAAACAAAACAGAAACTGTAACAAGTAGAAAATGTAGGAAACATTCTAAGAAAGCTGAAATGTAAGATTTTGTAGAACTCACAACTAATATAAACAAAGAGGTGTAAAAAACAGGGATGGTTCTGAAGAGTTCATATACTAGACCAGTGTTAGCTGGCAAGAAAACTCTCAGAGCTGTAACTTTACTAATAATCTTCTGTATGTTTCTGTGTTCATTCAAACACTAAGAAGCAGATTTACAGACAGTCATGGAGCACAAAATGGAAATTCCTAGCCCTGTATGAAACCCCACACCGCTCTGGCAGACCTTGTGTGAAATGAGCACTGTCTCTTTAAGCTCCAGGACCTGCTACACTTAAGCAGTCTGCAGCCAAGGAAAAGTTCTGAAGTTAAACTCTCAGGAGCAAACATTTTCTACTTGTGAAGTAAACTCTGTTGAAAGACAGCAGACTATGGTCCCACCAGTAAAAACAGGAAAGTTTTCAGCCAGTGACAGCTCTGCCTACAGACAAGGAAAAAAAAAAAAAAACTGTCACAGACTCACTTTATTAAACCATATGCTCATTGCCCTGTGAAGAAAGTAGGGTCACTAATTAGTTCATTCTGTGAAAGAAGCCCCTCCTGATCCCGTTGACTTTTGTCCCCCTGGTTAGCTCAAGCTATTTCTGTCATGCAACTTGAAAATCACTGGAGGGAAGAAGATCGCCATAACAACCGCTGAAATGATCTTGTGGAATGTGTCTAGTGGCACTGGAATAACCTGAATATGTGCTCCAGATGTGTCGGCTGTCACGGAAAAAGTAAACACATCTGATGGACAACGTATGACTGGATGGCCTCACAGTTGACTCCAGAGAGTTGGGATGGAGGGGAGGGAAAGGAAAGGAGGCAGGGAAATGGAGTCAAGGGCCAGGCAAGAGTCACCCTGTGGACCTGTGCAGCCTGGCAGGCTGAGAGGGGCGAGCACTGGGCTTGATTGTTCCATTTCTGTCCCTCCTCTGAGTGGCCTCTGTGGGACTGCTGCAGCCTCTGTGCATTTCTGTCTGGCACAGACTTGTGAGCTTTTGGGAGCAAACTGAAATATGAACTTCTAGGGGGAGGGGGAGAGGAAGAGGGGTTTCATGATGCTTGCTTCCTAAAGCTGGTGTGTCAATAGATGGTTTTATTTTTTTTTAAGGCATTCTGCTTCTACATTCCCAGTTCCTTCTTGCAGAAATAACTTGGACTGTCGCCTTCACTATACTGTAAAGCAACATATTTTTCATATGGCTGAAAAAAGCAAGCCTGAAATTATATTTTCAAAGCGGGTTTAAGTTGCCCCCTCAACACAGACAGGCCCCCACTTTATCCACCTTTCTCAAGGTGGATTGCTTTTAGTAAGTAATAAATAATACCTATTTACAATTATCAAAAACATGTATGTGTATTTCTAATACAAAGAAAATTAAGGAAAAAATCTTGGTTATGCTTAAGGGTTTACTTCCTACCTGAAAAAGAGGAAAAAAACACCAAAAGGAAAAAATTGGTGCAGCTAATCAACAGTTAAGAAAATATATGTAAAGGCAGTTTTCACTATTTGGAATTTATAATCCCAATTTAAAAATCTGTTATTATCATGAAAATACACAAAATCTGCAAGGAAAAACATGCACCTGTATTAAGCACTTATGAAGATACTATACCAGATAAAATTGTCTGCTTGGGCCAACAAAGCCATGGCATTAGGAGACCAGCACAACATAGTACTAAACTAGTGTTTTGCCATAATTTCACAGAGGCAGGAGTAATCCATAGGCAAAATATAAAAAAAAAACTTGCTTGAATTTGTTCTGTACAGTCAAGATTGGCTCAGCACAAGACTTCAGACAGGAACACACACAACCCCTGCCTTTGGAAGAAGTACTCTATGTTCAGGCACTCTGGGGCTGGATAAAGAAAACTTACAGCTGGGGCCAATTCCTGTTAAACTCAAGTGAAATTAACATGTCATAGAAATTCCTCCATATATTCCATAATAAAAAGAGATAGAAAATAAATTTTATAAAATTTTTAAAAATAAAAGTCATATTAAAAATGTTACTAACTCTAAAATACAGTCATAAAATAAATCCATATGGTCTTTTAAAAATAGTTATTTATTTGTTTGCTGAAAGTTTTAAAAATAAAAATTTAAGTACTGCAAGTTATTAATTTTATAATCGTGCCTCAATTACGAATTTACAAAAATAGTGCATTGCCTGCTTCCTTATTGCTTCATTTATCTGGGTTCACAATCTCTCAGACAATCTAAATCTGGAAGAGAAAACCAAGTGTCAGCTCCCTCTTCCAAAAAACACATTCCAGAAATTTTATTACAAATGTATAGGAAACAGAATATCGTTAATTAAGAGATAATTGCACTTACAAATGGCCTAACTTCAAACAATTCCCAGTGCTTATTTGGTTAAAAATGAAGCAGGTTTCAAAACTCAACACTTTAATTAAATCTTGATAAAAGATCTCATGGTGGCACTTCCAAAATGGCTGACACAAAGAGGTTCCAAAAGTTTTGTTATTGCCTCTTTTTGAGTGAGATATCAGCAAGTTTATGACAAAGAAACATTACTAGTCAACAATAATGAAAGTCATGGTGGACTAGCCTTGATAAGCAGCAAATTAGTAGATCTTCAGCAGGGTTCCCTCTTTCCATATTTAGGCATAGTTTAACAATATTACCCAGACAACCACAGAACTAATCATTTGGAAAGATGTATGGCAAGAAGACAAAGTTGCATCACTACTGATCTTGCCACATAATCTTCCACATAAGGGGACCTCATTGGGAAACGACTGCAGACAGCCAAAAATGCGCCTTTCACAGGAAACTCTTTGCCTTTCAAGCAAATACAGTAAAACATTGCCAAACAGCAAGCCAAACAATGTAAAAGAACAGAGTCTTCTATTAGTTAACAACTATCAGAGACAAAAATACATAACTCAACTAGAATAAAAATTTTAAAAGTCTGTGTTATGCCTTTGTTTGCCTCGTATTGTCTAATGTTAAATTAGAATCATGGTAACAAGACCTTAAGGCCCCAGATACTATGCAGCTCTAATGGGACAGACTCTCACATTCTGTTAGATAGAAAGGAACCACATCATTTTTTGTATAATCTGGAGTACTGGTACTAAGCATGGAATTTTTCTTCACTTAGCCTACATTCACTGCAGTAGTTAAAATAATTTTAGTTACACCAAACAATTCTTTTGCTTCTAATCAGAGAACTCTTCTGCTGGGTAGGAACAGGACTGTGTATGCTTACACCTGGAGTGTCTACTCAAGTGATTGACTGAACCAAGTCCTAAGTGAGAACATGTAAGTCCTAAGTGAACCAAGTCCCAAGTGAGGAAAACCATACCTCCACAAATCTTGTTGCTTACACACATGCCTGGCTGCACATATATTCCAATATCAAAATGTTTAAAAAAAAAAAGACAGACAAAATTTCTGGGGACAAATTTAGAGTCTCTTGGTGTGGGCAGACAATCTGTAAATCACATAAGTGAAGGAATTACTTAGAAGTTAAGCAAAAAAATCCCCAGCTCGTTACACACCACCACAAAACCGTAATAGTTTATAAATCCTCAATCTTAAAATTAAGCATAATGCATAAGTAAAAAATGTTTAAAACTTTATCTCATATTGCCTTACTCAATTGTGCTGATGTAGCTGTGAAAGTGTTGGCAATGGACAGGTTGCAGGGCTGGCTGTGTGAGGAAGAGGTCACGGGCTGCCCTGTCCAATGGACCCACCAGACAACACAACTGCGCCCCTCAGCCAAGATGGTGGTGCCTCAGAGAAAAAAGACAGGACGAAACACAGGAGAGTGGAAAGGAAAAAAAGACTATGAAAAAGCAGAGCAAACTCCAAAGTCAGAGAAGGAGATAGCAGGGGTGCCATAGGGACCAGATCGCCCTGCAGCTCAAGGGGACTATGCTGGAACAGATGACAACACTAGGATCTGTGGAGGGCCCCAGACCAGAACAGGTGGATAATCCTTGAAGGAACTGTGGCCCATGCAGATGCCAGATTGAGATGATTTTTCCTAAAGGTCTGCAGCACATGAAAGCATCCATGCCAGAACAAGGGAAAACTGCAAGGAAGAAGGAACAGCAGAAGAGACCTGTTATGGACTGACGATAAAACCTCCCATTACCCATCCTCCTGCATTTCTTGTGGGGAGTAGGGAAGTCTGCAACGAAGAAATAATTAAGCATCTGGGTGGGAGTTTGGTCCTTAACCAATGCTAACTCATCAAATCAACAAATGTAATAACCATCTCATGGACTGAACAAAGGGCAAGGGATGTACAAGGTATCATTTTGCAATTGGGCAAATTAGTCCTTCCTAAACAATTCACAGGACCCATCTATCTAGGCTGCATTGTTCTGACTATCACTTCTCATATCCTGCACAGTCATTATTGGCAATAATTTCTACTTTTAACAAGCAATGGAAAAGTCTTTCAATTAGTGAAATAGGATTAGTATGAATGGAAGTTTCATAGTAAGTCTGGATTTCCAGTTCCATACTGCAGGGGTATTTTATGTTACACTTGAGTATGTTTTGGTAACCTCACTACCATCTTCGTAACAAAAGTAAGGTTTACTATGTGAAGACAATTTTTCCAAGTATTTTCATCTAACTGAAAGTAGCTTTCAGATAATGTTTAGAATGTTGGGAAGAATTTCAACTGCTTTGTACAGACATTCTGCAGATAACCTACTTTTTTCTCCTTTTCTGTTTTGGCATACATGCATTTACTATTCATTAAAAAAAAAAAACCATAAAGATGACTTGGTTCAAAGTTTAGTTAGGAAAATGAAGAAAAATTACACTTCAAATAGAACACCTATTTTAATTAAGAGTTCAGAAGAAGCACTTGAACATGCTGAGGGGCACAGGAGCACACAAATGCTACTAAACTAAGGCTCTGTCTGGTGAATGAAACATTTGTACGGAAACCACAGTCATGGCTAGTAAAAGTCTACATTCTTGCAACATCAATTAGGCCAACTGGGAAGCTAGCTTAATCTCATAAATCAGTATGCTACTTTTTTCACCTGGGATACAATTCAAAAAGTAATACTCATCTGCTTGACATCTTCCAAGAAAAAGCAGACATGTCCAGATCAGGCATTACTGAAAACAGAGATTCATAAAGCACAAGAAGACTATGCAGGTTCTAAGAAGCAACATGTATGGTATGGCTTGGCAAAGTTCTAAGGACAGATATCAAACTCTGTTGAAGTTCTAGAGAGAAATTTGTATTCATATCAATGCACTGACACAAAATCTGCCACAATGCTCTACTTTAGAGTATTTTATATTGATTTAGGGACAATTAAGTTGTTGAACTGGTTTTATTTTAATTTACTCTAACTTCTACTCAAACCATTGAAAACATTTGCTCCTGCCTGCACCTGTTGAATTTACTATAGTTCATGTCCCACTGATAAAAATATCAAGGCTTCAGGAAAGCACTTTTTCATTTAAAATAAATCCATTAGATTTTCCATGTCACTAATTTGGTTTCTTCCTGCTGCCTTTTGCTCATTGACACCTGATGTTTGCTCATCTCTCTCTCTCACAGATCATTTATCAGAGGGGATGCAGCTGGAGTTCAGGCACTCCAAAATACTAAATATGAACAAGACATATTGCAGTCCTCTGCAGATCTTCAGAGTAAGTCTGATCTCTCATGGAACCAGATGTTTTGTTATCTCCAAATTAGCCACGGACTTCATTTTGCACAGGGGAAGGGCTTCATTTCACCATCTATCATGTTTCTGGAATCCTTACTTTCCAGTTCACACAGCACCAATCATGCTTCTGAGTCTTTTCACAACTGAATTTTTACTAGTGTATGACATGTCTGGCAGACATTTTTGGGAATGGGAAAGGGGAACAAGTGTTAATGGAGAGGATCAGACCCACCCTCACCTCTTGAGAGATTACTGATATGATACTGATATTCATGGTATAATGCAAAGAATAACCTCCCTGTGTATGATTCTGGACAAACATATATCCTTTTAGCTTCAACAAAGCTCTTGAAAAATGAGAGTAATATAGCTGTGATACCAGAAAACAAAAAAAAAAAATTATATTCAGTTACTGTGTTGGACAAGTTCTGGATAGTGGTTTTTTCAACCCTTGCAATCACACTAGGGACCTAACTCATGGTGAATACAACTCTTCATCTACATGGGATTGTTTCCTCTTGATACAATCAGAACAGATGAAAACCAGATGCTGGAGGTCTAGTTTGATGGGATTTTGGTTTTAGAGATTTTTGCACAACAAAAGTCATTCAGCTTTTTGTGGAGCTTAACAATGTTCTCTTCTCAAGAGGTATAACTTAATAATACATTGCACACTAGTGAAGACAACAACACTGCCATACACACAGGTCTTTGAATCTTTTTATCCAGGTTTTTTTCATGTCCATTAGAAGCAAATATTATAGGCCCTCATATTTATACAAGGTAAATACACAATGACAAGTAAGATGTCAGAATGTTTCAATGTTTTTCTACTTTTTTTTTGTATGTGTTATAAAACGTTTAAAAAAACTAATAAATTTGATTTAAAAACTGCATCGAGAGGAGTAAAAATGTAAAGCACTATAAGTTAAAATGTTTCAAAATAGATGCTGACACATAGAAATTTCCTCTGTGTATATCAAAATATGTTCAGAAACTTAAAACTGAGACAATGGATAACAGAGAGAAACCAGCAACAGACTGACTAACTTCTAGGAAAGCACATCTGTATTTTTGTTTGTGCCATATTCCTAAGACCAATGCTGCAAGAGCTCCTTCGGTTCTTCTAGGCTCTTAACTCCAGAACTAAGTCAAGGAATAGGGTCAGGTCACAACTCAAAAGTCAGTCCCAGTTCTTCTACCTGAATCCATCCACATTCAACATATAACTCAAAATCAAACCATATTTGTGCAAATTAAACTGAGTTCTTCCTTTCCATAAAGGACCTTGCCTTATTCTCCTGTAAGAAGAGGCACTGTAGCAGAAATGACAATTACTGCACATCTTCCTATTTATCTCTGAAGTAGCAAAAAGAAGTGAAAATTTTTCTTTATTGCAATAATGGATATTATCAACTCTTTGGATTTATAAATATTAAAATAATTTAGCAGTGATAATGGTCTGCCACATGAACAGTGACAAAATACTTCTGGTATTCATGTTCAACTACATGTTACAGACAATACCAACCACAAGCCAAAATTTCATCTTTTGACACATGTTATTTTACATGGAAGAAAAGCAGGTTTTTTTCCCACCAGCATTTCTCTACTTGTTTTAGAGAGTTTAATAGTTTTACGTTCCTGTCAACTACCAGTTAATTTACTGATAGAAAGGTTTCTGTTATTGTCAAATGATATTTACTCTGCCAATACTGCTACTAGATGCTTCATTCTTCCATTCTGATTTTCTGTATAGAAACCTTGAAATATAATAATTGTCAGGACTTGTAAAACTCTCTCAGATCCATGGGAAAACAGTAATCAATTTCAGGCAAGGGTCATTCATTTTTAAGCATCTGGTGCTTGTACTTTGAATTTTAGTCCTTATGGCATGACTGGCCTCTCAAACACTGAATGAATGGAAGCAATCTAGAATGTATCTGACCCTTCGGACCAATAGCTCCATGGCCCTCTGTAACCACAACTACTCATAGTGTTGTCTTCATTGACAAGATTTCTGCGACTAGAAGTGAAAACTCCCATGTCATTTCCTCACTGCTAGTGCTCTGGAAACCTTGAGATAAAGACTGTAGAGGAAAGATAGACTTAAAAATCAGAAGTTTAGGGAGAAGATCATAAATACCTTGACTGTCTGAAAGAAAGCTAGAACAATCACATCCAAAGTGACTCAAAGATAAGGACAAAACTGTCTTCTTCCTTTACAGCAAGTGAAGGGAAAGAGGCCATGCCAATGAATAGAAGAATGAATAACAGATACAGAAGATGGAGTCCCTGCACTGGGATATAGAAAAATAGCCAGCCTCCTTTATTCTTCAGTGGCTGAGCAAGATGTACTTGTTTCTCAGACAACTCTACCTCCAATTTTCACATCAGCGGAACAGCTGGCTTATTTTTCAAAATTAAGTATTTCAAATTCACATGAGAGCAGAGAGGTGTAAGAACAGAAAATAAACATAGTAAAATTATTTAGGTTTAAACAGGAGAAATAGTTTTTTTTTAAACCACCAAAATTCTGTATATAAAGTATGCTTTTGTATACTGGCAAATAATCTTCTTTTTCTGCAGAAATTTGAACCCTAAATTTTTGCATATATTTGAAAAAGAAAAAAGAAGTTTAAAAATCAATGAAAGATCTTACTTGCAGTGCACTAATCTTTCTTAGCAAGCAATATTAACTCAGTTGTGACACATATAAAACTGGAATGCGGGACAGCATTATACTTTCCCTGGTCAGACTGACCTAGTCTTCGCCTTCCCTGAGCCCTTCTAAAAAATGTCAGCTGTGGAGAGGAAAGTGAAAGATAAAAACTGTCTGACAAGACACTGGAAATGTTTAAAAGTTTTTGTTGTCAAAAACTTTCAAAGGAAGTGATTTAATTCACATTAATTTCAAGGATGCCGCAAAGTAACAACCTTATTTGACAAAACCATGCTGCACTCTTGCCACATAACTAATAGACAGAAGGTTACATAACCAGCAAGTTATCTAAGCAACCTTTAGTTGGAAAAAAACCCACAAACTTAAATTTCACATAAGAGGCAACCAATCATTTCCTTATCAAACAAACCAAAAGTTTCCCTGTAAAACAATCATCATTATAATAAATATACATAAATATACAATATCATATAAAAAAATTAAATATGCATTTTGGAGAAATCCAAGCACTAGTATTGTAGTTTTAGTAACACAATGATACATTCTCTACTAAATTAACAGTTTTTAATGCAAAACAGCAAGTAGCCATGGAACTCCCATAAAAATGAGGTCTCATAATTTAACAAAGACCAAAATCAGAACAAAACCTGACAATACTGTAATCTATTGTTAGCATTAAATGCTCAGTCCTAAGACTTTAATTGCAACTACATGTGAGACTTAACATGCAACTACTCTGAGACTTAAGACTGGCAAAGTCTTTATTCAGCAGGCATGGACAAGGAGAACATTTTATACATGTTGGTGTGTATAAATCATTGTTTGCTAGCCTAGCTCTAAGCACAAAAAAAAAGCCCTACACATTAGTGCAAGACTCCTTCTTTCCTTCTGCATGTACCTAGGAAAATTTATAGATACACAAAGACACATATATGTATACATACACACAAAACACAAGCAAAAGATTCTGCAAAGGAAAATATGGAAGAAATGCTGCTTTTCCCTATAACTTCCATGCTTTCTTATGGATAAAAATGCCGGTCCTTTTCTTTTTTTCCTTTTCTTAATGTAAGGAACTGTAAACAGTGCTTCAGGCCAACAGAACTTAGCCAAGCACTATGTACAGACACATTTTCTGCAAGTTCAGAACCACCAAACAAAATCTGCAGAAAGACAGCATGGCAACATAGGCCTTCATCTGAAGTGGAGACAGACACTTCAGGATACTGTGATTAAAAGAAGTAGGTCATAATTACTACACATGCAGAGGTACAGTTCAAAAACACCTTCTCCCCAGGTTTAAAACAAACACACACAGATTTCAAGAAACAACCATGAGATGATGCACTTAAAATAGTCATATCTGTTTACAAATTCAAGTTGCTGCTTGGTGGAAACTTGATTTCTGCAACATGTCCCCAAGATACAATCTCATACTAAAACTTATCCTGCGGTAGGTCTACTTTCCAATTACTAGAAGTAAGCATACAAGGTATATAATTAGTTATGACACTGGGACAGGCATACATGTTTCAACACAGACAAAGCTCTGAACAAAGTTTTTGGCAGTATATGACAGAAGACTTAAATTGAAAGCTCAAAGGCAGAGTATAGTGTATTATGGAAAAAAAAATAAACCACCCTGTAACTTAAAAAGTTCTCACACCAAATGATTTTTAAAGGTATGAGCATATTCAGCTGAAACACCCTTCATAAGCTGGAGAGAAAAAAAATATTGCCCTGAAGCACCAAAATAGGCTATATTACAATTAAGAAAAAGAAACTCAATCCTTTGAATGGTTTCTTTTCTTTCAGTGAAAGGGTGTAATTCTTCCCTAAAGACTACATTATGACAAAACATTTATATAAATCAAAGAAGATTTCTTTAATGACTGTGGGCATGGGATCTTAAATCTGGGATGAAACACCAAATTCTATCAATTCTAAAATAAATTAGGCAAGGATTATACAAGTAGTACTTATCTTGGCATTAGAAAAGAAAAAAAAAAGAAAAGAGAAATGAACATTACTGTCAAAGACGTATCATCAACATGCTTTCAAGCAGCAGTTTGGAAAAGCCTTTAGTGCTAACTTCAGAATAAGTGAGCTCTGAGAAGTTCAATTAGGTATCTAGTTTCTAAATATTTTCATTTAAGCAACCAACAAGACACCAAATGAGATATAATGGCAATGTCCATATGAATTAACCTTATGGATGTCTTGCTTGATTCTACAGAAAGAATTAGACTTCAGCTATTTTAAATAAGCTTCCTCAGATGTTTGAAAGGGTCTTCTTGCTCTGCCATGTTCCCTACAAACAAGTACTTTAAAGGTCATTTTTTGAACAGGATGGCCATGATTACAGTTTTTGTAACAGGAAACACTGAATCTGTGTCTTTAAAAGAAATTCTAAGTCCATCAATCAGTCCATCAGATATCTTGGAAAGTACACCTTAAGCTAAAACAGTAGTAATTGATAGGCTTTTCCAGACTGAAATTAAGCTAGTAATTTCATAAGGCACAACAATTTTTTTAGCGTTTTCCTATGTTTATAAAACAGATTACATATTCTCAATACACAAACAAACCAGATAATCAATGTTGGTAACTATCTTATAGAACACAAGAGTATAACATCTTTAATTTCACACCCTCAGACAAACTTTGAGCAAAAAAGCACACTGAAATGCTACCTCCATCCTCTTAGATTAACATTACTTAGAGAGCTGATGCAGCACTGTTGGCAGAAATATTTCTTTTGTCAGCATATACCATGTTCTATCTGAACAAAATCTGACAATAACTCTCTTTTCCCTGCTTCGGATACTTAACAAAAACCCCTGGCCCTTGCCAAATACTTGGAAAGAGTGTGCCTGTGATGTCACACATCATGTTCATGTGAGGAAAGAAATAAATTTTTCAAAGATATGAAGAGCACACAGTATCAGCTGCCTATTCCTTCTGAAGCTGAAAGGGTTAAATGTTTGTTCGTTGACTACAATTGTGGTAATAGGGCTAACACAGCACTTAAAATTAAACCATACAAGTCTTCCTCAGTTAAAACTAGTACTTTCATCGTCCAACAAACAGTTTACTTAACAACCTGCACAGTACCTGGGTGGGCCACATTCAGCACTAGTTCAGTTCATGAATACAACAAGAAGCAAAATAACCTAATTTTGGGGAAGTGAGAAGCAAAATTGGCAGCATGTGGGTACATCCAAAAGTATCAACTTGTGTTAGCCTTCTCTAAATTGTGTCTGCCTCAGCAACTAGACCTTTACTTCTAATTCTTACAAACAAAACAACAATTTTCAAAAGCTAGCTTCATCTCAAGAGGTAGAAAGACTATCTTGCATACTTTGTGGGCATTGATCCTGCATTCAAAAGGCACTGGTGCATTTCAAGTGCTATAAGTAACAGTGTAATGCTAGTATGAATAAATACAGATACTAGAATTCAGTGCACTCCAGAGCTACAGCGCACCTCAGAAAAACACATAATAACATAAAGCATTGCACTAATAAACCAGACAGTTTTTGCTAAGAAAGGCTGGACCAGATGATCTACGAGGTTCCTTACAACCCAGTATTCTGTGACTATAAAGTTCATTCATAGATTTTGGTCTATTTAAGAGAGACTTGTATTTTTTAAACATTACAGTATACTACAGAATTACATTCCTATCTACATTTTCTTTCTTCACAATCAACATATGCTACAGATGATAGTATTATGCAGACCATACATTTAATGGTACGTATTCAGTTGAGGGGTTTTTAACTCTGCAACTATCACTTAGAATAAAATTGCTCCCCTATTTCAGTTCTTACAAGTTGCCACACTAGAAGGATTACTGGACTTCTGTTCCAAACAATGTTTTTTCCTCATTTCTATGAGGTTTTGGATAATTAGCATGGTGACTCATATAGTATTCATGGAGTGCCTGTCTTTAGCATGACATTAAAAAACCTCTTGAAAATAATATACCATGATTCAACCTCCCATGGTCCCTTCAGAATACAGTGTTAATACCACGGCCCTACTGTTTTCCAGCTCTCATAATTATGAATGGACACGAAACTCATGAAAGCCAAAGGCAAAACACCCATGAACTACTGAGACGCAATTACATAAAGAAGGGACCATCAGGTGACCAGGATACAATCAGGGTGTTTGAGTTAGCTTGTGGCACATGTCACCCAGACTTACCAGCACCGAAAGTGAGGTAAACTCCATATAATGAGGATAGTACAAATGACTATGAGTACAAATGACTTTTTCAAGTCAATGTGAGATCTGGTACTGACTGTCTTGCTGAGGGGGGATCTGTTCCATCAGTTCACTCTATTAAATAAACTGCAGATGACGTTTGTTCACTCCTGAACCATCACAATATATGCTATTTTCTTTATGAGTAAGGTCCTAGAATGATACGTGGCTTAGGTCTATGATTCAATATATTCTTGAAATTTTGGGATGAAATTCCAATAAGCTTGATAAGAGAGATTTTTAAGTACTAAGGGCCAACAATGAGTATAGCACAAAACCTCTAACAGAACACTCAGTAGTTCCACTGAAATAATCTAATACCTCAAAGTCACCAAACTTGCCTGAAATCAATTTCAGTAACACCTGTCTCCCTTTGCATATCTATCCCCATGGCTGGCAATAGTACAATTACATGAATGGTAGTAAAAGAAGTTATCTGTTAAGTAGCATGGTGTAATTTCAGCTGAGCTTCCATTATCCTTCACACAACTTATTAATTTCTATGCTTTTTCCCACTGTGGTACTACATCTTGTCAACATCTGATATTTCCCATTATTTTATGTGTAGCCTCAGTTTTAAATATTAATTTTCCCAAGACTGTCTTAATAGGAACAATAAGTTCCTAAAATTTTCACAGTCCCGAAGCTTTTTCACAGAAAATACAGAGATATTTTCTATAACATAACAAAAAACTAACCAAACATACAGCATATGAAAATGTTCCCAGGACAATATAATCAGAGTGTATTTCAATGTACTTTTATAACAGCAATAGAAAAGGAATGAAGATATTTTGCAAGCCAGTGTAATGCCAGACCAGTTTTGGTTATTCTTCCTTTATAATTAAACAAGGCATAATGTTATCCTTTTTATGAAATATTGCCATCATAAATGGAAGCCATCGGAATTTTTAAAGAAGAGGAGATCCTGACATTAGGCAAAAATCTACAAAGATTCTTTTACCAATCCCATTCAACAGTACTTTCAAGACAAAATATCCATAAGAGCTGGCTCTTCACAGAATTAGAGAGCTATCAGAGGCTTGGTCATTAGCAGGTCTAGTTATCATTACTATAATATAATAATTATTCTTATATATATAAATAAAATCTACTATACTATATTATATAATACTATAAGACACAGAATCACAATACTGACTTTGGTTTAAGTAATGACTAGGGAAACATATTCTAATCACAGAATAAGATAACTATATCTCAAAGAAAACTCAGTGAGAAAACTGAGAAAGAGGGTTTACAATATACAGAACAGATAAGGAAGCTGGAGAATAAGGAAAATAAAATAAGAAATGCAAAACTCCAAACAGAAGCCAGTATTTGTTAGAATTTAGTCCTAAGATTAAAGGGATAGTTGGTTTCCCTTTCAACAGTGCAATCATTTTCACAGACAATTTTTAGAATTTATGTATATCTTGCTTTTACTCAAGAACAAGAACTAGCCAAAAAGCTTTTCTGGTAGCAAAAATTCAAATACCGAAAAAATTATGCATTTATATATATAAATATAAATATAAATAAATATATACATATATATATTTATATGTATATATATATACATATATATATGTATATACATATACATATATATATATATATATGTATATGTATGTATGTATATCTGAATCAAAATCACAAAATTCATTGGTAAGTTTGGAAGGGACCACCAAAGAGATCGTGAGCTCTAAGCTGCCTGCTCAAGCATGGTCATCTCAGGGCACATGGCCCTGAGCACACGGCACAGATTTGCATCCTGATGGTTCTGGAATATCTCCAATAAGGAGACTCCATAACATTTTTGGGCAATCTGTGCCAGTGCTCAGTCACTGCACAGTAAAGAATTTCTTCCTCATGTTCAGGTAGAACCTCCTGTGCATCAATTTCTGCTTATTCCCCCTTGTCCTATTCCTAGTCAGCACCAAGAAGAGCCTGAATCCATAATTTTGACATCTTCCCTTCAGACACTTGTATGCATGGGGGAGGTCCCCACACAGATGTCCCTTCTCAAGGCTGAACAGTCTCAGCTCCCTCAGCCTTTCCTGATAAAGACATGCTCCAGTGGCCATCTTTGCCACCCTCCACTGGACATGCTCCAGCCACTCCATGTGTCTCTTGCACTAAGGATCCCAGAACTGGATGCAGAGCCCCAGATGTGGAGGGAATATCTGAATGCATGTAAATATGCATGTATTCTGTGCGCATACAATCTATATCAGTATAGATATGTATTTCCTATGTATATTTATATACACAATGAATTTATAAGGAAACACTGTGTATGCAATTACCATAAGGTATTGCATAGATACATACATACACAGACACAAAGAGGAAAGTTGCAGCAGAATTTCTGAAAGTTTTGCCTTCCACTCCATCCGCTCATCTTTCCTTCCTTCCACTCATCTTTCTATACTGGCCACTGGTTAGTTTATAACAAAGTATTAAACTGCTTTTTGAAATAAATTTGCATTAAATTTAAACATCAAATCAAAATCTTTCTTTCAATATGTAAAACAAAGAAACATACATATTTAGTACTAGCAAGGGCCCTCTCCCAATGAGTCTGAAATGTGCTAGCTACACAGGAACACACTTGGAGTCTTAAGGAGATGAGACAGGAATTTCTAAGGCAGTAATGTGCAAGAGAGAGACACCGGGAAAATATCTCCAAGAAATTTAGAGGTGTTCCTCTAAGAAGGTTACTTGGCCAACAATCCAGCTCATGCCAGAAAGTTATGATCAAGATGCCATTCCTGAAACTTGGTGGGACAAATACCATTACTAGACCCTCTGGCAAACTACCCTCAGGGACAAGGAAGCAGAGCTGGCAGATCTTTAATAAACTCTTTCATAGGGCATAAGACCTAGCGATCCCCAGGATCAAGAATTCAGGCAAAGAAGGCAAGAGATGGTATGGCAGAATAGGGAAAGCTTGGTCAAATTAAAGGGCAACAAGGAAATGCAGTGACAGTGAAGCAAGGACAGGTCTTCTTTCTGGGAAGAGCCCTGGGGTGCTTCCCAGTTGTGTAGAGATGGGGTGAAGAGGACCAAAGGCGAAAGTGCAGTTCTCCTTGGCAAGGCATACAAAGAATCACAAAAGCTTCTACAGGTATGTTAACCAGAGTGGGAAGGTCAGAGAAGGTATACCCATTCTGACAAGCAAGCCATAAAACTGGTAGCAATGGATGAGGTGAAGGCTGAGGTGCTCAACAACCTTTTGCCTCAGTCTTCACTGGCAACCTCTCTTCTTTCACTTTTTGAGGGGATGGATCTCACAACAGGGACTGTGGGAGCAAAGATCTTCCCACTGTAAGAGAAGATCGGTTTGTGACCATCTGAGGAACATAATCATAATTCTATGGGACCTGATGAGATGTATCCCATAGTGATGAGGAAATTGACTGATTAGTCAATCTCCTGGTAGTTGCTAAGCCTGGTAGCTGCTAAGGCACTCTTCATATTGGAAAAGTCATGGCAGAGGAAGTGTGACTGGAAAGAGGGAAACATTGAACCCACATTTAAAAGTATAGAAAGGAGGACCCTAGCAATGCCTGACCTGTCATCTTCCCTCTCTGCCTGGGAAGTTCATGGAACAGATACTTCCCAGAAGCTCTGCTAAGGCACATGGAGCTCAGGGAAGTGATTTTTGAGACAACCTGCACTACTCCATCAAGGGAAAATCCTACCTGACCAACCCAGTGGCCTTCTATGATTAATGACTGCATCATTGCACAAGGGAAGGGCTATGGATGTAATAAGGCCTCCGACACTAGTGCCCACAGTATCCTTTTCTCTAAATTGAAGAGATACAGATTTGGTGGATGGATTGTTTAGTGGATAAAGTGGATAAGGTGAATAAGGTGGATGATTGCATTCAGAGGGTAGTGGTCAATGGCTCAGCATCCCAATGAACACCTGTGACAAGTGATGTCCCTCTTGAGACTGTACTGAGTCCACACTGAGACCAGTGTTTTTTAATGTCTTCATTCACTAAATCAATTACTTCAATCAATGGCACACACAGGGTAATCAAGTGCATCATCACCAAGTTTGAAGATGACACCAAGCTGAGTGGTATGATTGATGCACCCGAAGGCCAAGATGCAATCCAGAGGGTGCTGGACAAGCTCGAGGAGCAAGTCCATGGCAATCTCATGAGGTTCAGCAAGACCAAGAGCAAACTGCTGCACCTGGGTCAGGGCAAGCCCTGGTACCAACACAGCTGGAGAATTAAGGAAAGAGAGCAGCCTTGAGGAGAGTGACTTGGGGGCTTACATGGGAGAAAAGCTGGACATAAACTGGCAATGTATGCTTGCATTCCAAGAAACCAACTGTATTCTGGGCTGCATCCAAAGCAGTGTGGGCAGCAGGGCGAGGGAGGGGTTCTTCCCCTCTGCTCTGCTCTGCTGAGAGCCCACCTGCAGGGCTGCATCAGCTCGGGGGTCCCCAGGGCAGGATGGACATGGAACTGATGGAGCATGTCCAGAGAAGGGCCAACGAGGATGGAGTATCTCTCCTATGAGGAAAGGCTGATAGAATTAGGATAGATCATCCTGGGGAAGAGAAAGCCTTGGGGTGACCTGATTGTGGCCTTCCAATACCTGAAGGGGCCTTACAAGAAAAATTAAAAGAGACTTTTCACATAGAAATGTTTGAGGAATGGCTTCTAAATGAAAGGGCGTAGGTTTAGATTAGGTATTCAGGAGAAATTCTTTACTGTGAGAGTAGAGAGGCACTGGAATAGCTTGGCCATTTGTGGATGTCCTACCCCTTAAAGTGTTCAAGGCCAGGTTGGATGGGGTTTTGAGCAATCTGGTGTACTGAGAGGTATCCCTGCCCATGTTGGGGGGCAGGGGGTTTGGAACTAGACAACTTCAGAGTCCCTGCCAACCCAAACCATTCCATGATTTTATGATTTTGCTTGTTATGAGCTAATATTGTGTTCCTTTGTTATAAACAGGAGCAAAAACAATCCTAAAAACTGATTGAATAAATTTGGGAGTCTGAAGGTGAATAGCTGTATCCTTCACATCCTGAAGGAGGAGGACATCCAGTGAAGACTGAGGACAAAAGTAACTCTCTTCACCTCAGGACTCAGAGAGTTTTTCTCTTGCAACTGTTTGATCTACTGTAATTAGACTCTTCATGAGTGTGGCAACTGCTACATGAGAAGAGTGATTTGTTTTTTTGACCCTCCATGTTTGACAAAGGGAAGACAGTAACTGCCTCAGCGTTCCATAGGTTTATCTAGCAGACTCACAAATCCTATGTAAAGCCTAGAGGCTTCCAAATACTGCATGGAACTCAAAAATTATACAAAATTCATCCCACCATACTTCCCACACCTGTGAATCATTTAGCAGAAAAAGTACCATTAAATTTCTCAATACAAGTAACATGTGAGAACAGGAAAGTTGTGCACAGTTGGAAAGACACAAGCCTCTTGTCCTGCTGCTAGGGTGACTAGAGATAGAAGCCTGACAGGTTCTTCTAGCATTATACTATCAGTCTCACCCACGTCCTTCCCTGCTGTCACCAGCATCAGAGAGCCTATTATTCACCTCTTATTTTTAAAAGACTACTACTAGAGTATTCACAAAGGCTGTCCGTCAATCTACAGGAGATAGAGAACAGTTTCTTCCCATTTTCTGACCCCCAAGCCAAATCACAAAGAAGGAGTAGATCACACCCATCCCTGCTACTGTCAAACTGACCCCATCATTTCGAAAGTGCCTGCTCAGGAATTTAAGAAATTCTTGCTTATGAAGAATCATCTGACATCACAGATCCCTTAAGTATACCAGCTGATAAATAAAATAAAAATTTATATAGCAACTGATATACAAACTATTACAAGTTACATGTAGATAAGAGGAAAGAGAGAAGATTGTAACCTACCTTCCAACGGCAAAAGTTAATAAATAAGCATAGTTTAAGTAAACTAATACAAACCTTTAAATCACACATCACTTATCTGATATTACTTCCTGTTCCTCCTTCACTTTCTTTCTGCCTTACCATGTGAATTACATTAGCTTAGACTTAAATTCACTTAGAAGCTTTTAGTTACATAATGTACATGATTTTACACATTGCTTTTTAATATTTCCACCAGAGTGAGAAGAAAATCTTAATGTCAGTTTGTGTACTGAAAAACATAAATTACTCAGCCTCTCCACACTGCTTATATAATCACTGAGCCAACTGGCTTGTACTGTCATTTACTTTGATCAGGCATATTTCATGGGATATCAGAAACAAGGTATCTTCAAAAGCTGGCTCAAAATACAACTGCTAACTGAAATACAGTCATAGCCTAGCACAAAACTTAAACAGTATTTGCTTTTTTTCCCCCCAGTTCTTTGCATCTCTATCAGAACAACAAAACACTTTCCAAAATGCTCTCTAGGATTCTGTACAGAATCTCATTCTGGAGAGCTAAGTATTATCTGTACACTTTTAGAACCATATAACTGGCATCAGAGCAGTATAAAAACACTGCTCAACTCTATTGTAGACTATAAATTACTGTCCATAATAATAACTTTTCAAACATACAAATGGGGTATATGCCCACTGGATCAGTATTAGTAATATACCTGCAACTGCACAGTGAGATGAATAAAAAACCCATCTTTAATAAAACTGGCACACTGCCACAACAAAGTCAATGGAGTTAGGCCAGTAAGAGTCTGTCAAAACAACTACAAAAGTAATTACTTAGCAATGAAATTTTACATGCCTTAACAATAAAGGGTGAAAAAGCACTTTCAGGAAAATATTTCCCTTAGTTCAAAAATGGCACTAATCAGGGGTTCCAAATTAATTTATGTTAAATTTATTATACCTCAATTCAGTTTCAAAGTAGTTTTATTGCAAAAAAAAGTCACCAGGCTAGTTACAGTAAAGAGAAGTGGTTTATCATGCTGAGCATATCCTTCTAAATGTCAAATGCTACATTTCAACAGGAAAATTTATTTGATTCCTAACTGGCCCTTTCATCTTTGATTTGGAAACCATGTAGTAAGTTTTAGACTCATCAAAGCTAAAATCAGCCTAGTAATGAAAGAATCTTTTAAACTAAGGGCACTTTTATATTTGTTCCAGATCATGTCTCAAGATTTTTTTTCATTTAAATATTTGTCAAATTCGAATCACAAAATACAAAAGCTTCTCTTCTAATTTCAGGAAAGTGGAATTAGGTATCAGCATTACAAATGCTTCCAGTGTTTGAACAAGAAAAATAAAAGGACTATTTTTGCAGAATTTTCTCTTGAACACATTTTTCTTTGGATGCACTTGTTCCTATGTTGCAGTAATTATTCCAATATTCCTACAATGAGCTCTTATACTGCTGGTCACTTTGGATTCTATGTTCTGAATTAAAGCAAAAGGTGCAGTCAGGCTTTACTTCTTTAATATCAAAAATAAAAAGAACTAGAAAGCACAGAATTCCTATTAATATACTGTAACCTCTCATACTTTCAAATGATGATAATCTAAAATGTTAAACTGAAATAAGGAAGTTTTAAAGAATTTTCCTGTAGCCCACTAGATTTATAATCTTCAAAATCCTCTTAGCATGCTATGAAAAGTGCAAAGGAGGTGACTAGACTTTATTCAACAGATTCCTAAAACTTTAACTCCACTACTTTCAGTGGCCCTACTCCCACTTCCAACCTTGCTGTGAATAGAAGCAATATAAGACCCTAATGTTCTACACAGAACAAAGAATAATTATTAAAGTTATAAATGAACTATAAATCTATAGGTTTAATTTTATTTTGGCCACAATCTCCTTATGAAAGTCATATGAAGTAATACATAATATTGCTATAATGCTACTGATAAAAATGTAACTAAAATGAATTCTAAAAGTTCAACTCTGGGGAAGTCAGGGATAAGCATGTATTTTTTGCTATTATATAAGCTGAGAGCTCAGAGTTAAGTTAGATTAGGTTAACAGGATAAGATGGGCCTCCAAACACTTTAGAATCAAAATGTATGTGAATATGGCACTGGATTAAACAGAGGGCATGCCTCAGTAGAATGAGGAAGTTGTGTCACACCTAGTAATTTTGGCTCTTTAGGGAGCAAATGTAGAATAAACTACTTAGATGCACCTAGATATTCTCAGCCAAATTAATGCCTCAGAAAATACTATGACAATGCTTATGCAAAATCAAGGGTGAAATTTTGAGCTTTAGTAAGAGGAATATTTCAAAACGTACTGCAATTAGTATTTGCAATCTCTTTTTTTTCAAGTAATGTGAAAAGATTTGCAGGTTTTGATCCAAAAACAAGTAGAAACAATAGTCATAAGGTGTATTATTGAGGGCAATTTCAAGTATACTTTAGCCTGGCAACTTAAAAAGTGAAAAGCAACACATTTTTAAATCATAGAAAACTCTTTTTTTTTTTTTTTTTGGTAAATGGCACTTAAATGAAACTAACATGATTGACAAGTACCTTGCAAGCAAGCCTTGGCAACACTTAGTGCAATTCCATCTCTTTACCGTTTTAAGAGAAATTCCTTCACAACTGTTTGTCTTTGCAATAACTCCTACAAAGCTCATTAGTGCCAGCCTTGGTTCATCCCCCATGTTGTGCATTTATCTCTGGGATGCATTATCAACATGTGGCACATGTCCTTGACATGCACAGAAGAGTTGCACCCCAGGATAGCAGCATGCATGACAATAGTGTTGACTCTTACTCCTTTATGGTTGCTGGGATGTAACCGAGAAATCTAATAACTGTGACAGTAGGCCTTTAGGTTTCTCCTTGCCTTTCCAGACAGTGAAGCTGCACAGACACTAATGAAAGGTTAAATGAATAGGAATAGCTGACAAGAGGTACAATAAAGAAGGGACTTGGTAATCCACAGACACTGAGCAGAGATCCTTGGCTCAAGCCGAGAAAGGACAGCACATCGTCAAGTCACAATATTTAAAACAGCTTGCTATACACAGAGGCTTTTGTGTCTGGGTACGTGTCTGGCTTTGGAAGAAAAAAAAAAGATACTGAAAAGAAATTTCAGCATGGGGCACTTTGGCAAATGTCAGGTCACAAAAAGAGAAAAATGTTTTTTGTTTGCTGTTACATATTTGTATTCAACAGTAAAGAGCATTGACTAAGAGCACAAATCAGAAGTCCCAAAATAATACATATTTGATAAATTTAATAAAGTTGCAACACTAATTCAGTGTGATTCCAGCTGACAGCATGACGGGTGTTGCACATACACCCAGTTTCTTTTACAGCTGATAACAGTTAATAATATGCTTTGCATACCCTTTAAAACTTCCCATAGCTGAAGACTTTCTGACAGGCCTAGCTTCCACAGTTTTATATGCAGCAGAACAGTAGACCTAACCAATTGCAATACTCTGCAAAAACATAGCTGAACTTCCAGACAGTGCACCAGACCATGGTGACTTAAAAACTTTAGTGGTTAGCTTACGGCATTTTGATTTCACTTGGCTTGTGACTTACAAATCAGCATTATGAACATTCTGGTTTTTATAATGAAAAAATAATTGCAATGCCCAGCGTGGTTTTAAAACTTCTCTAGCTTTTTATAGTTCTCTACAAAAATGTGATTTACGTACATAGTAGGACATTAAAAAAAATTACAAATACAGAAAGAACTCTCTAAAGTAACAAATCAGAAGCAAATCTGATTGTTACCTGAATTTGTGTGAGTTATTTTTATATAAAATATTTCAAGAGAAAAGTACTGAAATAGGTGCTGCAGATGAAAAGAATTCTCTCAAAATCCTTGATTTACCTGGAATAAAAAATGTATTTACATATCTATCTGGAGTATAAAATATACATATTTATAATATGTGGTGAGAGTATTACAGGAAGATTCTAATTGAGAGAACCTCTTTGAACAATCACATTAAATTACAGCAGAACTCCTAAGTGTACTAAGATTCTAATAATCAACAAATAAAGGGTTTTACTAGCACAGCACATAATGAGAGCTACTGTATGAGAGATAAAGGAGACAAAACTGGTACTTTATCTCACTGGATAATATAATTTACTGAAAAGGTAAATAAGTTTGTCCAAAGTAATACTTATAAAAGCTGCCATATGAATACTAAGCAGCAATTATGATCAATGCATTTTTAGAAAAGATATGTCAGAATTTAGGTGGGATGAAACTGACACAGAATACAAGGTTTAGACAGGTGCTTTTTATTAAGGCATGTTAAATACTATTCTTCTAAATTAAGTAAAAATTCCTGGCTAGATTAGGAAATTATACATATTTCCAAAATGGCAAATATATTCTATTTGTTTTGTATTTTATGAGGAACCTTTTGTAGTTCCAGACATGTACATTTTTTTCCTAACACATACTAACAGTAGACATTAAATCAAATTAAATCACTAAATAAAAAGTTCTGTGCAAACCTGTAGACTGAGAGTCAGGACTCTGATTAAACAACATTAAGCGATGAAAAGACTTCACATTCTAGTGACAGTGTCCAAAGTGCAAAAGGGAAAGGGACACTGCCAGAAACGCCCATCTCTGAGACGAAAGAAAAATAAATTTGGTTTTTGTACAAAATCCAATGTTTTACTTGGACTTGTTTTAATGTAATTGCTTTGCTGTTGGTCATTTCTGCTTTGTTTGAAATTCACAAGATCTGTAGTCAGCCACAAATCCTACTGGCATACACAGACACATAACACAGAATAAAGCCACCTTAAAGTCTAACTTCTAGATCTTTGGCGCTGAAAAAAAAAGGTAGTAATCAGCCCTCCCTTATTCAGAATATTTTTCCCCTTTTTCTTACCTAAGGCATATCTAATAAAATCCAGAAGCTCCCTCTAGCTCTCCAGAGGAGCTTAACTGACCAATGATCCTTTACAGTTCCTTTCCATTTTCAAAAGCAATACTGAGAGAGAAAGTGAGAGCAGTCTTTCCCTTACATAATACGTGTTCTTGTTTCCATTCAGCAGTGTTTTTAATTCTACAACCTGAAAGGATGTGGATTATATGTGAGAACATCTGCTGTGAAATACAGAAAGTTAAATACTGCTTACTCTTGTGCAGCATACTAAAGACCCTCTTAATCATTTCCAACTTACGCTTTATTTACCAAATTCTGGTTTGAAATTTTACATTGTTTGACAACCTAGCCATGTATGCATTGAAACACACACACACACACACAAACACAGACAAACACACCTCCATTCCACCTTCCAATTACCAAGTGCAAAATCATGTAAAGAAACCTGACAGATAACACTATAGCCCCATTTAGATGCCAGATTTTAAGTACAGAATGTTAGTTAAAATCAATTTGTTGGCATACGCTGGTTTTCCAGAAAACCAGTAATGCTAGTGGTAATTTGCTGACTGTATTTTCACCTACCATAATATTTACACATACCATTTGTAATGGCTTTTATTGTTTAATCTCCACTGCATTTCAGTATTGGATACTAAAGAATTACAGTTATTTAGCAGGCTATAAATAATGTAGTTGGCATGTACAATTGATATTTAAAATGTCTTACAACTGTAAAAGCCTCATTGCAGACTAGCAAATCATTTCTAACAAGCAAGTTCAACTGACAAACACCAAAGCAAACCTGCAGTCTATGCTGCAAGCATGTTTGTTTTATTTAAATGATACACATTTAATGCAGTGTGCAACAGACCATTGGTACAAACTTTATTAAATGAGAAAGCAAAGTTCCAAAGTAATACGATAATTGTGAAGTTTCCAAAATTAAAACTGTAGTATTAAAAATAAAAGGAATTCTCAGTAACGACAGAAAGAATAGCTTACTTTCCCCTCCCCCCTCTATGAGCTAGTGTCCAATTTCTTCTTTTCTGAACAGCTGTATTATCCAACTTAAGTTGCTCTGCTAATTTCAGTCCCACAAGGACTAACTTGGAAGGCAAAAAAGTACTAGAAAAGATCAATTTGCTGGGAAAGATCAAATGAGAAAACTGTGGGGACAGCACCAGGTCATAGTATGAAGAACTAAGCAGACCTGTTCTTCATTAACTTAAGCTCTCTTGGGATGTCACACACTACCTGTCCATAGGCTTATTGAACCGCCTAACCCTCATCTCTGTACCATTCTTCTGGGCCCAAGTGAATCATATCCTGCTGCTGACAAGTTAGCAGGGGACTGCGGCTGCAACATGAAAGTACTTTTCTTTCTTGTCTAAATCAGGCAGATTTTTGAAAAGAGGACACAGCACTGACTCGTGACATGGCAAGATGAAATGAGAGGTCTGGGCTGGTCTTCGAGCTGTGTAGATAAAAGTAATCAAATGACACTCCTGGAATGCAAATTGGCATTCTTGACTGCAGCAATTGCACAACCATGAAACATCTCTGACAGCAAGCAAGATTAGGACAAAATGTTATGTAAAGCACTGAACTCAGAAACTCACTAGAAAATTCAAACTGTAACATTTACATTTTAATATAGCAATAGCCATCTCTGCTTTTGTCCGTTTCTTTACTTTGTTTACTGCAATTGCATACTTGTCTTTCTCAAATGCCTCCAAAATAAAAATGTAACGTGATTAAAGGTATAGAGCTGTTCATAAAAGTTTTTTTTTTTCCCTAAAATGTCACACTGTTGTATTTTTTGCAAAACAGTGTACCAAGGCAGGGTTTTTCTATTATATGTGCAAGATGTGTGCTTAAGAAACATTTTCACAATCCTAAGTCTTTAAAGGAGTTTCAAAATTTGTTCATAACAAATAGTTTATAATTTACACTGAAGCTTTTCTACACATAGATCAGGTAATGATGAGTCATTTGAAATATTTAGCAAATTTTAAAATTCACATGCTTTACGATTTTAAAGCAGAACACACATAGAGCTAGTTGGCTTATTAATACTAGACAGTTTAAAATGAAACTACAATGTATCAGAGAGCACATATGCCCCATTAAATTTCAGATTAAAAAATCCTGCCCTTTTTAAGGGCAAGGAAAGTTCCACATACTTTTGCAGGAACTTGGTATTCTTGTGCAGATATGCTGATCAGGCTTATTAAATATTACTGTCTGAAATGAACTCAGTAATTAAACTGTGAACATTTGTACTCTGAAACTATGACAAAAATGCTGCTCATTTTATAATTTGTCTATGGAAATGGGTTATAATTCAGAGGGGAAAATGGAATATATTGAGAAATAAAAACCCTCTTCCACTGAAAAATGTTTCAACAACTATGATACAGCTAACATACAGATTAAGAAAATAAGTAAGTAATATTCTGCTTTGATTTCATACTTAAAATATAGCTTCAAACCATTTTAACCATCAGACACTCAAAAAAAAAAGACACTCATTGCCACTTTAATCCTGGGTACACCAGATTACTACATGATGTCTTTTGTGCATCAATTTTACAACAGCTTGACTCTAGGGTAAATGGGAACCATCATAAATCGCATGCTGCTTTCAAAACCACTTTAATTTCTGTCAGTGTTACTGTAACCACAGTCCTGGGCACATGCTGCTTCCCCCCCCCCCTTTTTTTTTTCTTTTTTTTTTTTTCCTCCTTGTTGTCTGCATTTGACAGTTGCATCTCCTACACTCCAATTGTGGCTTTGATCACTGGAACAAGACATGTCATGTTAGGGAGAGAAGGGAAAAACACAAACCTTCCATCGTAAACTCCACTCACACAGACATTCTCTATCTATAGTTTGAGTACTGTATATACACACATACATACACACACGTACGCGTGCAGAAACATACACATATATAGGTAGATAGATATAGATATATATATATGCACACTTGTGTGTGTACATATGTATGTGTACAATCAAGCACACAAGACAGCTCTGTAACATCCCTGGAGCGAGGTGACAAAATCTGACTGAAAGCAGAGCAGTAGTCAAACAGCGACTGGAAACATACTACTGGATTGAATATGGGATGATCACCGTTCATCACCAGCTGAGGTCGATCCATGTGTTAACGTGAACAGTTATCATTCTGCATGTTAAGTGTGGTCACGGCTTAAATGAGCTTGTCTTTCTCAGCTGTTTAACCTATCCACAAATCACAACCAAGACAAACTGACTTCAGTCAAATAAGGTCCTTGGCAACTTCGACTTTTAATTTTTAAATTAAAAGCCCAAACCGTGCTTTGCAAAAGCCCTACTGTAAAGGAGACGTGCATGTACGCAGCACATGAAATAAGCAGTAAAACCTTGTTCAAAGTTGGTTTTTGAGGGGCTCCCCCTTCCCCTTTATAGTTAGGGCATCAGCATAACTCTCGAAGTTCTGTTAGCAATCGCTGATTGGAGAGGTGCAAACTGCAAGCACATGCACAACAAAAAAAAAAGTTTCGGAGGGAAGGTGGATTTACACCCCTGTCTCCCTGCCGCAGGCGATGTTTCACACGCGAACACAGAGCTCCTTCCCGCTCTCAAAGGTTACCTTTACACAGTGTGCAAACCGTACTCATTTCCGAGCAGAAGGTGGTGGCCAAAATAGCTCAGACCACCGTATGTCCGACTCAACCCCACTCCACCTTCACTCGCCCTCCATCCCTCCATCCATCCGCAAACACTTTTCTTACACTAGCTCCTCATCTTTAGTGAAAGGAAGGAGGCGGTAAAAAGCATGTGGCCATCCCATTTCAACCCCCCAAACTCACTTAAAGTTTAGCACAACCTCTTAGACATTTGTTTTCCCCCAATCCACGCAGCACAAAGCTGATTTATTTATTTATTATCTTCCTACTTTGCCGTGTCTGGCTGCTTCTTTCTTTGAAGGCTGAAACACACCGATAGCAAGCAGCGCTGCTTGTGTTACTGCACAACTTATTAATCAAATCAAACCAAAGTAAAGGCTAGAATGAAAACGAAAGGCTGCTGGAAACTTCTTACCATCTCTGCATGCTGGTTGTCAAGTGCACCCCCTGTCTCTCGATCTCCTCTCAGCGGCAGTGCCTGCACCCTTCGTTTTGCCTCTGGGCTCTCAGCACTACACTCTCTCTCTCTTTCCCCCCTTCCCTTTCTCCTTCCCACCCCCCCAGGTGATCTGAACTAAAAATGGAGATTTAAAAAAATACTTTCCCCGCTTCAAAAAAGAATTTTAAAAAGAAAGAAAAAACCAAAACAAAACAAAATCCCGCACCACTAACACACACACAAAAATAAAGGAAAAAAAAAAGAAAGAAAGAAAAGCAGCAGCTGCAGGAGCAGCGACAGTCTCTTTCTCCCCCCTCCCCCCCCCCCACTCTCTCTCTGACTCTCTCGAAACTTCAGCCCCCAAAGTTCAGCCCGAGCAGTAGGGAGAAAGAAAGAGAAAGAGCTTTCAGCGCAGAGCTGGAAATGATGGGAGGGAGGGACCCAGGTTCGGGTCAGAGCCTCCACAGGTTGGTTTGTTGTTGTTGGGATCTTTGGCTGGGGAAGGGGAGGCGGCGGGGGGAGGCTGCGAGCGGGTCCGAGAGGGCAGCGCCGCTTACTTCTAACCCCGCGCTCTCGGGCGAGAGCGGCAGGCAGGGAGGCAGAGGGGGTTATTTTTTCACACACACACCCCCGACTGCTCTTTCCCCTTCCCTCTGCCTGCTCCCTCCCCCGCAAACTTTCTGTGCCAGGCGGGGGCCGCGGTAGAGGCCGCCCGCGCCCAGCTGTCAAAAACACCCAGCGGCCGCCGCCAACTTTGTGGCGAGGGCGGCCGGCGGCGCCGCGCGGGGCTGCCGCGCCTCTGCCTCCTCTGCCCCCTTTCGCCTTCCCGTCCTCCGCCCTGCTGCTCCTCGAGCGGCTGCAGTCCCTCCCGCTGCTTCTCCTCTTTCTTATCGGCTCCAGGCGCTGCTGGAGCGAGCGAGAGAGAAGGCGGCAATGCGAAAGAAAGCTGGAGGGAGGGCTGAGAGGGGGCAGAGAGACGGCGGAAAATGGAGCGTAGCCCAGAAGAGGGGGTAAGGAGCCGGAGGGGAAGAGGGGAGAGCGTTAGAGAGGAAGGGAAAAGTTAGGCGAAGTTTTTGCTCGTGGTGCCGGTTTCCCGCTTCCCACCCATTGCTCCATCAGCTCCCAGGGCTCTGCGGCGGCGGCGGCGGCTGCTGCTCGGTGTGGGATCCGAGGAAATATTTTGTAAAAGGGTGGGATTTTTTTTCTTCTTTTTTTTTTTTTTTTTCCCTCGGGGGGGGGGGGGTAAGGGAGGAGGGAGGAGGTGAGCCGTCACGGTTGTACGTTCGCAGGGAACAGACAAGAGTCACATCTGTGTGTGACAAGGAGCCAAACCGAGCGAAACCCTGCCCCGTCGGCGCCGTGGAAGCGCAGCCGCCGGCGCGGCCTTGGCCGGGCGCGCAGGCACACGGCGGCCGGCCGGGCGCGCTCCCGCGGGGTCGCGGGGCGGGGCGGGACGTTCCGCGCCCTCCCGCGGCCGCCGGCGGCTCGGCCCGCGCCGCTCCGCACGGAGCCAGCGCTCGGGGCACCGCACTGCCGACCGCCAGTCCCCGCTGCCCCCGGTGAAACCTTCCCTTACCGGTTCGAAGCTCCGGTCTCCAGGCGAGCCCCGCCGGCGGCGCCCAGGGGGTGGCAGGGCCGACCCGCGTCGCACAGGCTGCTCGGTCGGGGGAAGGTGGCTGAGGGCTGCCGGGCTTCACCTGCGGGGACGGGCAGGCCAGCCCGGCCGTCCCTCGCGTCCGGCCTGAGAAGGCGCTGAGGGTCACCAGTGCGGTCAAAACCCGCTCCCCTCGTCAGGCGCCGTGTAAACACGCGGTTTATACACGAGGTTTAAACGCGGCCGGACCGTTAAAAAGTGAACACGAGGAGAACTTTCCAGGCGATATGAAACACAGATAGAACATTTTGCTCCCTTTTGGTGTAGCTGGACACTCAGATGACCTAGCAGGAACTGAGAAAAATTGATAGAAGACGGGAGGTAGCCGTCCGCACTCCTGATTTTTCCTGCATCTGCTATGGACTGAACTCACAGTAAGCTTGCTGTAATGAACGGCATGTCCCCGGGAATTGCCAACTTCCCAAGCTTGTTACCATATTTTGCTATCTTTGTTACTTATGTATTTCCTATGGCTGTCAGAAGAGAGAGGGGTAAATTATCTGTATTAGTATCAAAACTAGTTTTTCATAAAACCCGGCATAATATATCTCAATGTCTGTGTCCGTGAAAAACTATTTTTGTTTTCTGGGTGTTTGTCGCATACCTTGATTAGGCATAATACATATCAGTTTATGGACAGGTTTGCAGTATCCACACTTCATCAAGATTAGTTTTGATCTTCGAAGGCATGTTTCAGGCTCTAAGCGACGATTCAAAAGATTTTGCATTCATCAGGATTTGGGATTTCTTATAAAAATGCCATGGCCAATGGAGATTTCAATTTGAATTCTTAAAAAAAAAAAAATCACGGGACTAATTAAGCCATGACTTGGTGCGTTTTCTGTCAAAGGGGAGAGATAAGAAAAACCTTGTTAATTATTTCAAAGTCACATTTTATCGTACATAAAAACGCATTTGCCCTTTTGAACCAAGGAAGGGCCAAGACGTTGCCAAAAAATTGTGTTCACACAGCCCCCTCGTGGTCAAAGCCTTCAGAGCCTCACAACCGCCTCTGCTCACACGAAGAAGGGAAGGGTCAAAGCAGGCTGATGCAAATTAAAAACAAAAGTGCTGCAACCTTAGCTCGCAAAAGGCATGGTCACCTGCTAGAATAAATATTTGCCATGCCCATCACAAGGCTAATCTTCTCTGTGCAGTTTCCCCGAAGCGAGTCAAAGATTATAAATGGTTACAGCTTTATGGAAGTATTAGAGTAGGTAGATGGCCATTCAACTAAATTTAAAACTGGATTTCCTTACTACTTTGGAAAACTTTATCTTTAAACTGGGGCTAGGCATTTGAAGAATATATTTCTATATGCACTAAATTAGTAGTTCACATTGATAATAGCCTATATCAATAAAAAATTGTATCTAAGCTCTGATCTGTCATTTCAAAGAACCTCTAAGTGTAGCACAATCATTCATAGCTTCCAGATACATTATTTTTAAAGACTCTAAGTAATTTTATATGGAAACTAGTAAAGCTTCATGGAGTTACTCCTCTGTTATCTTGCTTGATATTTGATTCAGCATTTTTAAACCTTTTTTTTTCTTCAACCTGTCAATAAGCCAGTGTCTTTTGTATTGGCCGTAAATTACAACCTCTTGAAAGCTGATGAGGAGGTAAAATGACTGGAGGCAAGCCAGCTGTTGGGAGGTCTGATTCGTGGGTTGACAGTATGGGGTTACAGGTAAACATTGTGGGGTAAGATACTTCTGCTTATAGGATCAGCACCAAAATAACTAACTGGTGGAATTTGAATATATAGCATCATTAGTCTTCAGACTGAACAAGCTCCAAGTTTTTCTGAAATTTTGCATCTTTCAAACTCATGCTTTCAGTCACATATACAATAGTATTAAATTTCCATTGAGTTCTTGCTTTCAAATTTGTCTACTGTGTAGTATATTCTGAGATTAAACTAAGATAGAGCCTGCATTAAAATACTATACCATCCACATGCACAGTACCTGTTATTTCTTTATAGTGCTGCAGTGACTGTGAAATCAGCACATCATTGATATTGTGGGAAATGATGACAACAGACCTTTACTTGCAGTTCAGTGTCAAAAGAGAGCATACAGACTCATGGTGTATCACAGGACTGTCTTATGACTTCTCAATGTATGCAGTTACCTTACATTTTAGATATTCTGTGCAAGGTTTCAGAGTAAGTGCAAGGCCTAAACTTTTATTTGCTTCTCAGTCTAATGATATTTTTTAATGAAGAAAGCTGTCTCTAACAATTTCAGCCTCATCAACAGAGATATAAATACAGCAAGTCTTTCTCACTGTAATTTTCCTGTAAAACCAGATTTGACCACCATAAAGAGTTAGCAGTATTCCTTGTCTGAGATTCATTAGTGTGAACAAAGTTAGAAAGTAAAATAATTTTCCCCAGGGTTTTTTGTGTTTGTTTCTTGGGGTTTTGGGGAGTCTTTTGGGTTTGGGGAGAGCTTTTTCTTTTGGTTGGTTTAGTTTTTTTGCTTTTGGGGTTTTTCTTGGTTGGTTGGTTTGTTGTTTTTGTTTTTCACAGATTAGAGCACCAAGCTATTGCAAATTAGAGCCTGAATAGTAACTGCAACTTGAGAAGAATGGAGCCATAATTCATCTGAATTGTGATGGCTCCAGAGTGTGGTATTTCTCTGCTGTCTTGATCCTATTTCTCACAGAAGGAATTTATGCTTCACTTGAATCTTGCCCTTTTTGCAAACCTGGAGGTGTGGTCCAGAGGATTTTCCCACAGAGCGAAGAGAAGTGAGGTGGGACATAAGGCACCAGTCCTGAAAGGTACCAAACTGAAATCTACCATATTCTGATGGGTGACAAGGTAGGACAGAACACTTCTAGAGGATGGTATAATTGAAATGTAAATGAAAAAACAGTCTACTGGTAGAAAGAATCTCCAACGGAGAAATTATTCCCAGTCCTGAAAATGAGACCTATTTTCTGTAATCCACAATTTGTATTTGGGCAAACAATCCATTCCAAAAATACCCATCAATATTTTGGAACAATGCCATCATGAAGTCCTAATCTGATTATTCATTTTATTTAGGAATATGGCTGTACCATCCGTATACATACTGAATATTTGTTTTAAGTTTCTGTGTTAAGTGTTACTTACAACAGCTGGCCTGCCTTATAGTGTGATTTACAAAAGATAGACTCCTACTTTCTATTAGAGATTCTTCTTTTTTACTTTTAATTTTTCTCTCTTTTTTTGCATTTTTCCCTCTTTTTTGTTTGATTTTTATGCTAGTTTATCCCATTATGATATTTGGGAGAACTTCAACCATTGTAATAATCTGATTAGGAGAGAATATCTGAGCATTTATTTAAAAAAAAGATCTAAAGGTTTCTTAGTCAAACTGTAATTTCCTGATGGAATTTGAAGTTTGACCTTATGTTGGCAGAGTATCAAGGATGCTGCTTCTGAAGGGGTTCACCTAAACATAGCTCTGAACCCCAGCAGCCTGAGACAAGATGTGGAAAACTAGAGACCAAGTGTAAGCATTTGGTTTAAAGTCAGTTGCACAGGATCACACAGGAGCTCAGAGACGGGAGTAGAATCTCGGTCTCCAGGATGAAGTTTAATTGCTTCATCTGCTTTAACCATAGTTCCGTCTTTTTCTTTCTGTTTTGTTTATCCCACCTTAAAATTTTAGCAGTAAATTAAGCATGAATATTAGGAAAGAAGCTCCATTCATTATACAGGCAGTGTGTTTAGTGAATGTCATCATTTCTCTGTACTTGATACAGACACATGTTGCAGGAAGAAAACAGTACATGAGCATACAAATTCAGATGCTGTGTACTTATCACGTGAAAGGGCTGAAATAATAATGTGTACACACTAGTAATGATAACATTTCTTAACTTCTGAACATATAACTTTCTAACCCCTGCTAGCCAGCTGTCAAAATTCAGTGTTAGGCTCATGAAACTGTGTCAAATAACAATACTGATACAGTAGTGTTCTGAATCAAAAAGTATTTTTGTCATGGAAGAAGTGAAGTAAGAATAGCTAATTATGTTTTCTTTGCCTCTTGCACTTAAATATTGAAGTCTATTCAAAGCTTTTCCAGCACTTTAATGTTGCTAAGTCCTCCCAGTCATAATGGTGATTTTGGGGAATGAAAAAACGTTGTCTGCAACATATCCATTTTTTTTTATTTTGTACCATATCCTCTGTACCAAATATTTTCTAGCACTCTTTTGGAGGTTGTTACCACAGTTTGATTTATCCTAAACTTTCCCCAAAACATTGGCAGATTTTCTTTAAGACAAATATGCTTCCAGGACTCTTGTGAGCTCAGCTGAAAGAATATATATTAAAAGCAATATATATAGATGTTACTTTATAGTTATACAACAGTTTTTGTAAGGGACACCAGAAGATTTTAAACATAGGGAAAGAAACAAAACTATTCAACTATTCAGCTGTAGAGATGAAAGGAATATGGTGTAGCAAGTTTCAGCAATTCACTTATAGTAGTAAAAAAAGTAAAAATAAATGTTTTGGATCTATTTGGTAGTTCTATCATCCTTTCCCCAATAAGAATACATATATTTACATTTAAGAGCTCTCTAGATTGAAGTTTCTTCTTTTTCTGTTGTCACTTCAAATCTTTGTCCATCAAAATTGTTTTCTGTAACTGAGTAATTGCTAGTCAGAGACCACACGTAGTGTTCTGTATGCATTCTGGAATATGTTTCAGCTTATCTCATGTGACACTTGAGAGTATTTTTCCCAAATGAATCTCAATGTTTTTCAGTTCTCTTAGTGTTTTACCATTTGTTTTCCTCATATTATACTAGTCAAAAATTATTGCCTTGGAGAGTTCGTTGTGTGCATGATGGGAAAGTCCCTCTTTTTTTTTCTTATCCAGTTTACTGCTTTTGTCTTGAATTCTGATTGTTGATGGGATTTTACTTATTTCATCCTAGTACCTTACAGTGAGTGTTTGTGCACTTAGCTTGATCTCATAAATTAGTTTTAACAAATTTATTAATTTGTTAAATTCATAAATTTGTCAGAGCTAGTAGAGATTGGTGGCTCAGTATCCTAAAAACAACAAAAATGTCAAATATTATATGGCAGGGCAAATCCCAAAATCTTTCATGTCTAGTTTTGAAATATTACTGCTGAGACTTCCCTACTTTAAGAAAAAGATTTTTTTTGCTATTCACACTTTGCTTAAATGGTGGCTTAATAGGGATGTGGCAACCTAAGCTGAATATAGTACAGACCATTAAAGCCGGCTTTAAATAATGTGGCATAAAGATTTCTCATCCATCATAACTTCTCTATTCTGCTTTATTTTTATTTTTTAATCATTGCTTCAGACATTTACAATACTATTTGATTTTCATGTCAAGAGAAAGAAAAGAAGGCAGAAGAATTGACAGCTTGATCCTTGCCTTATGAAAGACCAAATTTTAGATTTTGACCTCTTCCAGCAGTGGACTACTCTAATAGCAGATATTTAATAGGTCTTGTTTGAACTTTGAGCCTGATTGTAACCCTCACATCCAAAGATCTAGTTAGAATACCGGGTACTCTCACTGCTTTTATTATAAACACTTTGTTGGGGACATCTAATAGACTTCCTGTTCATTTTGTTCATTTTGTTGAGGTACAATTACAAAAAGAAGGTGTAGACTTTGCAACTGGCAATACTTTAAATCTTAGGAACCTGGAGAAAATAGGAAATTAAAAATATTGTGTCCAAAAATTGGTTTCCTTTTTAAAGTACTTTTTATCCATGCACTTCTACCACTTGATCATAAGCCAAATACTATTTGCAATTGACAGTGCTATCCAGATAGAACTCTGAATTTCCTTTTTTTATTGGCTGCCCCACTTACAATTATTTTGATTTCACATCCAAAGTGTTGTTCTTTGACCTTGAACCAATTTCTCCAAATTTGTTGCCCCACGTGTGTGTGTGTGTGTGTGTGTGTGTGTGTGTGTGTGTGTGTGTATGAAATTAATTGGAGGAATTTATTACACATGTGTATGGATGGACAAGGAAAATGAAGGAAATAGGGAATAGTTGTCTAAATGTTTTTTTTTGAACCCTCAAAGTATTTTAGTGCCAGTTTAAACTTAAAATGTGGGTTTTTCAACATTAGTAACTTGTAGTTTGTGAGTTTAAATTAATAATGCAGGGCACAAGACTCGGTGTATTTGATTTCAAGGATATAAAAATGTGACTTTCTATTATAAAAGTTAATTGCATTTATGTAATTCACCCTACCAGTACTGTTAAGAAATACCTCTGTTCAGAGTAGAGCTAGAGATGAAGAGGACAGGACGTTGGGTCTAAGGATAAAACAAAGGAAGTTATCATTTGAAAGACTGTTCTTTGTGAAATGCTCTCACAGAAAGAGTGGCTCTTCTTAGAGTATGACATTGAGTCTGCAGCAGCTGAGATTTTCTTTGTAAAATTATGCTCTATACACTGAACAGTTTGTTTTAATTCTCTTGTTTGTGACTTATTGGTGTACCTGAAAAGCTTTCATGAGCATGTATCCTCTATGACTTCTGTAAATGAATACACTGTGTACAGGCAAAAGTCATTTTCTTTTGGATACACATAAATAAAAAAGGTTATCAGTACTCTGTTTGCTTTTGTGATCTAGACAGCATAAATTTTAAATTTTAAGCATTTCTACAATCTGTCCCAAGCCAGGGAGACAACATTGTTTCACAGATCACTTTGATTAAGTTTCTTCTGGCTGACCTGTTACTGCAAATTAATTGTTATTGCCCTGGTAGCAAATACATTGCTACTGAAGAACTACCACAAGCTGTGACATATGAACTGTGACAACAACTTAGCATAGCAGTTAGGATTTAGCAAAAGTTAGCAGTTCTGTGGCATCTTCAGTTCAGTGACGTGTCTAGCAAAAAAAAAAAAAAAAAAAAAAGTTGAAATATCAGGTTTGCTGCTCCTAATCACAATTAATTAGCAGAGTCTTTAGATAGCATATGTTTTCTCCTCTCTCTTTCTTTTCCTTCTCCCTAGAAATTTCAAGAATGGTTGAAATACAGTCCAAGTCACATTTTTAGAAGGAAACTGCATAGTCTAGGCTCTTCTAACACAATTCATGTATTTCTCTTAAAAGACAAAAAAAAATACATCATTGTAACTTCTTCAGATTCTTCTGTGACTTTATTGCTTTTACAGACCAGCCAAAAACACACACACATACACATACATGAAAGCATTGCTTAATGCTTTGTAAGAGATCTTGATAGAATTGAAACAATTGCTTTAAAATTAGAGCTAAAACAAATGCTCTATTTGAAAGGAAGGATGGTCTTTAATTGGAGTGCCCCATTTATGCAGAGGAAAGACATGGACATCTGGTCCTCCATGTATAGTTTTAGGAGGTATTTAATCAGGAAATCTGTGTAGAAGCGTACCACTAGATACATTTTTCCAGACTACAGTAGAAAATACTATTCATTAGGAGTGCAGCTAACTCAAAGACTCATTTTGCAACAAAGGGCCAGCAAAAAAACCCAAAACGTACCAAGCAACTTCTGGCTCTTAAAATATTTAACTCTGTCTTATTCAAAACAATCTAACGTCCAACCTTTATTTTTTTTTTCTATTACTATAAAGGCTTGTTCAATAATTTAGGCTCTAAATTTATTTACTTATACAAGAAAAAGAAAATTCATTATTATAAAATATGTATAGGTTACTGGTATCACATCTTGTAGATGAAAGGCATGTATTGTGATGGTGAGCAGAAGACACAAACAACTGAACATCACGCTTGTGTCTGACAAAGGTATGTTGCTTCCCTTTAAACTGGATCTCTGCAGTATGTATGACACCTTGAATTCATGTAATTGCAGATTTTTGGATTTGTAACAAATATCGGGACTTGTAATCTATTTTGAGACAAGCTTATTATGGATAGAACATCTCTATGACATTTTGCTTCGAAATTTTGTAAAAAAAAATCCCACTATACCCTTTGTAAGTGGCCTACTCCAGTACTTCACTGCCTTTAATGTTAGTTTTTCTTAATAGCTAAACAAAATACTTGTCTTCTAAATAAGCCGTTTCCTTCTTTTCCTGTCCTAGGCATACTTCATAGCAGACTTTTGAACCCTGGAAGACTTCTCTTTTTTTGTTAATTCTTCACCTGACAACGCCTTTTCCTTCAAACATTTCTCACATTGAATTTCTGAAAATTATTAGCACTTTTGTTACTTTTCCATGAGTACTACTCAATTTACCATAAATACCAGCAAGTTCCCTGGTCTGATTTGCAAGTAGTGCTATCGCTGAAGCTTCCATAGACAATAGAGTAATTACCTATTGTATATGATATACAATAGTCTTGATAATGCAGCTCAAAATGGCATTTGCCTTTTAATATCATACTGATCTATTCAGTTTATGTTCCACTCTATCTTGATAACACCATCCGAAGTACTGTGATAAATGTCCAAGAAGGTAGCCTTTCTTTTTAATTATTTTTACCTCATTCTGTTGTTCTTTGCCAGCAACTTTGTAACAGACCTTTCTTAGCCTCTTTCAAATGTATGCTCTGTCACCAAAGTAATTACTGAAATGACAATCAACCTTATGATTATCAAAATTCCCCTGTTCCATGACATGTGTTTCAAGACAGCTGGGCCAACTAGTTGTGACTGCTGATGCAAAGATTGTCAGCCCAGTTACAAAAACAGTACAGATATTGTGAAATTGGACAGAAAAAAAAACCTGATAAGTGGTTTTACATGACTCTTGAAACCCATTGTAGATAGTCAGTACTTCTGTGCAGAATTAGCTTCTATCATAAAAATATTATTAATTCAGGTTTGACTAGAACTTTGCCAATAGAGCACACTGGAGATACATTGGTAAACCAGTGAAGACTGGCTGAAGACTTCTCTGAAAAACTACCTTGTAAGACCTAAGATAACAAGTTTTGAGGACACTAAGGTCTCTTTGGCTTGACACAGAGCTGTAGGTTCACTTAACATTAGTAGAAATACTTAGCATTAATAAAATCTAGATCTCCCATAATGACATATTCTCAAGCTTGAAAATTTTATTTAAAATTTCTTGGTATTTCATGCATGTCCTCCTTCTTTGTAAAATCACCCTAAGAACAGCAACAGCTCTGCATTTTCTTGCTGTGCATCTTCAGAGAGTCTTTGATGAAAGCTGTTATATAGGCATAAATGTAGCTGTGTGTTTAAGTCAAGTAAGTAAAAGCAGGGAATCAAATTGAAGTCTTTTGCACTGTCTTGCAGACCACTAACCACAGTAAAGATACTTGGCTGGCCCAGAAGTAACATGTGATACTGAAGTCATATCCAGACTGGGAATTTTTTTTAAATTACTATATCCTCAGGAAGCAATAATTTTAGAACTGAGGGCAGAATGATTGTTTTGTTTTCTTGTAAATCTTTCAATATGCTAATTGTGATTACAGTATGAAATTAGAGATCTGTCCATTTTATATCAGACAAAAATTAGAAATTTTTGAACTTTAAAGGACTGTCTGTTAAGAATAGAAAACTATTTGTTTGCAGAAAGGTGTTTATGTACAATAATAAAAGTCAAACAGCAGAATCAGACACCTTTAAGGTAAAGGATACCCAAAGATACAAGCTCTTGCAAAACTGCAAAGCTTTAAAGTATAGCAGATGAAACTAATTTGTCTCAGACAAACAGTACTAGGTATCTGAATTTGACTTTTAAAAATTGCTTAGCATATAAAAGTGGCTATAATATCCTTTGTTCATAGAGAGGCTCAAGAACAAATGCTTTCAAGCCATGCAGGGAACCCAAACTCTGCACAAAGGGAAGCTTGGTTTTGTAGAACAAATCTGTTAGGTAGGTCAAGAGTATTGAATAAATTCAATTTATTAGAAAGGCAAATATTTGCTGGTTTGATTTAAATAGTTTTTTTTTTATTCTTTTTAGGGAAGGAAGAAAAGCATCCACACAGAAAATGAAAAACTATCTTAGACATCATGACCATTTTATTTTACTACATGATGCCACTTGCAGCAGTATGCATGCTAGTTTGTCAATGCAAAATAATTCAATTGCTTTTGCCTAGTATCTATGCTGTATTTAGTATACTTTTTGATAGTGTTGAAATATTAAGGGAAATATTTCTTCAACACACAGAACTAAGTGTAAATGAAATTTAAAAGCATCAAAGATTGGCTTGGAAGAAAATGTAAAGATGTTTGAGGGCAAGCAAATAAGGTAACAGGGAAAAAAAAGACATATTGTAAAAGCATCTGCAGCAGAATTGAAAAACAGTTGAATAAATGCCTCAAACCAGGAAAGAAAATGTGTAAGTTGCATTGTAGAAAGGGGATTAAGTTACCATGATAGAAATAAAGTGATCAGATTTTTCCTTTTACTTGGAAAAATTACATTAAAAAGAAAGGTAGGAAGAAGCAAAAGAGACTGTACATCCTCCTCTGCTGTCTATCCCTGTTTACTTTCCCCTGCAAGCTCTTATACTTCCTTATATGCTCTACATATTAGATTTATTTTCCTTTATCACCAGCATGATTATTTTGCATTGCATCCTAATCTCCATTTGCCTGCCTTTGCCATAATACATTAAATTCTGTACACTGAGCTTTTTCCTTACTCTTCTCACCATTGCATCTCAGCAGTGCCTTTGCTCTGTAATTTGTATCTTTACTGTGCTCTTCCTAACAGCAGAAGTGTGTACATTGGAGTGTTTTGGAATATTTCTAGAACTTTTTATAAATTTGTCCTCCTATATGTTTACAGGATATATAACAAAGATAGGAAATGTACCTCATATTTGAAGCAGAAATCATTAAGATTTGCACAGAATTCCACAATCCCAAGAAACCTAGGTATTTTCTACAGAGGAAAAATTTTTGTTTTTGTCAAAAGCTTCTATATTCCAGTGGAGTATTTGTAATGATCACTGTCTTAATTTCATATCTTTAGCTGACCATACATCTATGCCTGTAAGTTGGAAACCTCTTGTAATACCCATTTGACACAGGCGGAACTGAACTACAAAGAGCTACATTGGCTTAGGTCACACAAAAAGAGTAGGAAAACAAAATTGAACTGAATTTTCTGAAGAATCCCAAGTGTGCCAACAGACATTACTCCTCTAGAGTAACTGCTTCTAGTATTTTCAGATTTGTATCTCTAGTAGTAAAAAAAAATTTCAATATGTAAAAGCAAGTGCCACCTTGAGAAGTATTTTTGTTGATAGATACAAAGAATTTATAATATATGTTAACTTGATGATATCTTTGATCCAGAAGACATACTTCCTACTAATAAAAGGCATTCCAAAGTAAGAAGTATATTTGCTAATGTCATATATGTTATAGAAGTTATGTGGAAAATGAATGTAGTAAAATATATATTTCCATGTTTCTTTTCTTTAGTCTAAATACTCCATTTTCTTCCTTATCTTTAATTCATGGAAAAAATTGTATCTCAGATTGGAAGGGAGGAGAGAGAAAGATACAGGGCATGAGGATTATAAGAGAAGTTGTACTCAGTATTATTAGTTTCTGGAGATTATTCCACCAAACATAGCAAGAAAAGTGCAGGGAATTTGAGAATACAGCTACCTATGGTGACTGGAAAAACAGAAGCCAAGGAAAACATGAGGAAATGACCCAACTAGAACCAGGAGAGAAAGTACATCATTAAATAAGTCACTGGGAAGTACTAGATCAGTGTTGGAAGCAAAATACATTGGGAGAAACAATTCTGAGCCATTACACATACTCACCAAGGAAACTGCAGAAGGATGAAACTAAGTGCCTGAGCAATTTAAGCTGTCTAGAAGGACATACTAAGTATTGAGAGTTCAATGATTGGTGTACACAGGTGTTCTTTAAACATCAATATACTTTTGTATACTTCCGATGGTTGATCAACCACTTTTTGTGGTTGATCAACGTAATATCAACAACATCAACATCACGTACCTGAAGTGCCTGAATAGTAAACTACATCCTGAGATGGACTCCTAGCTCATTCTAAGAGAACTGAAAGCAGCTACTTTCATTCACTTTTCAAAAAAATATTGAATATTATAAATTTCCACTTTTTTGACCTTCTATCATTGTTATTTAGGGAAACCAAAGACAGAATTTATTTTAATATACCACAAAAACTAAGATGATCAAAATATGTAGCAAATGTCTGCAATTTGTCTTAAAATATAGATATTGACTTAGTTGGAATTTAAATGTAATGCCTCATGCTAAAGTGCCTTACACTAAAGATTTTGTGGAAATCAAAGAAAATATGCCTATTTGTCTTAAGTAAGAATAAAAAAACCAATAACATTGTTTTCAATCTTGCTGTTTATCCCACCTATATCACTACATTGCCTAAACAGCAGGCAGAGTAGATAATAATTGGGCATTCTGTACCCTCACTGGAGGCTTGTTTTTTCAAGCACACACCCAAGACTTTACCCAAAAGTGTGAAAAAAATAAAAGAAAGTGCTAATCTAGGCTGTCCAGAATAAACTCTTCAGGATCAGAAATAGCAGCTGTATGTCTCTTTAATCATAAATATTTTCCTTCCTAGCTCTCAGCATGGAAACCTGACTGCCAGTAGAACTGATTTTAATGACAAATGATTAAGGGAACTTCTCTTGAAGTTTGGGAGCAAAAAAGTCTCCCAATCAATTTGCTAGGTCCATTTACTTTATATTACTTTAGAATATGACCAGTGACCAAAAGACTTTGGAACAACAGAAAGTTTTCTAACAACCTCCTGCCTAATTTCCTTCCTTCCTTCCTTCCTTCCTTCCTTCCTTCCTTCCTTCCTTCCGCCACTTCCGCCACTTCCGCCACTTCCGCCACTTCCGCCACTTCCGCCACTTCCGCCACTTCCGCCACTTCCACCACTTCCTTCCGCCACTTCCTTCCGCCACTTCCGCCACTTCTTTCCTTCCGCCACTTCCTTCCTTCTGCCACTTCCTTGTTGCCTTCCTGCCTGCCTTCCTCCCTCCCTCCAATTTGAGTATAAAGTTCTCAGCCTTGGGGGAAAATCTGCAAGGTAGCAGATTACAAGTGGTTAAAGAAATATTGATAGAAACCAGAAAATCTGAAGCAAATAACATGAGAAATTTAAAGGGGATGAAGAAGAGAAGAGGAATCCATCAGGAATAAGGCACGTATTATCACATGGCACAGATGGACAGGAGACAGAAGAGAGAGGCATTTAGTTAACTGCTGAGAGACTGATACTAGCAGAGAAAAAGATAATGTTAGGATCATGTTACTTATAGGGTCACTGATCATGGAAAATATTTGGAGGAGAATACACATGGTCAAACATTTAGTCTGCTAGAAGTCCTAGAAATTTTTAGTTTGTGTTTCAAAGAAGCTATTTCCACAGAAGTTATGTACTCACTAAATATCAGAGGAAAAATAATATGAAGAGACCATAGAGCTGCCACAAACACAAATACTTAAGTAATGCAGAGGGCACCAGAGAAGAAAAAGCTTCAGCCTGCAGAAATTAGCTGAGTCAGAGAGTACTCAGCTTGAGAGGGGACCCTAGAAGATAGGTATAGATGCCTGTGGAATTTGTTTTGTATTCTTTCATACTGCCTATGAAAGGCAGGAGTTGAAAGTATTCCTTATTTTATAAAATGCCATTGCATCATTTCTGAAGTTGAAAAGTATTATGCTAATTGACGAGGTTATTCACTTGTTAGAAACCTGTCAAGTGTCAGTGCAGCATTACGAGAAACAAAGCTGCAAGGACATCAACTATCAGGCTTTTTCTACACAAAACAGTGCTGATTCTACTCCTCAGAAGTCAAATTCCCGTGGACTTCTATGTCCTTGGCTAAAAGGCCTAATCTTGATAAGCCTCTGACCTCCTGGTTAATCTTTGTGTCCACTTTCTCCACCTCCCTGAACATACTGTTTTTCTATATACCTTCAGGCTGGTTAGTACCTAGTCAGAGTAAGTAGTAAGAAAATGGAAACAAGGATTCTTCTTGGGTATTTGCTCAAGGTTTTGACTGAGTGGCAAAAATTTCTCATTGTGAACTTCTGTACCTGTGACCAACAGCTCAACTGTTCCGCATTTGCTGTATCCTTCATGTCTTTCCACACCTTCCAGCAATATTGCAATCCTTTTTTATTCTGGAAGTGAAGGTATGTCAATACAGAAGAGAAGATTCTTCATTTTTGGTGAGAAAAAGTGAGTTTAGTGAAAATCTCACTGAACTCATGGGCAAAGTGATATTCAAGCTCCTTATATGAGAGGAGAAGACAAGGAAAATTATGCTGACAGAAAAAGCACATTTCTCAGAACTCTGCATGACTGACATGAGGCCAACTGCAAAAAACATAGTTGTGCTTAAGAAGAAAAGGCCAGACAGTAAAATGTCTTTAGTTAGAGTGGATTTTTTGACTATTTCCTCTTGATTCCTCTTCACCTTCTGAGAAAGGTGAATAAAGAAAGAGTCAGGCAATTGCTTTCCCGAAAGAAAGCAGAAAGGGGATGTCTTTGGATATAAGTACAAGATCACACACTTCAATAGCCCCCAAGGGAGCAGGCATTTCTAGAGAGAAAAAAAAAAAAAAAAAACACCTCAGAGATCCCAATTACAAAAATACCCTGGGTTTAGAAGCTTCTGCTTATTATATCAAAAACTAGTATCTAGCACAGTAACAGAGGCTCCTGAGTAAACTGAGACCCCAAATGAGCAGTAGTCACAAAATTCAGGGAGGAGTAAGATTATCCAATTCAGTGTGCCAAAGTGTTTATAGCTCACATCCCAAGTTTCTCCTTTGCACTTTGCTGAGGCTTTTGCCAAATCCCTATATACATTAGAAATACTAACCACACTCCACACTAGCTTGACATGCTGCCTATCAGTGGAGAATACAAATTCAGCCTGGATACTAAGTTTTTCTAGCACATAAAACAGTCATATACAAGGATGACCAGTAGTGATTAGGCTACAGTGCTACGCAGAAGTTCCTCCATGTGATTTGAATTAATTGATTTATTAGCAGCAAAATAGCCAGGTGGGTCAAGCTAATTAAGACTATGATTGCTAATTGCCAACACTGGGGACAGTATGAGCTGCAGAGGCAATAGATACAGTCTGCTTGTAATAGCTCTGTAAACTGCTACATAGTTAAGACTGGAGAAAAAAAAAATGCGGGAGAAGGTGCTGCTTCTGCATGAAGGTGTAATTTACGTTCGACCCCATTCAGACGAGGTTAAAGCAACCTGTCCTATACAAAATTTCTATCACCCCTCAGCAGTCTAGTCTGGTGGCCTCCAAGGTGTTGTGGGCACAAGATAATACACTGGGGTGCAGGAAGAAGGCACATCTTGTACCATTAATAAATAAAGAACTTAATTTGTCTTTATATCATCCTTTTTTAAATTTTCATTTAAAAATATTTTATACATAATATATTAATATAGTAATGCATGTGTATAATCTATAAATTATATAGGAGTGTGTGATCAAAAAAGTTGCAGTCTACTGGTCTAGCTTAGAATTCAGAGTAACTTTTCATCAGGTTTCCAGTTCTCAGTGTATTTCAATCTCTGCTATCATGAGTGATTCCAGGTAGTTTGACTCCGAGGTTTAGGTGATTAAAAGAAAACAGCAACACAATGTGGTACGTGGTGTTTGTCAAACCCAAGACATAAACCTGACATTCATGTGAATTTGAGAGAACCATTGTTTGTCTATAATGCTTCGTAAATCATACAATACAACTGCAGGGCCAAATGGGCCCAAATTATTGTTTTCATCAGATTGTTTGACTAAATGCCATGGAGAAACTATGATCTAAATTTGGAAATTCTATTTTAGTAAGTCTGTATGACCATAGCTGTATTAAGCCTAAAAAAATCTAGATGGTATGCATATTGTAGAAGGCTGAGATTTTAAAAACTTAGATTTTTTAGATCAAGGAATTAAAAAACCCATAACATACTTCTAGCTATGGAATTGCTATGGAAAATGTTTTGAAGCAATATCAACAAAATATTTTTTGAAGCATCTCTAATTCTGAACCCAGTTCATTTATGATAAATTAATTTCAAAACAGATGCATGGGGTTTTTTATACTGAACATTGAATTCTTCATACTTCTTTCTTTATCAAGCTACATAGGTCTGGATGTTCCTGTTCTTAATGTCCTTCTTTTTTCTCATTAGTAAATGAACCATGGAATTTTTTTCTTTTAAAACAAGATCCCTATTCCTTTTAGTTTGCCTGCCAAAACTGATAATCTCCTTGGATGCTGGCAGAAGTGTTTTAGAATGAACCAGTTTCCAGAACTTACTCCATGTTTATAGTGACATTCTGAAAAGGGGTGTTACCTTCTGTTCTCTCTTCTCTCTTCTGACTGCAGTTTCAGATAAATTTTCTAGCTTTTTCTGAAAGAAACTTCTGCATATGTGATTATTTTTCCTTACCTTACCTTAAATGGCAGAAGTGAAATGTTTTGTTGTTTTAAAGAAAATTCGATTAAGAGATTCTAATGAATAATGATAGTTGCAGCATTACTTACTCAAATGTAATTCAATCTCTATCACAAATCATTTTGTTTTCTCAGTTTTTGCCAACATACATGGCAGGCTTGTGGGAGGAGTTTTTGTTTCCCATACTAGTTATATGTGTTTATTTGGTGTTTTCCAATTCATTTGTTTCAGTTCACTTAGGTGGTATTGGATCTTTTCTCTATGGTGCCACCCCCTCATTTAATTTTCTCAGTGGGAGAAATTCTCATCCTGAAGAAGCTGCTAGGATCAGAATTTTCCCAGCAGATTTTTTCTGATGCTCTATGTGTGCTCTAACATCACATATTTTCTGTAGTGAATTTTATTAATTTACTTATAGAAATATAATTTTGTAAATAATAAGCATTTCAAGATTTTATTTTTTTTTCAGAGAGGTCAATATTTGGCAATTCTGTGGAATTCTTTCTGCCTTACCTTCAGTCTTATCTTTATTTTCTTGAGTGTAAATTCTTAGGCAAGATTCTTCTCAATGAGGTTCCTGTGGGAATTTTAAGTACTTTAGTTCACTAACCAAAGTAAAAGAAATTTACTATCTGTCTGTGTAACCTTTCTATCTCAACGCATTAGTTTTCATCCATTTTTTTTGAATCTTATTTTGATAGCTTGCTGTCATAGGATTTGTGTACAGACTTTCCTGAGATCTCCACATATATCATTATGTTCATGTTTCTGTGCTGCCACACAAGTTGTTGAAGATGCCACTTTTTTTCCCATTTCTTTCTATTTGACACATCCCTGGCATTTATTTCTATTTCTGTTTTTTAAAACACTTGAAACTAGATTAACTAGATGTCTTTTTTAAGCTACTTTAGTATTCATTCCTCATTTGATTGATACTATGTATTAGTTTTTGCCCCTTCTGTACTGAAAATAGAAGAAATACAAATGTCACATTCTGACCTCATGTCAAGACCTTGTGGGTTTCTTTTGACTTGCTACTTTAGAAATATTTGAGTTATCTCTTTAGGATTTTTGCTTCCATTAAGGCCACATTGACAGTAATACCCTTGCTTTGTAGCTTAGAAATATTCATAGTCTGTAGTCTGAGCTGTCTGCTGTTAAGCTGAGAGACTGTTGTATGCTTTAGGAGCTGTATAGGTACTGAGGTGGACTGCTTTGAGATGTTCCCTTATATAACCTCCAGCTTGTGCAAAATGCTAAAAGCAGCATTCTTACTAGTGCTTTGCTATCTCACACAACATTGCTTAAAGAATGGTATAAGCAACACTTTGTTTTACTGATCTTACAAGAACACATTTTGACTTGAAAAACAATAGTGCAATACCAAGCATCCACTTTCTAGGTCTGTTGACTGTGTGCCTGCAGCTCACTTCCCGAGGTCTTAGACTGCTGACCTGTGGCCTGACAACTCAAATTTATTTGAAGCTTTTGTATCTCTCTCTCACTCTCTCTTTGAGGCTGCTACACTCCTCAAAGATAAAACTGAGTGTTGCCACATACTTCAGGTTTTAGATCAGAACTCAGACCTCAGTGGATCCCTTTGGCTCAAGCTGATTAACTGATCTCTGCGATTAATCTCTCTGTGAACTCTCTTGGCAAACCCATCTGAAAGACATTATTTAAGTATAATGTGCATTGTACCTAGAAAACTGGTTCAGAATTGGCTTTCTGTTGGAACAAAAATATTGGGTTTTAATTGTTACATTTAATGGAATTGAGTAAAATATTGTTCTGTTTGATCTCTATCCCTTAGTGGGCTTTCTTTTTTTCTTTCTTTCCAACAGTGTGACAATTTCCTCTTTAGACTTATAATTAAGTCTCCAAGGACCTTCTACAATAGCAATGGTGGTGGCCGTTTACCATTCTACCCAGCTGGATTCTACCCAGGCTATAACAAGTTTTATAAAGATGGTTGTTGTATATTTTTTAACTCCTACAGAGTTTCAAGAGTATTCAGTTTATTTGAATAATGTAATGGCTGAAATGGTCAAATCATTATTTTATCTGGCTACAGAAGTTGAAACACTTATGATTATGGTAACATGGTCTATTCAGGTCATGGATCTGATCTGGATATGGTAATTCAGACCAATTTTATCTCAACAAACCTGCTAATGGTATTGTCTTTGTGAGGTGATCTGTTCAGATCCCTCGTTTTCCACCTCTGCTATAGTATTTGAATAGCTCTTGAAATCAGACAATTTTGATATCTCTTTTCATCCTTTAGGATTATTTTGAATATTATTAGCATTTTTGCACTTTTTATTGCTTCTCTATATATTTTTCCATGCTGCATGCTGAGAAAAAAAATGTAAAAGGCAGGCATTCTCCTTTTCACTCAAAAATGCTTCCCAAAAGCCTGTTTCCCTCTAAAGTCCAGACAGAAGTCAGACATTCCTAAGACTGCCATACAGCATATTTGTAAGAGGATTATAGCAAAGGTGGTGTTAGTTGTGCAACATTAAAAAAATAGAATTAAATATAGAATGTAATAAGATAGCATTAAAACCTATGATTAACCCTGTTATCTCTATCAAAATATATCTTTAACTTCTTGTGTTCTGAGTTCCTCTTACCTCTCTGTCATAATCAGAACATCAGGTCTAAGCAGGGTAATTTTTTAAGAATTTCAGGCTGGTACTGCCTTTTCAGGGTTGTTATGAAAAAACACGCTGTGCACATGTAAAAACGCTAAAAACACACAGACTTAGTGAAGGTGCTTTTATTTGTAAGTCACATCTGGAATGCTAAGTCCTTTTTTTTTTTTTCGGTCTGGACAAACAGTTACTATGCCCAGGTATATGTGGTGAAAGAGAAGACCCCCCTCTTCTGGCATGAACTGGAGTAGCTCTCACCAGAAGATGATAAAATATGTTCAAAACCATGTTTTGATCAGAAATAAGAATAAACCTATAATAATATCTTTGTTAAAAGTATCTATTCTTCCATCATGTCCTCTAAAATTTTCTCATTTGACACTCACACAAACTTAGTCCTCCACACCAGCTCACTGCATGTGCATCAAAAGTGTTCTAGCTTCTTCTTTGCCAGACATTGAACATTCAATGTATCACTGACAGATTATTTTTGCATATTTGTTTTCTGGTTCAGGACAAAACATCTGAAGAACTCTTTTTTCCAAGCAAAGAGTGAACTGAGCATTGGCATTAAAAATATGCCCTGCAGTCTTGATGACTGTAAAGGAAAAGCTTTTTGACAGACAAATTGTCTTTGTTCAGGCAATATTATTTGCTTCATTCTTCCCTGAAGGTGACCAACAATTCCAGCTATTGAAAAAAGACTGTTGCTAAAGATGGTCAGAAATCCTTCTGTATCCAGCATTTCAATTGTTCTGTAAATGCAAGGTTTTCTCTATGATAAATGTGACAGTGAGAATTCTGTCCCAATCACATTTCTAAACAGATGTGGTTTTGTGTGTTTATGTGTATTTATCATTATCTCCTTAGCTGCCAGAAGAACCTGCATTTACAAATTTTTCCTTTTGTTTATTTTTACGTTTTGTATTATCTTTTATTTTTTACCAGTCTTTACAGTTTATGAGTTAATGGTAGGAAGATGGAATTCTTCCCTATTAGATCATATATTTCACTCTTCATAAATGTAAGATAGACTAGTTTCCTCTACATCTTAATGGTTAAGAAAAAAACAAAGCCGTGAGAGACATTCCCATTCCTCCTGTATTGCTGGATGAGCATCTGTTTTCCTTTAGTTTTAAAAACTGAAGTCAGAAATGGAGAGAAATATAATGTTGCTTAGTGTAATTCATCTGTAAAATAGAATATTCCCTGCCTGAAAAATGGGAAGAGTTTAAAGACCACAAGTCTATAGTTGTCTCATTTCTATGCAGTAATACAAAAAATAATATACTTCTTTCCAGCACACAGTTAACGTATAAAACTCAGGCATCATTACTCAGGTAAGTGCTGGAAATAGAATGGCAGCCATTATGACAGATACTGAAGTGGTATGGAAATTTATCTTAAAAAGAATAGAAAATCTCTTCGTTTCCAGCAGTCCTCTTCCATATATCAGAAAATTCACATAAATTTAATATATTTCATGCTTTTAATTCCAGATTAATATGTCAAACCTAAGTAATAAGAAATTATTAGTTTTTATTTTTCTGTTCTCAATGTTTTTAGTATTTTGATTTCTATTATCCATATCTAAATATTAAGTAATCTTCATTTGACTTTCCAGTGTGAAATCTAAACAAAGTACATATTTCTCTACATTTTTATCTAGACTCTCTAAATATTTTTTCTCTAAATTCTCTCTTCTTCTCTAGATTTTTGTCATGATTTCTTAGATTATGCAGTACAGTTTTGCTTTTCAAATCTATTGTTTAATTGGAGCAGTTTCCAACCACAGTACAAAAAAAGGAATTTGTGTTGGAGTTTCTATACTAATGGGTAGGAAGAGAACTTCATTTTCTTCTGAATACTTTTGCACTTTACTTTTGCACTTTATCTTCTTTGTCCCAGATAAACTCTATTTTTGAAAGAAAGGTAAGATTTTTCTCTTGAGAAACAAATGGCTAGTAAACCAACCAATGTCTCTCTGAAGTCTTCCATTACAAATATTTAACAGTTGCTGTTGAACTACAATAAAATAAAGGCAGTCACAATTTTGGAGGGGTGAAAGGATTCTTGGGGTAGAGCAATAAGCCAGAAAAGAAATTAGCTGTGTATTTCTAATTATTTCAAAGCATGCTTTAGTTAGCCCTTGGGAAGCCTATGAAGGACATTCAGTATAGAGTATAAAAAGATTATAGTACTGCATTATTTATGATTCTGTCATAAAACTGGAAACATGAAAAAAAGAACCTTGATCAGCAAATGTCTTAAAACTAATTGTGAGAGAACAGCAAAATAGTAATTTATTGTATCTATAGTTTATTCATCTTCATCTTCTTGAGTGTTTTTATGAAGAACACATTGCATTTCTACCTGCAATACTTCATGAACTGTATCTCAAACATCTTTAAAGCTATTAGCAATGTATATAATTACTTTCTATTTCTTTATCTAATGTTAGGTCAGTTTTTCATTTCTCAGTGTTATGGCATGTTGGAAGGTTCTTATGAGCAATTGTCAGCAGGTGGGTTACAGAAGAAGATAAGTGTTTTATCTTCTATGAAGATGAAGCTAAGACTGTTCTCTTTCTAAACAGAGTTTTAAAATGTTTGGAATCTATATTCCATTTTACTGGTGACTTTACATGACTTTAAAGGTCTTCTGGCATGCGTTTTCCAAGTATTTCAATGGTTGTCCAGCACCAAAATGCTTGAAAAAATTAGTCCTTACTGAGTGATGTCTTTAGCTTATATTCTGTAAGCATCCTGCTCTAATAGGTGTGTCAAGAGACTATATGTTTTTTGTATATGTACTAGTATATTAATAATAATACAGGCATTAGCCTGTATGATGTTCAGTTTTACTAAAAAAAGGGATTCATAGTAGTGAGACTGAGGTCCTCTCAAAATTATGACAATCTTCTTCTTTAGGACTTTGAATACTCTAGAATATTCTTATTCAATACAATGAACTCACTGCTATTCACACAGTTTGCCCCTGCATGACAGAAGGCAGTGTCCTCAGGTGCCGTAGGAGGAGTGTTGCCAGCAGTTTGAGGGAGGTGATCCTTTCCATCTACTAAGCACTGGTGAGGTCATACCTCAAATGTTGAGTTCTGGGCTCCATGGTAAAAGACACCTATACAAATACAGGAGAGGGTCCAGTGAAGTGCTGGATGGAGCTAGAGCAACTCTCATACAAAGAAACACAGAAAACTTGATCTGGTCATCTAGGAGAAGAAAAGCCTCAGAATCACAGAGTTGGTTAGGTTAGAAGGGACCAGAGTAGTTCAACATGCATGCACAAGCAGGATCTTCTCAGAGTGAGCTGCACAGGATCACATCTGGACTGTTCTTGAATATCTCCAGCGAGGGAGGCTTCACAACCACTCTCCTTAATCTGTTCCAGTCACCTGCACAGTAAAGAATCTCTTCCTAATGTTGAGTTGGAACTTCATGTGCATCAGTTTGTACCCACTGCCTCTTGTCCTATTGCTTGGCATGGCCAAGCAGAGCCTGAATCCATCCACTGAGACTCTTTCTTCAGATTTTTATAGGCAAGCCTTTCCTTGTATGAGAGATGCTCCAGTCCCCTAATAATCTTTGTCATCTCCACTGGACCAGCTCCAGCAGCTCTGTGTCTCTCTGGTTCTGAGGTGCCCAGAACTGGACACAGCACTCCAGATGTGCCTCACCAGGGCTGAGTAGAGGGGCAGGATCACCTCCCCCAGCCTGCTGGCACTGCTCTTCCCAATGCACCCCAGGACACCATTGCCCTTCCTGGCCACCAGGACACACTGCTGCTCATGGACAGCTTGCTGTCCACCAGGAACCCCGGGCCCTTCTCCTCAGAGCTGCTTTCCAGCAGCTCCCAGCCTGTGCTGGTGCCTGGGGTTCTTCCTCCCCAGGTGCAGGACCCTGCATTTGCCTTTGTTGAATTTCAGGCAGTTCTTCTCTGCCCCTCTCTCCAGCCTCTGAAGGGCAGCACGGCCCTCTGGGGTATCGGCCACTGCTCCCAGCTCTGTGTCATCAGTGAACTCTCTGAGGGGGCACCTGCCCCTTCATCCAAGGCACTGATGGGGAAGTGAAACAATACCAGGCCCACTCTTGAATCTGGGGGGTCTCCACTTGTGACAGGCCTCCAACCAGACCCTGTGCCAACAACCCTCTGGGATCTGCCATTCAAACAGTTCTCAATTCACCTCTCTGGCCCCTCATCCAGGCCCCACTTCCTGAGTTTGCCTATGAGACTGTTGAGGGAGACAGTGTTAAAAGTCCAGGTAGAACAATATCCACTGCTCTCCCTTCATCCATCTATCCAGGCAGCTGTTTCACTGTGGAAAGCAATCAGATTGGCCATGCATGATGTCCCTTTGCTGAATCCATGCTGACTCCATCCTCATCTCCTTGTCATCCATGCAGATAGAGACGGCCTCCAGAATGAGGTCTCCATCCCCTTTTCAGGGATTGAGGTGGACTGGCTGGTAGTCCCCTGAGTCCTCCTTCTTGCCCTTTATGAAGACTGGGGTGACATTTGCTTTTTTCCAGTCCTGAGGCACCTCCTTTCAAAGATGACCATAAGAGGCCCACCTATGGTGTTCACCAGCTCATTCAGCATTCATGGATGCATCCTGTCAGGACCCATGAACTGGTTGATGCCCCATTTGCCTAGGGGTTCTCCAACCTAATAATCTTTGACCAAGGGAAATTGTTCCTTCCAACATTCCTCTACTGTGATCTCCTAGTTCAGAGATTCCTGAGAGCTGGTCTTGTCTGTTCCCTGATTTATGATTTCAGGATGTATTAACTGATTCATTTTGTAGAATAGAAAATCTGAGACTAAAATTTCTTGTATTAAATTCTTTAATAAACATATGAATAAGGAATATGTCTTCTTTCTGATACTAAGAATCATGCTTATGAGTACTGAAAGTTTAGTGTCACTTAATGGCATGCAGAATAAAGAGAATGATAGTATCATCATATTAGGATAGTCAGTTAAAAAAAAAGCCAAAACTCCCCTATTGTCAAATATACATACAGCTAAGCATATCATAGAGTTAATTTGAGAGTATCTGTATCTTGGCAACTTTTTAAAGCTTACATACTGCTGAGTGATACTTTCTATTACCTCATATGCATTATTTTTAAATTTTTTAAACAAAGTTATCTTGGTTTTCTGAATAAGAACAAAAAAATTGCACTGGATGCTAAAGAAATTCTGATAATTCTTTTTGTCATCAACACCGTGCATTAATGACTTAGTAATCAATAGTAAACTGGCCTTTGTTTTGGAATTATCCTGTATCATCTTGAGGGAAAGCTCTCAACGAGACTCAAGAAGGGCTCTATCATGATTTAATGGAACTTATGAAGAAGGAATTGGATGCCTATGAAGAGCATAACTGGAAAGAAGAAAGAAAGAACAGGTTAGAACAGCCACTGGCATTGGACAACTGGTCTTGAGGCCAAGACTGGAGAAGGAGTCCTCCACACTGCTTCTTCACCCTGTTTCCACTTCCATGTTACAGGAGAGAGAGATTTCATCAGCAATAACCTGCTTAAGAGCACAACTCTGTTTAACACCCTGCCCACCTGTTTAGTGAATGAATCAAAAACCCAAGCAAAACAGAAGTCTATCAGGTGAAACATGAGTTGTGCCATCAGCAATCTTTGGCTCATTAGGTGCAGAACCCATACCTAAAACTAGAACTAACAGGTTAAATTGTCCTGGAATTATTGTGTTATTCTGCACAAAGAACAGCATTTTAAAAGCCTGTAATATACTTTTTGCAGACAAGTTTCATGGTATTTACAGGGGATAGAAAAATGCAAACACAAAGGGCAAAAAAATATCAAGTTCATTTTTTGTCAAGACCCATCCTTTTGCTTTCATCTAATCCTACTGTTTATGGCTTTAAGTTTTTATTCATTCCTCTTTTATGCATGCCTCTAAACAGCTGTCTATCTCTTCATCTGTAGACTTTCCCCTCTGCTGCTGCTGCCTAAATTACAAACTCAGAAGGAGACCTTTTGCATCTCTGAGTGATGCCTTCTTCCAAAGTCTGCGTATCCCTATCTAAATCTTTCTCTTCAACCTGTTCTCTGTCTGACTTCTGACATGTTTTCTTTTATCTTCCTTACAGTAGGTTCTATTTTGACCACTTATCTTTTCCTGGCTTATGCAGAGAGAAGCATCTGACAATGCTAGACAGATACCCAGTATTCAGCTTACTGAATTTATTCAGTTACTAGCTCTAGAAATGCAAAAGGAGATGCTTTGCTTGGTCCAAGGTTTGAATATAATCTTTATTGAGAGATTTATTTGGTCTGAAAAGTTAATTAGATATTTAGTTAGAAAGGTCTAACAGTTTTCTTTAAGTGTCCACCAAGCACATTCCAATCATATCTGCTTCTGAAAGCTTATAAATTGCCACTGCTTGCAAAGAAAATGATATATTCCTTCTCTAAACCCTGTGTGACTAAAGCTTATTGCAGACCAAAATTGTGTCTTCCCGAAAAATGAATCTGATAGTGAGTGTCATCCTGGATGGGTGGCAAGTATTAGTGCACAAATTTATTCACACAATAAAGTGGTATTTAAATACAGGATTAAATAATGCATTTTTGTAACAATAATTTATCTTTTGGCTTACTAACAGCATTTGAAAAAACAAGGTTGTAGCATGTTCACACGTGTGTGCTTGTGGCCTTAAAATGAACTCTTGCTTTTTTTCGCTGTGTGGTCTAGAGTGTACATTTTCCTTTGCTTGAGTTTATTGAGTACTGTGTAAACAAAGACTCTTTTAAAAAAATTGTTCTGAGAACTGTTACATTCTCAACTTTGCAACTGAACTTTGTCTTCTTGAGGCTGTAATATTGTTTGTGATGAGAGTCTATGCAGGAACAAAAAATAAACCCAAACCAAAACAACATAACAGCTTAACTGTGGTGACTGCAGGCAGCTGTAACCCCAGTGGAAAGGCAGTCCAAGTGCAGAGCACCTGTGGGCAGTTTGTGCTAAGACTTCTCTTGGAACATTTAAATTACTCTGACTCAAATTCTCTCTCTTTTCCACAGGAAATTAATTTGTGTAAGCTAAATGATGGTAGACATTTTCTATTTATTTAACAGGGACAAACTAGAAAGCATACCAAACAAGGAGAATGCATCTGGGTGCAGGGAGAGACAGATGCTCCCTGAGTACACAGGGAGTACACATGGAAGCAGACTGAGGCAGCCTCTACCTAGGCTTCAGGCAGGGTCCAGGGTGGGCAGGGCAAGGCTAGGACATCAGCCCAGAGGCAGAGGCAAGGGAGGGCTGAGGGAGGCTAGTGACCAGTTCTGCTGCAGCATCACTGGGACAGGAGCTAGTGGCCCTAGGGTCTGACATAGGATCCTGGGCATTGCTCAGGTTGTGGAGAGGCAGAGCAGCAGGCTGGGCAGTTCTGGTAACGTCTGTCAGTGCCATGAGGGTCCTGAGAGAATAGAAAGTAGGCTTTAACTGCGCTGTAAATAAAAACAAAAACATACTAAAATTTCTCGGAGGAGGAAAAAAGGTCCAAAGGTGTCACAGTTTGGACAGCCACGCACAGCAGGACACGGGAGGTTCACGTGGCCGCAGCCCATTCCGATGGAGCACGGTTCCCTTTATCCAGGGTGGGAGAGCCAGTGCGGCTGGTCCTGACTGGCTGCACTTCACTGGCCAAGAGCTGTCTGCATCCCCAGCGGCCTCAGCTGGTGGTGTTATGTCATCAGGGTTACCTGTGGCTGTGCGGCCTCCAGGCCAGCTCTTGGCCACCACACAAAAGGATAGTTTTTTTCAACTACCTTTCTTGTAACTACTGAATTTCAGCAGCGAAACTTAATGAAGTATTTCAAAAGCCAGATAGAATCAGTATTCACATAATTATTTTACTCATTTAGAGAGTCATCTTGATCTTAAATTAGGAGCCCATAAAGAGGAACATGTATGAAGAGTTCAGACAATAATACAGTTTGTACTGGGTCAAATCTCATTATGTACCAAGTTTCTTCATTACAGATTAGTCTTTTTTTACTATGGGTCATAGTTCACAGTCAATGGTACTCTATGGTAGTGGAAAATTTCTATGCAAGTGGCAGACACATCAAAATATGTAATGGTGTCTAGACACTTTCAATATATGGTATTCTTTACAACAGAGCATTGAAATAGGAGCTTGTACAAGTTCTACATTTGTAAAACTTTAGTCACCATACAAAGAAAGAAATACCTGCTCTCTAGCAATTTACTAGTTTATCTTAATTCTAACCATACAATCACAGAACAGACCAGGCTGGGAGGGCCCTCAAAAAGTCTCATAGTCATCATGGGAAAGCAAGCCTGGAATATAGAGCATCCTGTCCAATCACATCTTGAAAAAAACTTCTAGTGATGGAGAATTCACCCTGTCCCTGAGGAGGTTGTTCCAATGAACAATATATCACTATAAAAAAAAAAAATCTTTATTCTGTCAAAATGAAGCCTCCCTCAATGCAACTTATATCTGCTGACCCTTGTCTTATCCATGTGGCTCCAGGAGAAATGAGAGTCTCTGTTATCTTTGTAGCTGCTTTTAAAGTGACCATCTCCAAAATGTACAAAACTCTTCACCATTCTATGTCATGCTGAATACAATCACAGAACAAATGACATCTGTGCTTAGTGACTATTGTCTTGGCATAAAAGCATATCTAAGCATATCTAATAAAACTAAGTTCTGTCCTGATAAATTCCAAGACAGAATTTCTTCTCTTGTCATGGTTTTATTAACTGCATGCAAGAGAAAAATATCTGATAGTACAAAATGCCCTCAATCAATAAAGTGTGTTCCAAAACACTCAAAATCTGATGACTGAGTTATGCCCTGGACATTTTTAGATTAGTCCTAGATTATTATAGCCCCACCCAGCAAAATGAGACACATTATTTGAGCCACAGTGTCTTTCATTTCTTTCATTTTAAACAGAGTTAGGTGATTATTTTCTTCTTAGTGGTAGTGGTAAAATGGCAAAATGATAATATAGCTTGTTGATAGCTGCTTTGCCCTGTTTCCCTAAAGCTTCACAGAAGACATTAATCTTATGTACAAAGTCATGTGCTGAGTTCCAGAAGAAAGTCTAGACTGAAAAACTTATAGCTTATTTGTTTGTGTTTAGAAAATACCATTATTTTGATGAAATGGAATACTAATTTAAAAAAGAAAAATATCTGGAAGGAAAACACTTAAGTGTTTGTTTAAGATCAAGCACTTTAGTTAAGTGCTTTTCTGAATTAGGTCATGCAATAAGAAATGAAGATTAACTTGTGTCTATCACCAAGGGCTGAGAGCCTGTGCAATAAATTTAATGTTCTCAAATGTCTGTGACTTGAGCATGTCTATGTTCAAGTTCTGATTCACTCATTACAGCAATGGATAAATATATAATACACTCAAAGCAATGTGGAAGAAATAAGATATATACCAGCTACATGCCAAGAAAAATAGTATTGAGTGTAGAACTGATCTATATGCACATGAATAAAAAGCAGACATCAGGGCTGAAATCTGCTGTTGTAAAATGGTGTGTATCAATGCTTGACAATGTAATTAGAAATTATAGATGGAGGTTTTGATTGCCCTCTATGCCTTGGCATGACAATCTAGGGTCTTGCTGCACAGAGTCGTCCTTTAGGAAAGAAAAAATATTTAACAGGGTTTTTAACATAGAAAATAAGCAACAAATTATGTAGATAGAGTTCTTAAAATGCTTTATTCTCATATAAATTCCAAAGACAGATGTCAAAAGCAGGAGAATTTAGTGTACTGGTAGCACTGTACATACTGGTAGCATTGTACATTCAGTATTAGAAATTACTGCTTGAAAATCACATAGACTAATACATTTTTATTACTTCTGTGATACTTGTTTTACAAGTATAAAGCATGTCAGACAGATACATGGAAAATCATTCTGGGAGCTATATTGTATATGGCATGCACAGATTCCTGTGGGATGTCTTCAATAGAGTTAATTTTCTTCCATGACAACAAGTTATATTTTAAACTTAAACAATTTCTTACCATTAAAACATCATGCTGTTGAGAGGTGTTATTATTGCAGTCTGCTCTATTACTATCACTTCATGGTAAAACATGATGGAGGGAAAAAAATTGTAGAATAATCTTAATATCTGTAATATTTTGAACTAAGAGAAAAAACAGTGAAATTTATGGCATCTAAATTCAGAGAAGAAAATATTAAACTGTACACCATCCATCATGGTTAAAGACAAAAACTCCAAGATTTGTGTCATACAGATTGTAGTCCCTTTCATACACCTGAGTTAAGAATTATTAGTTCAAACCACCCCAATTCCTGCTACCTCTAGCAGCTGCAAATGCAGTTAATATTTGACCAATCTGTTTTCATTTCCTGGTCCAAGCAAAAATAGTCCAGTGTTTACAGCTTACAGTTTTTAAAGATTTTTGGCATAGATCATTGTTCTTTCTTCACAGTTTGCAGATGTTCATGCTGAGTTTTTCATTCTCTGAGGAAAATATAATTTATGAAATAACTCAGCAAATATATAAATAGATCATCATGCAAAAAACTACAAACAAACAATACCCCCCCAAAACAATAGACTTTCAGTAGAAGATGCTGATTCCAGTCAAATACTTCCATGAATACTGTAAATAATCACCTCAGCTTTGATAGTCTGAAAGACTACATACCTACCTTTTAATTGCCATATCATAACACATTCTGATGAATTAATGCAGGCTTCAGTCATTCCACATTTTCAGCTATTCTTCCCAGATTCTTTTTTACCTTCAGATTGAACTTCTGTTTCCATTAGCAAGCTACTCTCAGTATGGAATGTAACCATGGTCTAATGACAGGTGTGGTCTACGCAGAACTTGACTTCAGTCATGTTTTTTATATAGACTGTAAACTTCTTTGAATGTAGAAGAACGATTTTAAAACTTCTGTTGTTACCTCAAAGGATTATACAGGGAGAATAGTTCCTTTGGAAGGGACCTACAATTACTAGCTCTGTGACAATGTTGACCATAAGACGAAGCACGTTATTAAGTCTCTGTCCAAATGCCTCTTAAACATTGACAGACTTGGAGTATTGATCACCTCTCCAGGAAGCCTAGTCCAGTGTTTGATCAGCCCTCAGTAAAGAAATTTTTCTTATATCTAGCCTGAACCTTCCCTGACACAGCTTTGAGCCATTTCCACATGTCCTGTCACTGAAAACCAGGAAGAAGAGCTCAGCAACTCCTCCAAAAGCACAAGAGAACAACTTTGAAGGTGTACAGTATTCCCTTTTGGAAATTGATGTGATCATTAACTTAATCTAATAACTAAAATTGTCTAGTCCACCTTCCCAGGTACCCTGGCATGAGGTATGAGGCTTTGCAAGTGGATCTGAAGAATAATGATCATGATGGTTCATGTGGCATGGAAGTGTTGTCAAAGCTTAATCAGCCTACACCCAGCATTAAAACTGCTTCTGTGAAGAAAAAAAAACAGATGGATCATTGTGACAGAAAACTCCCTGATAGGAATAGAGGATCCAACGTGTAGAGTGGGCCCACTTCCCTCCTACTGTGGGGCAGAGGTTGAAGATATGAAGAGAAAGCTTCCTATCCTGGAACAAGCTCTGGACAAGAAGTCTTAGAGCAATCAAAAGAGATTTCAGGGCCTTGGGGTGATTGGTTAAGATATCAGAAGCACTATTATGTTCTCCTCTAGCCTTCCAGTTGCAGAGAATTATGAGAGAAGAAATGGGAAGAGCTACCAGATTGACACATGACTTCAGGTGTCAATGGTAGAATTTTGGTGGTTTTTATACAACACCAGGCCAGTTGGTGACACCTGTCTCAAAGCAGGGAAAAAGATCCTTATAGAGTTAGCAGGGTTCAATGAGAGATCTTTAAACTAGGTATAAAAGAGGAAAGGAAAAAACCCCAAGCACACTAGAGACCTGGGGACAGCAAGCCTATGTTTCAGGGGAGGTGAATTCTTTCAGTCTGCTCTGTCAGTTGAGGTAAAGGATAGAGATCCATGCAGCAGTGAAGACACAGGTGTTATTGGTATGTTAGAAACCACAGAAGAGCATGAGAAGAATCACATAGAAATTATGCCAGAAATTATCCCAGAAAGATGGAGGGTGGGATCCAAGTCCAAGTGCATTTATACCAATGCATGCAGCATGGGCAATGAAGAGAAGATGGATGCCACTGTGAAGAAAGAAAGCTACGACATGGCTGCCATCACAGAAACATGGGGCATTACTGGAGAGCTGCTGTGAATCACTCTAAACCCTTCAGAAAGGACAGGCAAGGAAAAGAGATGGTGAGGTAGCCCTGTATGTTAGGGAGTGTTTCAAATGTCTAGAGCTCAGTTTTAGGGTGATGATAGGGTCAAGTGTTCATGCATAAGCATCAGAGAGAAGGCCAACAAGACAGATATCCTAGTGGGAGTATGTTGCAGACCACCCCACTAGGATGAAGAGGCAGATTAAATATTCTGTGAACTGGGAAAAGCCTTCAGATCACTGACCCTTGCTCTCATAGGGGATTCCAACATACCAGATACCTGCTGGAAATACAACATAGCAGAAAGGGGACAGCCCAGGAGGTTTCTGAGCTGTGTGAAACATGCCTTGGTACTTCTCTCACAGTGGGTGAGCCAGGGAAGGTGCCCAGCTGGACCTGCTGCTTGTGAACAGAGGATTAGAGGGAGCTGTGGTGGCCAGAGGCCATCTTGGGCACAGAGACCGCAAAAGGAGAGCTTCTTTTTATTCCCAGAGCTGTAAGGAAGGGGTCAGCAGAACTGCCAGAATTGCCTGGGACTTCCAGGGGGCAGACTTTGGCCTGTTTACAGGACTGGCTGATAGCGTTCCTTGGGATGTGGTCCCAAGGGGACAAGGGAGTGCAGGAAGGCTGAACACTGTTTGAGAAAACAATCTTAAAGGTGCAGGAGCAGGCTGTCCTTAGGTGCTGAAAGAGGAGCTGTCTGGAAGAAGACTGGACTGGCTGAACACAGCTCAGGCTGAACTCAGGAGAAAAGGGAGAGTTTATGACCTTTGGAAGAAGGGACAAGCTGCTCAGTGAGACTAAAAATACGTCATGAGTTATGCAGGGAGAAAATTAGAAGGGCCAAAGACTGACAAGAACTGCCATAAAAGACAACCAAAATTTTTTGTACAAATACATTCACTACAAAAAGGGGCTAAGAAATATGTCCATCTGCTATTGGTTGTTGGGGGTGAGCAGGTGATGTCATACCATTGCATGGGATAAGGAAAAGGCTGAGATATGCCTTCTTTGCTTCAGTCTTTAAGAGCAAGACCAGTTGTCCCCCAGGTATCCAGCCCCCTGAGCTGGAAGATGGGAACTGGGCAGAATGAAGCCCCCATACTCCAAGGGGAAATGGCCAGTGACCTGCTACACCTCTTAACACACACCAGTCTCTGAGGCTGGATGAGATCCCCTCAAGGGTACTGAAGGTACTGATGGAAGTGCTCACCAGCCACTTTCCATCATTAAACAAATGTCCTGTAAACAAACCGGACCGGCACCAGGTTACTGGGAGTTTGGAAACTAGTCCAGGTTACAGGAAGTTTGGAAATGGGACACATTTACAAAAAGGGCTGGAAAAAGGATCAGGGGAACTGCAGGCCTATCAGTGTGACCTTGATTCCAGGGATGGTCATGAAGCAGATCACCCTGAGTGCCATCACACAGCACGTGCAGGATAAGGGGATCAGGCCCCACCAACCTGGGTTTGTTAAAGGCAGGTGCTGCTTGACAACCTGATCACTTCCTGTGATGAAGTGACCCATCTAGTGGATGAGGGGACGTTGTACACACAGACTTCAGCAAGGCCTTTGACACCATCCCCCACAGCACTCTCCTGTGGCAGGAGAGCTGGCATCCCACAGCTTGAACACGTGCACTCTTACTGGGTTGAAAACTGGCTGGATGGCCGGGCCCAGAGAGTTGTGGTCAAGGGAAATCCAGCCATCAGTTGGTGACCACTGGACACCCCAGCGCTCAGTACTGGCACCAGTGAGGCCTGTTTAATATCTTCACTCATGAGGAGATTGAGTGCCCCCTCAGTCAGTTTGCAGATGACACCAAGTTTGGCATTTGTCTGCTGGAGGGTTTGAAGGCTCTTCAGAGGGATCAGGACAGGCTGGATCTATGGGCCAAGAGCCCATAGGTTCTTGAGGTTCAAAAAGGCCAAGTGCCAGGTCCTCCCCTTGAGTCACAATAACCTCAAGCAGCGCTGGAGGCTGTGGCAGAGTGACTGGAAAACTGTTTGTCAGAAAAGGGCCTGGGGGTGCTGGTCAACAGCAACTGAGGATGAGCCAGTGTGTGCCCAGGTAGCCAAGAAGGCCAAGGGCATCCTGGCCTGTATCAGCAATAGTGTAGTCAGCAGGACCATGGCAATTATCATCCCATCATCCCCCTGTTCTTGGCACTGGCGAGGCCACATGTCAAGCCTGTGTTCAGTTTTGGGCCTCTTGTGACAAGAAAGACATTGAATTGCTGGAGCATATCCCGAGAAGGGTAATGGAGCTGGAGGAGTGTTTGGAGCACAAGTTCTGTGAGGAGTGGCTGAGGGAGCTGGGGGTGTTTTGGCTGGAGAAAAAGAGGCTCAGAGGAGACCTTATTGCTTCCTACAACTGCCTGAGAAGAGGTTGTGGTGAGGTAGGAGTCAGCCTCTTCTCCCAGGCACCCAGCAACAGGACAAGGGGAAACCCTGAAGTTGCTCCATGGGTGGCTTAGAATACACTCAAGAAGAATTTCTTCGTGAAACCACTATCAAGCATTAGAACAGGCTGCCCAGGGAAGTGGTTGACCTAACCTCTCTGGAGGTACTTAAAAGTTGTGTAGTTCTGTGCTCAGGGGACACAGCTTAGGGGTGGCCTTGGCAGTGCTGGGTTAATGGTCAAACTAGATAATCTTAAAGTCTTTTCCAACCAAAATTATTCCATCATTCTTTAATACTGGGTAACTCTTAAACAGTGTAAGAATTCCACTTTGATCTCTGTGTTCCAATGATGGTCAAAATTAGGAAGGAATTTATTTTTGATAGAGTGACACTATATTCCAGTAGGAAAAAAAGATCATTTTATGCAACAAAATGCATTTGTCTTTCATAATAAAATTCAGAAATATATGCAATTGCAGACAGATGTCCTTAAAAGGGAGAAGGAAGTACTGTACCTAAGGTCAATTTTGGCTGGGCTGTGGCATCTAATCTTCTCCCTTCCTGGAGCCCTCCAGAATATAAGATCATAAAATATGACATCCAGCATCAGGTGGTTGGTCTCTCAGGTTCTGTATCCTCTCATCTAAAACAGCAGTTAGTGCTGAACTGCAGAAATACAGAATAAGGCCCATTCTACACAAAACAGCTGATGGTCCCCTAACTTCCACCGGATACCAATTCATTTGTGACATACAGAATTTCTAAAGCAACTGGTCCAGATCCACATGAAATTTGACTGCCCTAGGCAACACTGCTGTTGGGGTTTAGTGGGGTTCAGGAATAGTATTTCTCAATTCAGTGCTTCCACCAAAACTATGCTGGCACTCACTCCCCCTCCCACCCCTCTCTTCTCCCTGTGAGTGCCCTGAGAGGGGAGTTGGAGGCACAAAAGGCAAAGATCATGGCTTGAGATAAAAACTATTTACTGGAAAAAGCAATGAGATAAGAAAACAAACAGTAGCAGCAATAACACTAACAACAAAAGTGTAAAAAGAGAGGGAGATTTACATGCAAAATCCTCACCAAGCCTGGGAAAATGCAACAATGGCAAATGGACCCTATGCAAGCCACACTTGTTCCCCTGACCAGTGACACCCTTCTTCTTCAAAGTGAGAGTCCCTTTCCTGCATCCCAGCAGGAAGGTAAGATGGTACCAAATAGCCTGAGAGTCTTGGCTGTGCCCACATAACTTCAGGCGCTTCCCCCTCTTGGCTGCTGTGAAAAATTAACCCTGTCCTTGGCTGAAACCAGGACACACCATTGTTACTTAATGAGAAAATGCACCTTGTTTTTCCCCCACCATTAAACTTTTTATATACACTGATCAAATATCCATGTATGATGTGGAGTTTCTTGGCCTAGTTCTCAACCATCCTGCATTTTTTAAGGTCACTTCTGATTGTGTTCTGTGAATATATAGGATATTAAGTCTAGAAAACCACAGACTAAAGCCACATTTCTAAATAAAGAAAAATGTAGGCCCATAATGTACCGTTGTACAGCCACTCTTGTCTGACTTAAGTCACAATTTTAATAAAAATATGTAACAATTCAAAATACTTTTCCATTACTCATCAAAATATTAAAGGAATTATAGTGGGAATTATAATTAATGCAGTTCAGATTTCCTGAAAAAAATATAAATGTGTGTTTTATAGGCTGTAGTCTGCAAATTGTTTTCCAAAATGTGTGTTTGTCTTATTTTCACTGGTATGTTATTGAAAAAAAAGGAAGGCAAGTCCTCTTCACTACCACACTATAAGAGGAAAAGAAATAAAATGTGCATTCCAGATATAGACCTTCTCTAATGCACTCTGCTGCTTTGAGTGGGAGGTTGGATTAAGTTGGAATTCCTACCTGAGTCACAGGCAACCCTCTGATCTGCTGGTAACAGCTGTACTGTTTCTCTCAGATTCTGCTTAACTCTTTGTCTTCCATTTACAAATCTTTAATTCCACATGGCAATGTGGCTGCATTTTGAAGGAAGTGGTCACTGAAAATTAAACTCTTAAAGGCCCTGACCAAAGAAGCAGGAGGAGCGAGGTCCACTCAGGTTTTGATTGTGTTGCAGACTAATCAGTCCTTTTCACAATGGAGAGGTGAAGTTGACAGCAGAAAACCCCAATTTTTTTGTGCTGTCTAAGGAGTTCCTTTGCCTTGATTTAGCAATCACAGCTTCATGATTCCATCCCTTAAGGGGCCAGCTGCCCATCTGAAGTGGGGAGGTGTTTGATACCCCCATCACCTGAGACTCCTCCTTCCTTTGACTTCTGCCTGAAGCCAACTTTGACATCTGTCTGTGCTGAGTTGTACTCCAAAGGACAGAGAAAATGGCATCCAAATTCACAGTCCAAAGCCTGATTCAGGGTTAAAATAGTTACATACAGTTACATTCTGTCTGTGTCAGGAGCTTTCTATCATTATTTCTACTGCAGCTGAACTGCTGCATTAAACACATGTATGAGGCAAAGAATCACTTACCTGGATGCTCCTTAAGAGTCTTGCGTGCATCTGACTGTGAGTCCACATGAGTGCCAGGGCTGGACAGACAAGATGAGTGAGGCAGGAAATCAGAAACAAGCAGACTGGACTTTCAGCAAAGTTGAACTTCTCTGCACTGGCTGCATTCCGTTACTGTATCTTGTTAGGCCTGCAAATATATCCCTGGAAAGCTGCTGTACTTTTCAGCCACCCTGACTTACTACTAAAAATCTGCCATGATGTGAAATGAAATGTGTACAGTGAGTATCTAAGCATACAGATCTTCTGAGTACAGTGATGAGGGTTGTATCTCAGACCACAGCAGCCTGTAAAGATTTGTGACATGTCTCTACAGTATGGCTTGGCTACTAGAGATTCTTCACAGAATCTGCGCCTCCAGCAGTATTGCCAGTTGTGACAGGCACTTCATCTTCAGCCTAAGCAACAAGTGCTCCCAGTTACATGCACCAGAAGGTACTATATATGCGCTCTTCTCATCACTGAATGGTATGGTTTACATGAATTGATACTGTTCTCTCTCATTTTGGTCTGACAGAATACAGAGAGAAATAGCATTGTGTGCACACATACATGCTGTGCTGATTCACCTGCAACCTTTGGAGGTAAATGCATTAGATACCTCTTAGTACAATGCTTGTATAATTAACCTGATACAATCTGTGGTTATCTAACATTTTCCATGTTCACCACATGACTTGCTGATTACTATAATGAAACATTTCACCCCAAGTTTTGCTTTGGAAAAGTAGGAGAAATTTTTGTATATACAAGATAAACAAAACATTTAAAAATAAATTTCCTAGAAAATCAGTTTGCTGCATTTGTGAGCAGAAATATATTAAGAGAAAGGTAAAAAGCCCATCTCCAATGCAACACAGAAGCACAGGCTTTGTGCTGGTACTTTTCAAAATCCAGCGGGTTTTTACATGCTGGTGGCAGCACAGCTCCAGTGGTCTTATGAAAACAGAACAATTAAAAGACACTAAAGACTGTGTGGTGAAAGTACAGCAAGCTGAATTTTAATATCACTCACCTCTTGCCAATCTCAGAGGAGTCAGAAGCCCAAAATTCCCCCTTTGTGGCCTAGCAGTGGTCTTGCGTCTTGCTTCTTGTCATACAATGTCTAGAGGAAATCTCTGTCAGGCATCTTTGCAGAGTTCTGCTTTTCTGAAAAAGAGACAGAAAAAGAGACCTGGCATTTTAAGAGCCACAAAACTGTTAAGGCTTCTTTCACAAAGTTCTCTCCATATCTGTGAGATTCTGTGAATATAAACAGTTCTCCTTGGCTAGGAATTTTCAGGTAAATCTGAAAATGTCGTTGCACACATGTTAGAAGTAAATAAAAACTGTTAAAAATGAGGTCATTGTTTGATGCTCTTATTCAGATTTATTCAGTGAAAATTGAATATTTGGAAAAAAACTTCAGAATTTTTCTAACACTATTTTAATATTTAAGTTATAAGGCAATATACTCTGCTTCTTATATGCTTATGCACAATATTGGTTACAACACATAAATGCAGTAATTTATCGTTAACAGTATATTTTATGTGGAAAGTCTTGCAATGAAACTGTCCATTTTTCTCATAAAATAAAAGAAAAAAGGGTCATGCTTTGACAAAGATTAAATCATCCTTCAATGCTTATCTGTCTGCTGTATTTGTGAATATGAATAGGTCATTGTATTCAAAGTTACTGTTCATGCATGAAAAATTCAACGTATGCATGAGCTTATATAGGAACCTGTTGTTAAATAAGTGCTAGGAATGCATTGTGCTTGTATTGCAATGTCAGTGTCTCCTGGATAAAATCTGAGAACATTTCTGTTGCTATGAGGAGCATTCACTCCCTGCATCTTATCCTGTGATAGTTGGGTGATTATGTAGAAGACATCCTGTAATGTAGTCAATCTTTTAATTTTCATGAAAATCAAAATAACCTACACAGAAGTGATATATACCACAATATAAAAATGTTAAAAGTCATTAAATGTTAACTCCCTTATTTCAAAAGTCCCCTGCTGCAGACTTAAGGTAGTAGCTATGTAGTCTCTTTTTCATTCAAAACTCATTTTCTTCAATAAAGCCATTCCCTTATAAGATCAGAAAAGGATCACTGAATTCAGTTGAATTTTGCTAAATAACTACATTTAATGCAAAATTCCTAACTTTGGCCGTACCTGATGTTTTCTAAGTTCTTGAGGTTACATTTTTGGATCCTATGCACCCACAAACTGAGATAGCAGAACTGGAGACATTGAAAAGAAAAAGCTGAAAATAACTTATTAGATTAGTCAACACTTGGACTTTTTGCTTGTAAGAATCAATCTATAGTGCAACACCACATAGTGGAGGCAGATTGCACAGTCATGGCAGATAATTTCATTAGTAGAAGAAATAATTCCAATATTACAGGCAATTTGGATGGGTATTTTGATCTTTAAAAAGGGGCTGTTCCTTCCTGCTGTTCCTCATATCTGACAGAGTTTGAGGTCTTCCAAAGCAGGTCCTAGACAATTGTTACAGTTGAACATAAATTAGACATGATCTTCAGCCCTAACTAGCTGACTACCCTTAACTGCAATAATCCTTTTTAATAATAATCCATCAGCACTTTGTAATGCTTTGGAACAAAGCTTTGTAGAGACTCAGTGCCACCTTTCATTCCAACACATTCAGCTTCCATTGACTTCAGTGGGAAATGAAGGGCAACAACTTTGCTAAGAATGGAAGTTGTAAACATTACTCATCATGTTTATACAATTCTACAGGACATATTAAGATACAGACGACTGTGGTTCTGAAAGCAAGAAGAAAACTAAGTGTTCACAGGAAAATACTGCCTGCCTGGCTCTTTCAAATCACTAGGTCAAATTCTGGTTTTGGTGTAATCATACTTATAGGATTGCTTTCAATTAATGTGGGAGTATTGGAGACAGGAGTTTGTCCCACTGAGATTACTTGGTAGGCTGATGTAGCAACACATCAAGATTAGAGATGGAAAAATTTGGCTTGCAAGGGAAAAATCCTCAGGATTTATAGTCTGACTGAGAAAAGTAAGAGTACACAGAATGCCTGATTGCACTACAAAAGGGATGTTAAAAGTCTTATAATTTCTGGTTTTCTGTTTTTATATATACAAGGAAATAAAAATCCTATGCTAAATAGAAAGTAAAGTGAATGGTACTAAAAAAATTACTTTCTCCTAAAGCAACCTCCCACCTGTCCCAATACATCTGAGGGTGTATCAAACAACTGTTTACACTGTCTCTCAGGTCCCACAGTAAAATGCATTACAGGAAAAGCTTAGTAAGTTACAATATAATTTTTCAGCTGTTGAAAAAAGGTGTGTCATGGCTCATATTTCACAACTGCAGTAAAATTAACTGATAGCCATACTCATCTTGGCCCAATCTTTGAAAGTTTAAGGGTCCTAAATTTCTGCTTTTCTGTTGAGGTCATTGGGAGTCTAGAGTTAGCTGAGCATTTTGCAATCAAAATAAGAGGAGAAAAGTGGGTCTTTCCTCACTTCTCAAGACAAGGGCCGACAGCCAATAACATCAAACTGATCATACCATCATTAAACTAAGTCCAAGACACATCAGTATGAAACATGGTGCCAGTGAAATTTGCTCAGCATTAGATGATTTGTGTGTGTTTTTCTAACATTAACTTTGGAGGTCTCTTGGACAGCAAGACAGCATATGAAAGAAGCTTGTTTTCTGCATCCCACTGGAAAAGAATCAAAAAGAATCATCTATGTGAACTGCTGTTACAATGGTAAAAAGTTTCTAAAAGTACTTTATTTGCAAAATGTTTATGCAATCACTGAAAAAAAAGGAGGATTATCTTAATCTTTACATCAGTTCTTATTTTAAAGCCAAAAAAGATTGTCTGCTTTGGGAGGATAACAAATTTGACAATTTTCATCTGTCTAATAGATGTAAATTTTCTCTTTTCTTTCAGTGCTCTGAAAGAACAACATCACAGCTGGACACATTTTCTGAGGACTGTAAATTCTTTACTGAGAACTCTAGGGCTGTAACCTTGTTATTTCTTTACTTCAACTGGAATATTCCACTCTACTGACACTTACAAGCTTGTTTCCACTTGTCACTCAGCCAGTCACACCTCAAGGCCAACAAGGTTCCTCATTCAAGAGCTTTGTTTCAAGTACTCTCCTTATTCAAACTCTGAATGGCACAGTTGAAATGGCCCTATGCAAATGAAACATTTCTTTATTTAATGGTCAATCCCCTTGTCTCTCACCTCCCAGATTATGAACATCATCTTGATTTCATACAGGGTGAAAAGAAACAAGTGTTTTCATAGGATTTCAGCCTGACTTTTTCCTAAGAAACTTGATTTCCTTGAGTGTCAAGGTCCCTTTGAATAATGTTTTAATGGATCACTAGGAGAAAAGAATCTAAAATCTTATTCTGTTGCTCTGATAAATTCAGTCTCTATCAGAGAAAACTGCAATTCATTCCATAATGTCTCAAAAATATGAGAATATTATTATCTTACAATTAAAAAAATATTTAACAGAGAAGATGAATGTTCACCTGAAGTCTGAGGCCACTTTCACAAAACTTAGATTCCTAAGTCATCCATTTTGTCTGTAAAGTTACTAATGTGAAAAAAAATTACTGCTGTCACAAGAGCTCCATTAACAACTTTACCATTAATATTCTTATTATTTCCTTACAAAATAATTTGTTACAGTGTCATCTAGGTTTCTGCCCCCTGAATCTATTCAGAATCTTAGACAGGAAGAGAAAGGCAACACCAAACAGAAACTCAATTACTCTCCTACAATCCAAACACCATATCTCTGAAAATGGCTGTACCTTATAAAATATGAAGTCAAGAAAGTAATGCGTCATGTAAATGCATCATATTTATAACCAGAGAAACTTGTTTTTGCAGAGATGCAATGAGGAACTAATCAAATAAAAAACTCACAGCATGGAAACTTAAACTCAAAGGAAAACAATCAGGTAGCCAGATTATCTATACACTGACATATATCCAGACAGAATTAGTTTTGATGGTGTGCTCCTTTAATGATTCCCAAAGCCTTCTTTATTTTGTAGCTTCTAACAACCTTTTAAAAAATCCCTTGCGACCTTTCTCTAAGTAAGTAATTTCTTTCTAGGAAAAAATGAAGAAAAATGGTACATGGTACAAATACTACAATCAAGAGAAATATTACTCATACAGCCCAATTGTGATGTTTTTCACCTTTTTATACAGCTTTTATCTTTCTTCGAGAAAAAAAAGTCTCTTAAATGAACATTATTCCAGCCTGGTGCAACATGACTCCCAAGAAACCAAACAAATAAAAGCAGTGAAAGACAAAGCTACTTAATAGTCTACTTTCATCCGTTCTTTAACAAATGTAGGGGTTAGCCCCTCTTGTGTCATAATCACTATGGTATTTAAGTCACCTTGACCCATCTACTTAATTTAGATATGTCTGGCCAGCATTAGAACTTCTATACTAAAATACCACTTTATAGTTATGAACAGCCAAGAGCAGGAGCAAAGAGTCAAACAAATTATTGCTGGCTCTTAACATTTCAATCCATTAGGATGCAGACAAATGAAATGTTAAATGTAATAATGCTTGTAAAAATATGGTCTAGCTGTAGCCTGCTCCACACTAAGGCTCTTCCCAGTCTGGTAAAGCTTTATATTGGTAAAGCTATACAGATAACAGAAATGACTTGAAAGAAAATTCTAGTGTCAGCATATTTCAGTAGAATTCACTGTCTGAGAGAGCAATCTTCTTAATTTTTTTTCTATCCCTCCTCATCAAATAGGTGGAGTAATTTCGAATAATTGGCTTATGAACTATAAGCTTGAGAGGGAGCAAGGCGTACAAAGATAATCTCCCTGCACAATATAGCCCCCCTTCTTACCTCAAGATTTCATGGTCCCTAAAATTAGACATCATTTAACCTCCCCAGGCTCATTGCCTAGGTCTCTTTAGATCAGAGGCTGCTGGTCCTGTTGACTGGTGCCAATGTACATGTGATGGTTTTCCTGATAGACTCAACTGTCTGCCAGGGACTGAGCTGGGGCCACGAAACTAATTTCATGCTGGAGCTCAGGTTCAAGTAATTTTTAAAGAACATTAACATATTTCACCTATTTTCTCTCCAAGAGAAGAAAAAAAACCCCAAATCCATGAGGGGCTAAAGCAGAATAGCTTCTATACCATAAGGATATAAGGTAATCTTAAATATGATAAATGTATGATCTGCCTATGACTTGCTGTCAATTACAGAATTTATCCTATATCAGATGAAACAAGTTTAATAAACCTTCTAAGTGTTATAAGATATGCTTTCTACCAACATGAATTATGTATCTATCTACAGCCAAATGTACGTGTTCTATCACTCTGAATATTAAATACAAAAACTATGTTTAAATAATGTGAAGGATGTGATTTAAAGCAACAAAAGCCAATAAATTCAAAGTTTATGCTGGCAGTCTATCCTTAACTCACACAAATTGTTTCAAACAGGTATAATGGCATGAATTACACCCCTCTTACATTTATATTTCTACTACCATGTTTGAATTTTCTGAGTTCTGTTAGTATAAGTCTCTCCATGAGTGTCTTTAAACAGAGTTCTAAAATGTAATTTATTAGCTTTGTTTCTATTTTTTAAGACAAAAATATGCCTTATGGAAAATTTTAAAAGGCTTTTTTTTTATTTTTTTGGTCTGAGGATGGAATAGCTCCCTTTGAACTGTTTTAGTTTGTTTAATACACAATGGGAAAGCCTAAAATATTTATTAATTACTTTGTATTACTACTTTGTATTATTTGTATTAATAATTTGTATTATTTTCAGATGAGATTTTATTGAGTCCCTCAGAGCTTTTCTGATCTCTTGGGTTACCATAGATCTGGCCAGATATTTAGTATGCCCATTAAATAATAATTGTTAAAAAATTTGTAGAGTCTTAGCAATATAGACAACAGTAAAATGAATATCTGCAGTGTTTGTTTCAAATACTGTGTGGGGTTTTAGCTGCTTTGCTATTTCTGTCTTTTTATGTGTGATCACATAACTGTGAATAGGACTTTATGAACCCAAAGTAAATTCTACCCAAATGGAATCCACCTGAGAAGTGTACGTAAGAATATTTGGGGGAAAAAACGCCAAATGGTTAGAATGGCTCACACAAAGAAAAGTGTGATTTTTATATCTGTGGCAAGGCTGTTAGACCAGAAATACTGTAAGTCCTTGGTGAAAGGTTGAGAATGAAGCAAGACATCATTCAACAGTTTTGCATCTTGGTACAGCACAAAAATGCAAATTTCAACATGTAGGCGCAGATAAGACAGACTTAAAATTCCATCTTAGTTCCTCCAGAGAGACCTGTGAATTATAGGCAGGCTGGGAGCATAGAATGCATCTATTTATTAAATAGGAAAAGTTCTGTAGGATAGTATAAAGAGAATCTCAGAGTTGGAAACTAATTTGTAAGTTTCAAAATTAATTCAAATATTTTGGGAAAGTCGCTAAATAATGTTCTCTCTAAAAGTTCTCATATGCAATATGGGAATACTTACTTCGATAGGGGAGTCTCAAAGTTTTTGTTTGTTTTTGCTGCTACAGCACAGAAAAATATATACTACATGTATGCAAAATCCTACTATCATATACTTATTACTTATCTGTTTATATATATATAAAAAGGGGTTTTTTAGTTTTTATTATGGGCAACTGTTTCTGACTTTCCCAGTGTTTTCCAGGTAGCTGAATCCCTGATGAGTACTCTGTGTGCATTTATTGAGTTAATTTGAACTGAACTATTACCATGCTAGACTGCAAATCTGTTAGGTAAAAAAACCTCTTAAAATTTCTCTAGTAATTTTCTAATACGTGTTCAGAAAAAGCCGCTTACTATTTATCTTCAATTTACTTATACATTAAATATGATTTTCACTGTGGACATTTTTCTTCTTCACCTTCAGGTGAGAGAATACGAAAGCACTAGTAAATGTGGAAATGTCTCAACACATTTTCATATTGTTAATCAAAATCAGTTTTATTCTGTTGTTCTGAAGTTTGCACATCTGAAATATGTGTAACTAAACTACATGAATTTACATTTCTAAACATATTTTACGTATCATAAAGCAGTATAAAGGCGCATGCTCTTCTAGATCTGGGCCACAAGTGCTAATTCTAAAGATTCCTGTGATTCAAGACTCTTCTATAATTGTCAGACCTAGTACACACACTGTCCGAGGAAGTTGTTAAAGATCACATCACAGCCAATTGTCATAGGAAATACCAAACAAAAGTAATAAACTAAACAGAAGAACATTCTTTGTATGAAAACTACAAAATTTATTTTGTACAGGAATTGGAAAGGCCATGGACAAGTCTCTGTCTCTTGCACTACAGATGTTTTGACTTACATGGATTCAGTATACAGACAATTTTTCAAATTTAGTTCAGAGGGTCATCAAGATCAATTGAGAATTTAATTCTTATTGCATTAACACTGTGGTGTTTGTGGCTATATCAGATGCTCTTCATCAAAAGAATAATTATTTATATCACTGATTAACTGTGGTTTGAGTGCAGGTCCATAGCCTAGTGCTAATGTTTCACTTGAAAAAGACTACATTATTAAATATTTCAAGTGAAAGCCCACTTACTGGTGCTTTTTCTACTTAGAGCATGAGAGTCTATCAATGTGTCTACTTGGCTAATGTAATTTCATAATTATGTAATACTACTGTATGTTTAAAAATCATTCATAAACTTATGCCCACAGAGAAAAAGCCAATATGTTAAGGTTGAGCAGCTTTGTTTAGTTGGTTATAAGCCATATGTACGTATGTATATAAGATACTACACAGTTTAGAACAAAGTATGTGTTTATGACTACATGACCATCTCTCTAAAACAAGTCAGATAAAAAAGGAAGAATACCTAATACAGAAATGGACAGATATTGAATGCAGAGGGTATCTAAATAAAAAAACTTCACAGTTTTATCGGAAAACAAAGTATAATATAGCAAGTAAATGATGGTTATTGTGATTTTAATTACTTTGATTAATTTATGTCTTAAGGATTTATTAATTTCCTTTTTAATCTTTAAAGAAACATGAAATAGAAGATCTGTATTTTGCTCTGAATGGCACAAATCACTTTTCAGAATGGAATAGGATAGGATAAATTCTTTTACTGCTGCAGCTGATTGTCAATGGAGATTTATGTTTTAGCAAACAGTGATCAGAAACAGAGGCAAAAAGGAACAATGAGTATTTGTTCTCTGGTTTATGATGCAGAAATAAAATATTTTAAGTCTTGTTTTGCTTTTAGCTTGTTTTTAAAGACATTCCAATTCTTGTGGGTTTTTGAAACCTATGGGTTCTAGTTAAAAGGTTAAAGAAACTATTACAATGATGGAACCATAAGTTGAGAAGTTAAACAACTGAAGGAAGGAAATATCTTCTAATTTTACAAATACTGCCTGCTCATGCCAAACTTTAAACAAGTAAGGTTTAGAAGTCATATATTTATAGAGTTTAGAAGACATTATCTTTATAGAACCTCCAGTAAGCAGCTTTGGTTTGAAAAAATTCTATATAGACCTGTGATTACTCAGTATTCCTGAAATACAGGTCACCTTATTTTAAATGCATAAAATGAAGGCTAGTAATATGAATACTTAGGATTTTTCTTAAATCTGAATCTCTTTAGTTTCCAAAGTGAAGAGTAATTGTTCTTATAAAATATTTAAAAAATCTTTATCTTTTTTTTCTATTGATCAGATCTTTATCTTTTTGTTCTGTTGATCTGATGACCTCTAAGAAGGACATAATTTAAGCTGCTGAGATGCTTTATGAGATATGAAACACTGCTGTAGAATTCAAATCTGTATGGATGCTCAAATCCAGAAAGTCTTCAAAATGAGGTACCATGTGTACAAAATGTGCTAGTGAACTGACAGCCTATCCAGATTTATGAAAATGCAAAAAAAAGTATTGATATAGTTTATGGCTCCAAGCATAGGAATCTTAAAACAAAGAAAACTCAGATTTTAGGGGATTCTAGTTGAGTATTTGGAAATGATAGGGTTCTAGCTGCCATTGCACTTATTGGCTGTCCTCATTTTGGTTATATCCCCTGTCCCTTCTCAAGCTTCATCCAGTCTCCTTTTTTTATTCTAGGTTCTTCTCATCTCTACTATCTCTCAGTTCTGTTAACAGGATTCGTTTTTCCCACTCAGGAAGAAAAGTTGCTGGTTGAGGGCAAGATTATGAAGACAGAAACTTTACCCTGGCCTTTTAAAATGAAGGAAAAACTCCATTTTCCACAGTCCACCTGAAAACATGAAGTTCCAGTTGAACAGATGGAATTATGGCAGAGCTTGATGACCAAACAAGATCTGTACTACTGACGAGCTTGGTTTTTCATTTTAATTTTTTTAGAATATGTGTTCCTGATGTATATCACTAGGAAATTCACTTCTGACCATTTTCATAGTCCCTAAATTTGGCTAGGAATCCTTTACCTGTAAAGGATTATGCCTTTTCAGGATGCCTGAAAAGGATGCCTTTTCAGTCTTGGGATAATCAAGAGTAAAAAAGGAACAGTTTTCTATACTCAGGTTTCAGCGGTGGAAACTCTTATTCAGAAACATCTGGAAATTATTGTTTCAGCAACTAAGGTCTTGTGTGGTGTAGAGCATAGCAGGTACTATAATGTAGACTTTTGCTGTAGTCTAAGTAGGATTGTGTGTCTGCTGGTGCTAGCTGAAAGACGGGTTAACCACCACAGAGCTGAGTGGTGAACTGGACAAGAAAGACTCTTGCTTTCATTTCTGAAGGAACTACAAGTAGGTGCACTTGGTACTGTGTGTTCTTAAGACCAGACATGAAACAAAAAAGTGAACCAAATACATTGTTAGTATCTGAGAAAGGCAAAAAGCTGGCCTGTTACTCTCTCCAATTAAGTAAACAGATACTTTTTTTGTTCACTAATCTCTCCTTGGACACTTCAGTGTCCTTTCAATCAAGGGCTGCTGCAGCTCAGCTATTACGACTTTGTGGCTTTCAATAAGGCGTGTTCATCTCATTCCAGCTCCTTTTACTCGTTTGACTCACAAAAATAGAGAAGAGACATAGATTCGATTCCCATGACTAGGCCAATACACAGTAGGAACTTAAAACAGCATTCAGCTAATTAAGCAACAACAACATTAAAAAACCCCTAACAAACAGGAAAGCAGAATTTACCAGAATAAGAATTTCCTGTAATACAGTGAGATGATCTTTCAGGCAATCCTGCGTGTTTACCTAAACACCAGAAAAGTAGTGCTAAAATTGTCATGAGGAATGCAGATCCCATTAGTTCACTCTGAACAGAATGAAGTCATAAATAGTCTACTTATTAAGATTTGTCTAAAAATCTGAATGCAATAAAACCCAAAAAACAACCCAAAAACTTCTCTTTATATATAGATACAGCTACTGTTGTTAACTTAAAACTGAATTGGAGCAACTGATGTGCTAACAGTATCTCTAGTTGTACAAGTTCAGCTTGTACAAGGGAACAGCATAAGAACACACAATCCAAAATCCAGTACAGATAGAGGAGTCTGTCTGTTACCTTCATGGCCTGTAGATAGTAGCACAAGTGACTTGCACTTACCTGATGGGGGATAGAGTACAACCATTCCAGAGTGTTGCAGCAACAGTAGGTATAGAAGAAAACAAAATCAAGTCTACTGTGAGAAGAATCTCTGTGCTGTTTTAACATGAGTATCCAAGATACTAAATAAATGCACATTGGGTTTGAATATCTAGCTACATTATTAATGAAATTTTAAAGTAATTTTAGTAGTATATAAAAGTTTCTTTGTCAATATAAGCTAGACATCTGTGAGTTATTTCCTCTGCTATCATAATAATTAATAATTGAATGAATAAAGAAAAAGCTATAAATTACTTTTATTTTTCCTTTATATGCTTCAGTGAATTAAGCTGTTTGGGTAATTTATATAATAGAGTTCTCAAAAACCTGTGTGATTATAAGTGCTGTAATCTACATGACCAAAACAAAACCATGGATGTATAACAGAAGAAATTAAAACCTGTAAAACAGAAGAAATTTTAAAAAAGGGAAAAACAAGAGCTGAAAAAATCCTTCCTGACCTCATCCTTAGTATTATAATGGTTATGAAAACATGGAGACAGAAATTATGAACTCACTTGGATACAAAATAAAGAGTGATATGATCAGCGTTACTTTTCTTTCTGCGAGAAATTGATCCTGACAAGAGCTTTGTGAATTTTCAGGACTCAGGCATGATTTTCCAAACATTTTATAGCATGTAGATACATAATTATTTAAGAAAGAAGGATTATAACCCATTATGATTCTGAGGTTTTAGCACTTTGTACTTGTGGTCAGGTCTAAATACTGACATAAAATACAAGTCTGAGGAAACATGCAACCTTTGATTGGGACATCATGCTCATCTGGAAAGTGTCTGTTGAACATTAATCATTACCAATTATGTTGTGACTCATTATTTACTCTAGGCAAAAGACAAGAAACAATACTGAACAAATTCCTGAAGAAACAAACAAAACAGGAGCTGAAATATAAAGTAAATAAAGCTTTTATTGCCTTTAACAATTTTCTGTGCTTTTGAATATGTTTGTTATTTAACATAACACAAAACCGTATAATTATTATTCCCACCCAACAATTTCAAGGAGGTAATAATATTGATACTACTACTACTGCTACTGTTGATAGTGGTAATGTATTAACATTATTGCTGTTACACACACACACATTAACAATTTTAAGTCGAAACTGCATTTGGCTAATTATGTTTGGCCTTAAATGGTAACATTTGACAATTTGTGGTGTATCTTGGGATAGAGCCCCTCAATCAAACTGAATGCTTTGTCAGCTTACAGATCATTCATATAGCTCTGTCCTGTCACATATTAATTATCTGTGGTAAATTATCTCTAGATATTAAATGCTATTAATAAATACAGCTTATTTAGGAGACAGCATAATAAAGAAACTGTACAAGAATATCATTGCAGGAACCTTAATTATTATCAAACTCCTGCATTCTTGTAAGAGACTTATTGCTTTTACTGCTCATCCTTTCTGGAAATCAGAGTATTTTATATTAACTAAATTGACATCTTAACATCCACTATGTTACTTCTCTTTATTTTATACTATTGAATCACTGTCTTTTAGTTATCTCCTCAGTCTACTTACTTCAGAGAAAAAATACAGTGGTATTTCTATGAAAAGTTTAGACATCCTGATGATGCAGTGATAATGATCTTGAATAAGATTTGTTATTTTTTATATTTTTATGTGAATAGAAAGGACAATCCTGTTACATGAGAGACTGCAGAATAACCTATTTGTTTATGCTATTTTACGCTGCCTATTAGTGCTGAGGTCTTAAGACATTGAACGAGTTTGACGGAGGCCCTGAGAGTTACACCACAGTCTTGATGCTTAATACTTCACATCTACTCCAGATGGTACAAGCATGTGTATGTCATACAAGCATGTTCAGACCAACTTCACATGCATGTATGTATTACATACATGTGTAATACATACATTGTGAATGTATTACGGGGTGGGTTTGTATTTGATAATCTGGATTTACTGTGCACATACAATACTGTAAGGGCAGACACTAGACTAAGGTCCCTCAGTAAAGTCTGGCAGTACATTCTTTAAAAACTGGACAGAGGTGAGATCACCTAAGCCCCAAACATAGTGGAAAAACTACAGTTTATAAGAAAAAAAATAGAGTATATTATGAGATGTAAAGCAACAAAAGGTGTGAAAATAGATTTACATAGTTTGCATTGCCATGCTTAACACTACAATATATGATTCAGATCCATGTTCTTTCACAAGTTTTTGCTGAAAACAGTTAAAATTTTTCTTGCAAATAAGTGAAAGTGTCAAGGACACACCTTAATGGTTTCTTTCAATACTACTAATCCATATAGGAGAGCTCCTTTGGAATACAGTCTGAATATCTAAGGTTACTCAAGATGACACGGAATAAAGCTTCATTTCTCTTCTTAGCCCCCAGAAAATTCCCAAACCAATGATCAAAAAAAAAAAAAAAAAAAAAAGGAAAATTTGTAATTGACCTTATTTGATCACTCTCCTGTTCCCTTGACATCAGGTTGACTATCTGACACTGGCAGTTGCTGGCTCTTTTCTGTAAATCTTTACATTTATATGTGAAGTGTTCAAAAGCTTTAATCTTACTGAGCCAACATTACCAAATATGCTAAGACAAGCCCTGTAAACCATATTTATATTATATCCAGTTTTCTTTTTGGGACTTTGCAGTAGCCTTCAGCATAGGCTCCCAGCCAGTGTGAATTGGCTTTAAATCCATTAGGTTACACTCTTCTGCCATCTGGATGTGAAGGAAAATTAAATTCTTACAACTATAAGCCACAGTCTTCTGTTAGCCAGGTCATTATCATTGCAATATGATGGATAAAAAACTGGCCAGCATGGTAGAAGTGAAGGAGAGAGTTTCACTGTCTTTCTGGTAAATTGTACTTGCTGGGCATTTTGTTTGAAGCAGATGCTACTTCTCCTATTTCCCCCTTCTTCCTAAAAGAAACCATCCACTTTCCTGTTGTGCTGAGCAGGTGTTTAGCTCTGTGTTCTGCCCAAGTCTCTGTGAAATCTACCAAAAAACTCCTGGAAGGGAAGCTGGCCCAGTATCTCATGTGACTGCTGAAAAAGAGAAGGCACAGGTCAAGAAGCAGTCAGCAGGAGCAAACCTATTGCCAGAATATACTACTGAATATTGTGTGGGTGAGTGCTCCTGCATGGCATCCTGGTTTCATCCCAGCTGACAGCCAAATCCCACAGTCGCTTGCCCACTGCCCCACCAGCAGTATCCACGAGACAATGAGAAGGGTAAAAGGTTGATAATTTGTGGATTGAGATAAAGGCAGTTTAACAGGTAAAGCAAAAGCTGCACACACAAGCCAAGCAACAAAGGAATTAATTCACTGCTTTCCATGGGCGGGCAGGTGTTCAGCTGTATCCAGGAGAGTAGGGCCCCATCACAAGTAATGGTGACTTGGGGAGACGAATGCCATCCCTCTGAACATCCTCCCTCCCTCCCTCTTTTCTTCCCCCACTTTATATCCTGAGCGTGCTGGTATGTGGCACATTCCCTCCCCAATGTGGCAATATGAAAAGCAGAAAAGGCCTTGGCTGTGTGTAAGCCCTGCTCAACAGTAACAAAAACAACTCTGGATTACCGACTCTGTGTTCAGTGCAAATCCAAAACATAGCCCTATATCAGCCACTGTGAAGAAAATTAACTCTACCCCAGCCAAAACCAGTACACATGGGAAGATCTTGTCTCCTCTATATTAGGATAGTAGTATATAGTTTCATTTAGTGTAATTAAATGTATGAGAAAGTCTGTGTATGAAAGGCTTTGTACAGACAGCATGTGTCCTCTGAAGTCTCAAATAAATGGTATGTGCAGTCTATACAATTACCTCAGATAAAAGGACTTTGTGATGCAAGTAACTGGTCTGGGCAAGAAAGGACAAAATTTTAGTACTTCCCGCAATACTGCATTTCATTAGTAGCCAACTTCTACTTAAACCCCAAGACATCAGAAAGGAACAAAAATTCTGGGACTATATAGCTGCAGAGAGATATGATGGCTCATCCAACAGAGCAGAAAAAATTCACTGATGTAGACAGGATGAAAATATATTTTAATTCTTCCAAAGAAAAGAACAGGCAATAAGCAGTAAGATGACTGGCAAGGCCACACAGTGATTGACAAACAAAGGTGCCTGTGTGCAGACACTAAAAGACTTTATGGATGCTCTAAAGAGCAGAGAAGATAGAGATTATAGCAGTGCACATTGCAGGAGAGAACTGGAAGAAGGAATAGAGGAAACTATGAGCTTACCTAAGAACTTGTCAATACTACTGAAAAAAAGAACATAGGGGGCCAACCCAGAGTAAGAAGGATGGCCTACTAAGCAACGTTACCACAGGGATAAATTGGAAGAAGGGCCTGATTGAAGAAGAAAAACAGGCACATGTTACCTGCACTGATGATTAAAACAGAAACGAGCAGAAGGTGGTAAAAAGAAAGAATCAGGTTTAGAAATGGCAAGTTTCTAATGTGTAAAACAGTACATATTTTTCAAGAAAGGAAAGGAAAGATCAGAGAAAGGAATGGTCAAGGAAAGGCCCGAACATGCCAGAATGAAGGAAATAAAAAATGGTGTGACCTTTCTCTTGTGGTCTAATGTCCCCTAGTCATCACAGACAGACACATACACTTACTTCTGAGAGATTCTAAAAGTAAAATGACACTATTGAGGTTCCATTACTCAGACTGAAAAGCACTGGTGAGCAAAAGAGGTATAAAGGGCAGGTATAATGTGACAACTGACATAATTCTAAATAAATTTTTGCAGTAAATATAATAATAAAAACCTTGTAATAAATAGAAACACACAGCTGAAATTTTTTAGCCATACAAAGTAAAAGAGTGTGAAAGAAAGTGGTGGGCTTCCTGGAGGGTAGTAGAGCTGCAACTCATGGGTGACATGGGTGCAAGATTAGAGAAAAGTACTCTCTGGTTTCATTAAGAGGTTTTGCTTGGAAGGAAAGAGAATATGTCTGCTGGGACTTAAGGCAGTGGCAGAAAACTTCTGTTCCAATCCAAGAAACGGCAAGTTAGATAATGCAAAAAATAAGCAAATCAATAGTATGCATGCAAATAAATCTGCAGTAATTGTGGTTCTGTAAACCACAGTTTCTATGACAATTCCTTATCAAATGTAACCAGCAGTACTTAAATGAAAATAATTATTTTTAAAATCACATTAATGAAGGGTATTGTTTTACCTTCTGTTATATGTTTTTAAGATTTTTCTACTACTCTGAATGCTGATGAAGATGTGTAGATCCAGATGTTTCATTTTCCAAATGAGATGGAGGCTGCATAGTTACCCGAACCTTTGTGTAAAGTTAACAGTGAAACATAATATTTTTTTATTACTTTGGATACTAGAAAATAACAGATCCAAGTAACAGCACTTTTGTAAGCAACACTCCACTGTATATAATCCTAGATAAGCATATAATCTGTACAAAGGAAATGTACACCTAAATAAGCTTTAAAACAATATTCATACAGAGGTATTATTCAATAGGAAAAGAAATCCATTAACATGATGCAAAGAAAAAGCAAATCATGTTCTCTCAATAAATGGACCAGATAAGATGCCAGTTATTGATTTAGTCTGGGATACTGGAATACTAAATCTTCTTCTGTATCCAGGCAGAGTTTATCTTTTGGAACTCCCATGGTGATGTATTTTTATGTTTAAAACATACGAATCCTATTTAAGAGCAAAGACCTATATTCACATAACCAGGTTCTCTTTAGCTACTGGGAGAAATTACTATTTTTTGCTAAAAATTTTTTGCATTAATATTTTCTTTTAGATTTAATATTTCTTTCCATTGGTGTCCTCCAGGCATTGAAGCACTGCTATTTTATGCCTGTACAGTGTGATTTGATGATATAGGCCTTCTAATTCCTCCTTCTACTTCAGACCTTGTTTCCTATGTGTATTTACTGTCTTGTAAAATATTTTCAAATAGAAAGGTCAGCCTGTCACTACACAATGGTGGGATATAGAAAAAGGACAATGACTGAAAATGTTGTCTTCCCGAAGTCAGCCAGGGGAGAGTGCAAGGGTGACCTTGGACCCTCAAACAACATTTCAACTGTAATATAAATCAACATAATAGCTATTTCCCCTGTGCTGCACGTCACAAGAATAATAGAATAGTTTTTTGTGAAGCATGAGGTCAGAACAACCCTCTAAAAAGAACTATGCAATTGGGTAAGTACTTGTAGGAAATGTAAAAGACTACATTTCCTCTGTTTAGGGGCATACCAAGAGGTTTTGGTATGAAGTGGGTCTCCATGACTTGGCAGACTTATGTATTATTAGCACAAAAAAAAAAAAAAAAAAAAAAAAAAAAATTAAATGGTGCCTGAGCATGCTGAGGCATTAGCACCAAGCTTCCCAAATTTGTTTTTTAAAAAACAATTAAGGTATTTAGCAGGAATGTTGCAATGTGCAATGTACCTACCAAATACAAATAATCCCATTAGCACAACATATGATAGATTCTTCAAATATGCCAGATGAGTATTTTGTCTATTTACAGTAGACAAAACCAAAATTATGTACATAGATAAGAATTCACAGACCCCAAGTTATCTTCTTGAGTGTTCCTGGAAATTATACAAATATTACCACTTAATCTATAAAGCTGCAACATTTTAAGAAGCTACTGTCTTCTGCTGCTTGCTCTGCTCCTTATATAAGAGGTTATGTGGAAGTCTTAGCCATGCACAGGGGGCCAGGGATGCAAAGACTGTATTTGAAGCTGCTGCTGGATTATTCAGAAGTCATTTGTCAAAGTACTGGCATCTAAATTAACATGGGTGGATTCTCAGAAACGATACCTTAGAGAAGATAAAAGACTGACTAACACAAAGGGTTTTCTAGATCACAAAATACTGCCATAAAGCTCATGAAGAATAGCAGAGCAACTCAGTAACTGGATAATTTTGGGCATACTTGCAAAACAGATTATGTGGTCAGGAGTCACATGGTCAGGATGCAGGACTGGTCAGGGGAGACAGATGTCAAGCTGACACTCACTAGGAATACAAAGACTCAACTGATGATAATGAAAAAGTGGAGTTAGCTTGCAACTTGAGACTGTATATTCTTCTACCTGTAGCTGTACCACATTCCCTGAAGAAAGGGGAGGAAAATCAACACATGATCTAATGTAATTGCTGTCTGGGCTACATATTTCCTTTTTATCATTCACACTCTCAATATATCATATTGTGGTAAGTTCGGACGATTGAAGCAATGAAAAATATTAGTATCAATTTTTTAGTATATGCAACTAGTCTATATGTAACTAGAAATTTAGCATATTTCTACCACTGTTTGGGTCATACAGCCAAATTAGCTTTTTTTTATCTGTGGTTTTCAAGAGATATCTAGTGCTACCTATGCTAAGTGTCCAAAAACCACTGGTCAGAAGGAAAATAAATTTGTGATTTCTAATTTAGCTATTTATACTTGATTTTCAGTTTTGAGCTCTTAGGTCCTATTTGGGCCATATTTTTATACTGTGAGATAGAAGTGCTAAAAGCGTAATAAGAAACAACCTTAGAAATTCTTATGTAATCAAAGGACTCCAGAAGGAGTTTTAAGGAAAGTGACAGGGATCTTCCAATAGAATTGTGAGAGCTGGTAATAATTAAGTTTCATTTTCTGGAAAAAAAAAAAAGGGGAATGTAATTATTCTTGGCAAACCACTCTAATACTCTATTAGAACGTTGGTTATTTACTTTTGAATTGAAAATCAGGTGTACCAAGAATTCTATTTCTGTTTTTTTGTAAATTTGAAACTGAATTTAACAACTGCTTGTCCCCCTCACAAATGAGTAAGCATGAAAATCTATCCTGTAAACCCTTCTACTGTCTGCCATCAGACAATTAAATTATTTTACATGCTTAAATCAATTCTTATCTTGTGCACATTAATAGAGGATACAACTGCTGAGAAAACTAACCAAGACAAACACATTTATCGAAATTCAGTATTAAAAGCCCCCGTAATTTCTGCAGGAATTATCTTTTAGTTTTGAATGATTCCAGGTAATTTTAAATGCAGTCTTCATTAAAATGCTTGATTTAGTGTTTTTTTTTTTTTTTGTTTTTTTTTTTTTTTAAATACAGATATTTAGGTAGTATTTATTCTTAAATATTTTCTGTCTCTAAAGGAAGCAACTCTGTTGAGTAAAAACTATGTCTAAAAACTTAAATCAACAGATATGGAGTCTCACTTTGTTACTCTAAAATCAGCCACAGTAGGAAAGGAAAGGAAAGTTCAAATGCACAACTTTGCATTGCTGCCAAAATACACGAGCTCTATCTCTGTGAATTGAGTCAGTTGAATCCCACTGTGATGATGGAGTTCAGGCTGCAAGAAGAGTTCATGTTGGGCTGAGTCTGCAGTACCACCCTAGAATGCAATGTGCAGTATCTGTTCTGTATTCCCTTGGGCTGGGAATTTATAGCAAACAGTGCTTTTGGGAACAGCGTTAGCAACTGAAATACTGCAGCACAAAGTGCCCTCCCAGTAACTCTCAGCTACTGCCACGGTGCACACAGATAATAAAAATAGAATCTTGCTTGTTCATCTGAAGAAGTTTCTGAATTCAAGTGATTGTAAATAACTCTAAGTTAAACCTGATGGTCAACTGAAAATCCAAAAACAAACAGAAACAAACAGACATCTACCTCACAATTTCAAGCTAAAGAACTCAGCAAGGTAATTGAGGCAAGAGGAATTTCATAACAAGATGTCAAAAACTCCTTGTCTTAGAGTGCGAGCAAATATTTTTTCTTCTTTAAAAGCTAGCGTCTGTTGAAAAACATATAACATTAATTTAAGCACATTGATAAAATTAGAAAAAGTGTTTAAATTGCAGCAAATGGTTTTTGACTAAATTACTAGCTTATACTTTGTATCAATTTATTTATTTTCCTAAGGCCTTTATTTTTTTTTAACACAGTATGAACTGTTAAACAAAGACCTGAAAATCACATGTCTTGCCTCTGTTCTGAGCACAAACATTACTGGGTTCTGATTTATGCCCTATTTAATATTTTCAGCTTTATCAGTGCTACTGCTGTGCACTCTGCAGTGACAACTTTACTGCCTACATCTTAACCTCTCTGTCATGTAAAATGGGGTAAGCTATACTTCCATCAATTTTGCAGCCTGCCTAAGTCATTCACTTTAAAATTTCTATTCAAAATTCTCTTACTATTTCAGAATGACAGAGATTTGAAATGTAGCATTTTTAAATTGAGTTTGAATTTCTTATTTCATTAATTCCAGTATTTATACTTTTAATTTGTCCCCAGTCAGAAAATCAGTTCATTTCACTGCATTGTGCAGCAGCGTCCAATACTAAAACATACAAACTGTTGCAAACCTTATTCCTAGTATTAAAAATGGGTAATTTTGAGGCTCTTTCACAAGTTCATGGCTCTTGTGTCGTATGCATGTGAATGACTGCAATGAGAGGACGTGTAGGTGTATGTTCTCAGCTGCAATCCCTAGGGTGAGGGAGTGTCTCATCTGCATCTCCTGCACTCTAAAAAGTTTGGGTGGTCATGGACAGTGTTGCCCCTGTCAGCAACCACTCCTTGGGTTAACGAGGGCATCATGGCTTACTTACTGAGCCTGGGTGGCCATGTATTCTTCACACCCTTTCTCAAGGTGATGAAACTGTGCTTTTCATTTTCCACGCAACCCTTCCATAATAAGGTGACTCTCCCAGTTAGTCTATGATACAGGCTATGCACCTCATTCAAGGTCAAAGCTCAAATTTCTGGTGTTCATTTCACTAGGAAACAAATAACAAAGTAACAATCAATTCCCAGTGCTCAGCTGAACTTATCTGTTCAGTTTACCACAACACAAACCCAATATTGCCTCTGCCAGGACAGCCACCCTGGAATCTACTTCTGCCTCTTAATGACCTTCAGCTGTCTGCCCCTCCCTCACAGCCTCCCGTTTCTGGCAGGTGCTATGGGGTGGGGAAGACTTCATCCAGAACTGTTAATCACCTCCTCCCTCGGTGCTTTGTTCGGTTGACATGCCCTGCTTTATATTAACTGGCTTTTATTTTTCATTGCCTTGATGGGTGTAGTGCCAAGGTCTGTGACCTCATTTAAAAGACAACGAAAAACCGAAGCCTTCTCCATGGTAAGGGTAAGTGGAACAGGGCCATGTTACAGACTCTGGCATCATGATGTGGCCCTTCTGGGGAATGTAACCTGTTGATTGATGTTTACCTTTAAGAAAGGCATAGTGTGCAGTAGAAAAGTATGTATTAAACTAAAGCAATAAAATTGATACATTCTAGAGGCAACTTGGTTCTACCTCTTGTCTTTTCAGGTTCAAATCAGACCTCTGGTATCTTACTCTCTGCTTATGAGAATAAGATGGCACTTTCTTTTCATTGAGTGAAAAGTGAGTTGTGCTAGTGGTAGAACTCCAGGCCTGTACATCAGTGAATCTAGGCTTCCATGCTGACCTTTTCCAGCTTCACTTCTTCAAAGTCAGCTAATTCAATATGAAGTTTTTTTTTTACAACCAAATGGTCTGTTTGTTCTCTTGGTTCTCTTCCTTATGGTGGGCAATCCAATATCAGGTATTACTTCTCCTTACAGACCTTTCCACTTTTATATCTCCATTCTTCCTATGACCATAATCATGCTATTATATACAGCTGTCACAGAAGTGGAGAGAATGTCTCCCACAGCCCCACACAAGACACACACAAGTAAAAACCACCAAACCAACCCAAACTCAACCCTACATCAGAAAACCTCCAGAAACTTTTACTGGAGGCAAGTATGTTTTGAAATCATTGTCTAAACAAGATCGAACATATTTCTAGGGTTGTCATATGTTCTTGAGAAACATAGAAATTCCTAAAATATTGAGGACATTGCCAAAACCTGCTAGAAATAATTTCAACAATTTTGACTTGTTTTGTTCACTTTAGCTGACAAACATTTTTCAGAAAGCGCCTGTTTGATGATGCTGTTTCCTAGCAAACTAGTAGTGACAAATATGAACAGTCAGCATGAAAAATCCAAGGACAAATGCAAATTCTTTAGTATAACATTTTAACATTTTTAATTCAAATCAGGCTAGTAAAGTCATTTTTTGTTTAAAGGAAAATGAAAATGATCTATTATGTACTTACTTCATTATTAGAGGTAAAGACATGTATTTGGATTGCCACAATGGATGGAGTAACTTTATATTTCACATTATGATAAGGAAAAGAAACATACAATCAGAAAAAAAAAAGTAATTATGTGATCAAGAGTAAAAGCAACATGTTTGTAATATGAACATGTTTCAAAGACACATGTGGAATTTCCCAAGAGTAAAAAAAAGAAACAGCCCACCAAACAAAAAAAATTTTTGCTTCTATCACTGAAGCAACTCGGGGAGCACTTCCATTTGTGTAACATTCATAGGAACTGTAGGTGAGTAAAAGCCATAACAAATAGGTTTCAGTTGTGCAATATAGTTCTAATAGACACTGTTTAATTTTAAGAAGGTGAAATCCAAAGGAAAAATAGTTTTGAAAGAATTTAGCCTAACAGTCTCATGGATTTGATGACTGTAAATGCAGGGTTCCAAAGTATGAAGACTAGGGAGAAACATAATGTACAAAATACTCCAATACAAGTCAATGTCTCCCAATTCACCAAAACTTCCCAACTCCACATTTTAAATTTTCTCTAATATTCTAAGAACTATCATGAATACTGTTTGGGTTAATAACTAGAATCTTTATATTATAGAGAATACGCTTATGAAATAGCAGGAAAACAAATGTGATGTTAGTTAAACAATATACAAAAATATTAGGTCCTTAAAATAAATATCTTGTTTTGGGGGAGTGTTACTTTTGTGTTTATTGTGGTAACATATTGCATCTACACTAATTTCATTCTTTAAGTTCTAAAGTTGTAAGGAATTGCGGTCTGTTGTTTTGTGTTCTGTCAAACTTTGAGCCTAGCCCCTGTAATAACTGAATCTTCTCAGCTCAACTTTGAATGACCTTGTACTTGGAAAATGTTTTTAAATCCTGTTTAGTCATTGTAGCTGTTCAGCAGTTAATCTAAGCACATTGTTTTTTAAGTAAGGTTAGCTTCTTGTTGCCCAAGAGTAATAGGTTACAAACGGTCAAGGGGACAATGATAAAAATATTAGGAAACAGAGGAAAAATAAAAAAAGATGGTTATTAAAAGGGAGAGATGTGGAAAAAGTGAAGGCTACATAGAATCATAGTGACTGGATAGTGAATTTATGGTAGAAGAGAACTAGGAGATCCTAAAAGCAAAGAAAAAGTTTAAAATGCAAACATGCTAGAATTGACATGATGGTCATATGAACATTTGAAAATTTAATAACACACAAAGATAAATGATAGGAAGTGCAAGATCAAAAATATGAGATGACACAATACACAATGAGTGAAGAACTATAAAAATTATAAAGGCAGTTCTAAGGAGAGATGTGGTATTGATCCAATAATTGCTGAATCTCCTTAAATCTCCATATAACTGGACAGAGAAGACTCAAATGCAATCTCCCACCTTTATGTTTACATTTATAATTGTGCAGATAATACCTGCAATAATAGAAAAATTTTAATTGAAAATTATGTGAGATATCTTGGCATTGAGTACTGTAGCCACTCTCTACTTCTGAGAAGGATTCCTGGACATCAATGTGATGAAAAGTCGACTTGCCAGGCACAGAAATTACCAAGGATGCAGGAATCTTTCTGCTAGGGCCACAGGTGGAAGGACTGGACATTTTAATGTATATCTTAATTCACACAATGCGAAACCTTCTTGCTTATCTGCATGCACACACACACGGAAAGAGTTTTATTTCTTGTCACAGTGGTACATTCAGGGCAACTTTTCCACAAACCATGCAAAAGTTACAATGGAGATGAAAGGAAAACATACTTCTCTATAAAAACAGGTATAGTATTTCTGTAATAAGATACTGCCATTGGTGAAACACAATTTCCAGCCTAAAATATATCCCAACCATGTTTCAACTTCTTTCTCCATTTGTTTGGGAGAAAGTCTATGCTTTTTATGAGTATTTTGCTTCCCATGTATGCTATGCAATGATTTGTTTTGGCAATGCTGTTTAACCTTTATTACAAAACCAGGTACTCTGCATATCTGGATCATAAACAGAGTACATTTACATAGTGGCAGCAGCCAAAATATTTGATATATTGGTAAGGGTTAGATCTTTGAAGCCTTCCTTTGCTTTCAGTTCTAGGCTCTGAAATCCAACTCTGGGAGTGATTAATCTGAAAACTTCCTGTCTGAGAAACTAAGTGTGCACATGCATCCTAAAACACTATCAAGACGTAATCTAAACCCAGGTCTCTGACTCTTTTGTCTGCAATTGTTATTATTTAATTCAGAGAAAAAAGAAACTAACAAACAATGAGGAAGAGGCATGAGACATCTGACTCAGGTGTGCTGGAGCCTCAGCACCTCGCAGAACACCCAGAAACATCTCACTACTACCATCTCTACTACATCTCACTGCCCCATCAGCGGCTGTGAGTATCCAAAGGGAGGGTGTCAGTGGATGGATCCAGGCTCTGCTCGGCGGTGCCAAGCGACAGGACAAGATGCAATGGGCAAAAACTGATGCACAGGAAGCTTCACCTGATCATGAGGAGGAACTTTACTGTGCAGTGACTGAGCACTGGAACAGATTGCCCAGAGAGGCTGTGGAAGTCTCGCTCGCTGGGATATTCAAGCAGGATCCTGTGCCACATGCCGCTCTGGGATGACCGTGCTTGAACAGTGAGGTTGGACCCGATGGTGCACTGTGATCCCTTCCAGCCTGACCCACTCTGTGAGTCTGACCTGTACGGTTCACATGTAAACATCTAGGGTCTAAAGCGAGGCAGGACACATGTGCTCCTACGGCTGAGGAGGGGATCCGCTGGATTCCCAGGCATTTCCAGCATCCCTCGCTCAGCACCTTGGCGGAACAGCAGGTGCTCCTAGCCCTTGCAGAAGAAGGCGGCAGGCACGCCGGGACAGGCGGTGGCAGCGCAGCGCTCCCGGGGCACCGCTCCCTGCACCGCCTCACCTCGCGCAGCCGCACGGCGCATGCGCGGCGCCGCGCCTCGGGCGGGCGAATTCAAACGGGGCGCCCCTCGCCCCTTCTCCTCGCCGGGGCACCGGTGGGCTGTGACGTCATTGCACCGCGTCCTCTTTCTTCCCTGCGGTTTCCGGCGCTCGCCCGCGCCGTGAGTGCGGCGGAAAGTTTTCATTTGCGTGGTTCACGGCGGCGATTCTTCCCCTTTTCCCCCAGGCGCGGGCGGGCGGGCGGGGGCGGGCTGCCTGAGCCCGCTCCGCTGGGCGCGGGCCTTCCTCTCTCCTCGCTGTCTCCGCAGGAGGAGCGGTGAGAGGCTTTCAGCGGTGGCTTCGAGGGGCTCGGAGGCGGCGACGCAGGGGGTGGCAGAGCTGGAGGAAGAGCTGCGGGGTCTGGCGGAGCAGCTGAGCCGCTGCCAGGTACCTGAGCGCGGGGCCGGGGCCGGGCGGGGGCCGGGCGGGCGCGTCCCGTTTGGGGCCGCGGGTTCGCGTCTCGCTCCCAGCGGGCAAAGAGGGGGAGCAGGGCCGCGGGCTCCCGGCGCCTCCGAGACATGAATTAAATCGGGCTTGGGCCCTTGCCCTGGATAAAACCACCTGTCCTGAAGCTATTTTGTTCACTCTTCCAGAAGCCACTGTTCGCTTGAATTGAAATAGTAAAAGTCTCGAGGTACTGCCTTGTGCAACTTCGGAGGAAAATGAACAGGCAGAGGGATTTTAGAGAATTTTAAGTCTTGAAGGAACCTTTGGAGGTAATTTCATCTCTCCCCCAACCTCGCATCTGGATTAAATATACCCAAGCTGTTTCTGGGAGGGGAGGGCTTAATGAGTAATTGTGGGTGTACTTTCAAAAGTTCCTTCTGTGTCTCCCCTTGTGGCCTTCCTTCACAAGTACACTTCCCTCCTTTTTCCAGTTGGTCGTTCATCGCTGATAGTTAGGTGTACTTATTAAAAAATACAGAAACATTGATAATGTGAGGTCTTGTTCTAGAAATCAGCGAAAATTCTCTGCCAAACATGGATTGCACCAAAAGTATATGGCAGGGAGGGAGGTGACACCTAATGCTGCAGGCAGCCAAAACAGTATTTTCCCGTGGGATGTGGACTGGTTAAAGCCATGAAGGCCTGGGCTGGTGAAGCAATCAGAAGAAAGCATCCATCTGAAACCTGGTAGAGGTTTCCTTCTTCAAGCAGCATTGATACATGTGACAATTGGCGTTGGATTCCTGCCATGGGTAGAATCAAGACTTCTTGAGAAAACATGTTGTGTAGGAGATATATAGAGAGAAGGAGCTGTCGAGTGAAAATCTTGTTTGGAAATGCTGAACAATGCTAAACGTTTAGAGGATATCTTCAATGTCTTGTGAAAGAAGTTAAGGAAACTCTATATAATTTACTATTCCTAGTATGCACATGTGAACTATCAGACAGAATTTGGTGGAGGCAGAAGGAAGCTCTGTGCTCTGCTCATTTGCTAGTTGAACATAAATTATGTATTACTAAAACCTTGCAGCAGGTAGTGTTTTGAAGAGCATTATACGTACTAGAAACTTTGAAGAAACAGTGCAAATCTGAGTTTTTAATTGTTTTGGTAGTTTGATGTGCACAAATTGTCATTAAGCATCTTGATTTCCCCTTTAGATTAATTTCAGTTATGTGTGCATTTCTACTTCTTTCTTGATGAACACATTCCACAGGTGTTGAAATCAGCAAATAAAGTATTTTGAATGTATTTATTTTAAGTTTCTTGCATATTATCTTGCCATTCTTGGGTTTTTGTCTTTTAGCAGATCAGATAACGTTCTTTGAGGAAAGCAGGGAAAAAAATAATGGGAAACTAGTTACAGCTTTTGAAAACGGAACCAGTCTGTAATCTCGCCAGCTCTAGGTAGAATCCAGTATGTATCATCTTTCTAACGACAGAGGATACGTGTGTTCAGGATATATTTCAGATTATTAATAAAATAAAAAAGAAAGTGAAGCAGCAATCTTTAAGTAGAGATTCTCTGAAAGTACTGCAGTGTAGACATCTACATGCTTTTCCATTTTACTAATCCATCAATACATTTGACAGGTGTAAGCATGGGTATGTTACATAAAGGAGGAGGAAGCCAGATTTTAATACATAAAAGAGGTGATAGCCTCATCAATTAGGCAGGTTTTTCAGTATAGCATTTCTCTAAAGTGATTAACTTTGTAAAGAAGTTTTGTGAAGATATTCTGAATTTGAATGGGAACTAAAATGGCCTAATTACTGAATGGACTTTAGTAATATTCTTCAAGTGGAAAGTCAGCTGATGAAATTATTTCTCGATAGATAGTTAATCCATTTTAATGTGATATTTCATATGAAAACTTTGTGTAAAGACAAGTAATTTGAAAGCATATATACATATAGGCAATGTTAATGTGTTTTTCTAGCATCTTTTCAGTTGAAATATAAAGTTGTTGCTGACCAGATAATTTCTTTAGTGTAATTTCATTTTATCTGCTGTGGTTTGCTTAATTTCCTTTAGATCTAAGAACTTCTTTTGTTTCTGTGCTGTCTTGTTAATCAGCATTGTGAAACCATTTAGGTTGGAATGGAATTCTTGAGAGCATCTATTGCACCCTAGAACAGATTGCCCTGGACAGTGCCCCCTTAAATTTTGAGTATTTCCATTCCTGGAGACTGCAAGCCCTCAGGACAACCTGTGCAGGTCTATCTCTGTAAAAGTGTTTCAGTTTCTATTAAGATTCTGTTTTCTGTTCTGTGCTTTTGGTTAGGGTTGTGTTTTTCTCAGAGTGCCTTAGCAGGCATTTTGGATAGAAAAGTTATGTAAGTGCCTTTATAAAAGATGTTAGTGAGAGGGTGTTAGCTTATCATCCAGCAACTGGATAAAATTACCCAAGTTCTTTTCCTTTTCCTTCACAGGCTCATACACTGCACTTCCAAAAACTTCCCAGCTGAAATCTAGTTTAGTAGTTTAAGGGTGCACCAGAACTAAAGGATTAGTCTTAACTATTGGTTGAGATATTAGCCTTTTGGATATTTTTCCCCAAAGAAAAAAAGACATTTATCAAATGACTGGGGCTAAAGTTTTAATTGGTTCTAAACCGAATGGTTTTAGCAAAAGATGTATGTATCCAAAAGTGATTTAGCATCTGAATAAATTATGCCATGTTTCTCTTCTATGCACCTTCTTGGATTTTATATTCACTGCTATATAAACTGCCCTTCTGAAATTAAATCTTTTTCTGGGAACTAGAGCCTGTTGTTAGGGGTCTCTTGGCTAAATACATGGGAGCCTTCTTGGGCTAGTGAAGCCCCTGAGTCTTAGTGGAAGTATTGTGCATGCTAGCTTTGCTCTAACCTCAGGTATTCCAGGCATCTACTTCTGGATATTGTTTATTTTCTGTGTCAGAATGCTGGAGAACTTGACTCTTCTAGTCATCCAGGGTGGTGGCCTTTATGTTCAAAACAATGTTTTGTTTTGAACATAGTAAAGCTGCCTACAAGAGTCATATATGGTATTCTTATTGCTTCTTTTTTTTGTGTGTGTGTGTGTGTGTGTGTATTCCTTTTTTCATTACTTTCTAAGGGTGAGGTTTTACTTCTAAGTCTTGACTTCTGCAGCTGAAGTGGGGTAGTATTTAATATTTCCTTTAATACTACTCAAACAATTGTAGGATTTTCAAGAGTAATAAGCAAGATCTTACCCCACAGGAGTGGGGCCTGTTAAAAAAGCACAATTTTCTTGCAGTCATTCTGTGCAAACTGACATTGAGATACAATTTTGTGGTGAGAAAGCTAAAGCCAAATTTTGTGGTGAGAAAGCCAAATTAAGAAAATAGTCCAAAACTCTCAGATTGTCTACTGAGAAGCCTTATATAAAGCTAAGGAGTTCTATCTCTATAGTATGCTGTTTTGGGAAAATTATGATTGTGTCTGCAGTAAGACGTTTTGTAATTATTTTTAATTTCAGTGGCTCTTCTTATTTTATTTGAGAATTACTTGAGAAATAAAGTTATGGTTCCTGAAAACAACTGAAAAGAAAACAGAAAATTGTTTTTTATTTTTAAATTTCATGTTTTCTTTGGCACTTTTTTACATTTCTGTAATAGGCTTGACATTATTGGAGGGCAGTGGAAAGACAAAGGTCAGATAGTAAGTCATCTCACATCTTGTGTCTGTTACTTTTGTTAACTGCTGTATTCTATTTCAGAGTTTTATGCTACTGCCTACCACCTCAAAATACCAGTATTTCAGTACCTATGTTCTTATTATTCTCAGGAGAGAGAATTTTTCTGGGGGTTGTAAAGATCTGGCTTGTGTTTTACCTCAATTTTATTTTCCCTTGTGATTGTGTATTTTTGGGGGTGGAGCAGATGGATATGCTTTTTTTGCAAAATGTGATGGCTCCTGGTACAGGAAATTGGTCTGCTTTTGTTTGCTTCTGTTTTTTTTTCCTTGTGCTTGTTTTGATTTTCGTTGGTTTTTTTTCTTTTTTTTAGTAAGGGGAATGATTTGTCTCTGGAAGCTCATTCTCTAGGTGGAATTTCTGAATTTCTGAACCAAGATTACTTTCTTTAGCTTAATGTACTTTCTCTTTAGTCTTGTGTATTTCTTTAAACCACCTGTTTGGTCTGTAGATTCATAGCATATTCCTTGGTGTCCTGTAGGGACCCTCTTGTGGTGAAAGACAGTTCATTTGGTAAAATAATGTGCATTGCTAAATTGATGATTGATGTCCTAGCTCCCAGGTTATTTCTAGATCAGACACTTTCATGCCCCCCTATTCTGTAACTGAAAAGATAGGAATAGTTCTTTCAGGTATTCTGTGATGGGAAACTGCATCAAATCCTTGCTATGAACAAGACAGTGATTCTGGACTGGATTTTCCATGTTGAACAGAGTGTCCTAGATTGATGGTAATACAAAAAGTTTGAAGACGCAGGCGCATTATCTTCTGGTTTTACTTATGCTATTGGTGATACTCACAGGACAAGTTTATTTTGTTAAGCTTAATTTTATATTTACCATCTTAGGATCTGTCTATTCATCAAAAATGCTGTTTCGAATTCGAACAAGTGTCTTAACAGTTTACCTATTATTAGTTTCAAAAAAACCAAGACACCATCAGTCTTCATTTTACTCATTGCAGCTTTTTGATTTCAAAGGTATAGAAAAGGTAAAATTTTTCTGCTAAAATGATATTGTATTTTCCTTCTCAAGGACTTTCTAACTTCATTGTATTACCAAAGCTGAACTATTCTTTATCTTTTTTTTTTCTTTCTCCTGCATAAAAATACATGTATTATTTTTAGGGAGGTCTTGTTAGTGTTATCTTCTGTAGCTCATGTGCCTTTTCTGTCAGTGATCGTTATAATGCCTAATCTTCTACTGTATTAGCAATTAAGTATGCTTTGCATGGTACTGTGTACAGCCCAAAAAGTACAGTCTGCCAACTGGCAGCAGTCAAAAAACCACTGAAAATAATGTAGCCATGATGCTATTGATTTATATGTAGTTTTAATACCGCCCTCCTTTATTTACAAGTAAACATGAAAAAACATTAACACACCAAGACATTGGGTTGCTTCATAATAGGTGACTAGATATTGCAGATGCATGTTGATGATGCATATTAGAAATATTTTAAAATCAATATCTGGGAATTAAAAGTAACAATAAATTTAAAACCGCAAAAAAACCAGAACACTAAAACATAGTTCTTCCATGGTGATGTATTTTTATGTCAACTTTGTTCTTGTCCATCTAACTTTGTGACCAAAATTGAAATTTTTGTAAACTACCAGTATGAGAATTTGAGTGTGTCAGTATTTCTTCTAGAGAAATAGTTTATATTCATCCTGTTGTTTTGAAATGGAGCAAAGTGTTTAGTTCTTCCATTCATTAAATGCTAATTTCTTTTATTAGTGATTAAGTCAAGACCACATATTTATTGGTGCCAAGGGATGCCAGCTGTTTAGTGCTTTGGGTGGTTTTTTTGTTATTTTATACTCTTATATTTTGCCATAAGGAGTGTAAATCACACAAGTCTGATTAGTACAGGTGTTGTTAGTAAAGGCCTTACTCTTTTTGTCTTATATATGGAAGTAGTGTTGTTGAATACCTAAGTTATTTTCTTCTACTTTTACTTCTTGCAAATTTTAGTTAAGTGTAGTGAAGTTTTTTCATATCTAGTATTCCTTTCAGAAAATACTGGTTTAAAATATAGAAGTTAAATTGAAGACTAGCTAAAAGTGAGATTTAAAAACAAAAAAGTATATTTTTGCACTTCACAAAGTCGTTTCTTATTCACAGTATGTCTGTGTATGAATGTTTCAGATTGGCCCAGCATGTCAGTGGGAATTTAAAATTTGGTGTACACATTACAGAGTCATAGAATAGCTTGGATTAGAAGGACCTTAAAGATCATCTAGTCCCATCTCCCTAGCCAAGGATGTCTTTCAGTAGGTCATGTTGCTTAAAACTCTACCCAACATGTTTTTGAATACTTCGGTGAGGGGGACCTGCAATCTTCCTCCATTGCCACACCCCCTTGTTGTCCACTTCCCTTATGTTCAGTCTAAATCTATACTTAATCCAAATTTAAATATTTTTAAATTGAAAAGGATACATTTTAAGACTGTTAAACCTTCTTCTGTCACTTGAGACATTGGTGAAGTCTGTCTAGGTATTGAAAGGTGGGAATCAGGACCCTTGTATGTATTTTCTAAGCAGCACAAACCAAACTATTTCATCCTTTTTTTACAGGAAAGGTGTGAAAATGCCTCTGATCAGTTTTTGGCCCTGCTGTGGACCTGTTGATATGGCCATGTCTTTCTGGTGCTAGGCTCCACAGAGCTGGGCACAGTACTCCAGGTAGGGTCTCACAACAGCAGACAAGAGAGGAAGAATTGTCTCCTGTGACCTGGCATGGGCCCAGGATACAGTTGGCTTTCTGGTGTGCAAGTGCATGCTGCTGGCTCATGTTCAGCATTTTGTCCAGCATTTCATGCAAGTGCTTTTCCCCTCAACCAATTTATCCCACAGTCTGTATTGATAATGGGCTTTGCCAAACCTAGGTGCAAGACCTTTCACTTTGCCTTGTTTCATATTTGAGATTTTCAAGCCTGTCTGTCAGTGTCATTCCCTCTGGATGGCATCCCCTCCTACTGGTGTAGAAACTCCAGTGCTCAGCTTGGTACTGTTTATATCATGAAGATGTAATTAGGAAGATGTTAAACAGTACTGGTTTCAGTATAAACCCTGGAGGAACACCACTTATGATTGGTTTCCGTGTGGACAAAGAGCAGTTTACTGTAACCCTCTGGACAGGGACCTAGACTCTTACTCATCTAATAGTGCATCCATCAACCCATTAGTTCTCCAAATAAATGGAAAGAATGTTGTGGGGGACTGTATCAAATGCTTTGTGGAAATGGAGGTAGGTGGCATCCATAGATCCATAGCCGTTCATTTATCCACTGATGTAATCAGAGGCATGGTTTGCCCTTGGTGAAGTATGTTGCCTGTATCTAAGTACCCTCTTGTCACCCATGCTTGTCATAGTGTACTGGTTTGAAAGCAAGCTAGTGAGACATTCCAAGTCAGAACTACAGTTTAATAGGAAGATTAAAATATGGACAATTGTACAGATACAGTGTCTGATTCTGGACACTGACACTGTGCTAGTCAGGGTGGTGGTAGCAGTCCAATTAGATGGTGGACGTGGTTCTGTTGAAATGGTGATCCTGTAGAAGGGAAGTAAAAGTCCTGTAGTCTTTCTACATCACCATCTCAGTGATGGTTGTGTAGCTCTTGTCTTCTGGGAATACAGTAGGTAGGGCTGCCCATGGTGTCTAAACCTCATATCCAGATAGGAATGCTTGGTTCATTCCCCTGGGTGGAGCATCTCACAATGGGATGATGTGATTTTTGAGTCATGCAATGAGGCCTGATGGCCCATTAGCAGAGACAGCACCTGGAGGGAGTTATCAGGGATGAGTCATGGAGGAGATAAGGAGCACTTATGAAGATGTAATAAAATACATACTTTTGGTTACATCCTAAAGTTTAACCTACGACAGGAAGGACCAGTTTCATGGTTTTACTGGGCAATATGGTAATGCTTGCAGATTGGTGGTTCCCATGATCTTTTTTACTCTTTTTTAAAAAGGACATGAAATTCCCTTTCCTCCAGTCACGGGGGACTTTGTCTGGCTGCTGTAAGATAGACATGAATGCAAAAAATACCTGTTATGTGAACAACAAACCACTGCTTTTCTCAATAAAGGAAGTTGCATTTTATATGCAGAGATTAGGCTCTTTTAATTTTTCCAAATGCAGTGAAGAGGTCTCTGGAACTCTAGAACACACTTTGATGTCTACGTTTGCCAATGTTTTTACAGATTCAGCATGGAGGAGAACAGGTGTAGCTGGTCTAGTTTTCCCATTTAACTGTTTTGATTTGGGAAGGAGGTACACGGTTCTTGAACACTATCTGACTTCAGATAGCGTTCTTGTCCTTTGCTGCTATGGAGAGTGCACTGTTTCAACTAGTTGAAGTTTAGCTCACAGTTAAAAGATATGCAAGTATTCTCATATTTGTCACAATTTTTGTCCACAGGATTTGGAAAGTACTACAATGCCATTTCAGGTGCATTTGAAATAATGGACCCAAATTGCACTTGGTTAGTCATGATAATACAGAGGGAATATACCTAAATGCATGCATATGGTTATATTGTCTGTAAAATAAAATTATTTACCCATTCCTGTATTCTTAAATGGATTAAAAATCACAAGTGCCGTATGATTTTATTAATCCAGAGCATTACATTTAAACAAAACTAACTCTGAGAGCTATGCTGAAGCTTTTAAATGATCTGTACTCTCAAGTAAGTGATAGAATTGTAACAATAACTCTGAATTGTGGTGCTTACAGAAAGCAGTTATGTGACTTGAAAAATTCATGTCCTACCCAATTCTGTGCATCTTCTGTGTAAATTACTTCTGTGACTGCAGTTAGTTTTAATTGAAGTAGTTAAGAAAGTTATAGCTTGAAATGAAAGCTGGCAGATCACTTATCCTATCCTTGATGTAAAAAGGGATTAAAAGAAAGCTTTTGATTTCTCACATGTTCTCCCTTCTGAAAAGATTTCCTACCTTTATCAAGTGCCACATCTCCAATATTGAGTACTCAGAAAAAAGCAAGTGCTGGTAGAAGTCTGTTCTAGTGAATGAATGGAAACAGAGCATCCTGTGTGCTCACTGAAGAAGAAGGTAATTTACTTTTTGCTATTCAGTGAGGGTGGCATTGTGTGTGATAGGTCCATGTCCATCTGGTAAATTCTGTCTACAAGTGAATTGATGTTTATGTGTGTTCCTTCCTCCTGTGGTGGTACTGCTCTGCCTTCAGTTCATTTTTTTACTATGCCACGACCAAGGAGTACCTTGTATTTCTTGCCAGTTGTTGCCACAATAAGTCAGTTATTTATGCCAATTAAACTATATAATGAAATGACTCAGTTAAGTTCATTGCTGTATTTTGGTTATGCTGATGAAATAATCTGAGAGTGTGCTGATTAAATCATGTGTAAGGACAGTATCTTTAGTATAAGTTGGGTGGTATTTTGCTTAGAGCACTATTAAGGCATTATCATTGTAACAATGACACTATATTATTTTTATTGTGCTTGTTTGCGTTCAGCAAAGTAATGAGTAAGGATTCAGTTTCTAAGGGAGTGAGTGTTTGAGGGTGTGTGTGGGTGTATATTTACCCACAAGTAAAGCAGTATACTACTGCTTGTCCCTTTTTGCATCAAACATACGTTTGTTGTGAGAACTGCCAACAGAGACAATATAACAGTAATTCATTTGAATAGAAAAGTATGTGTGAAATATCCATCAAACTTTTTTTAATATAATGCATTTACACATTGATTGTGTCTCATACTGCAACATTAAGGAATTGAGGGGATGGGGGAAAGTACTCTTGTTTGCTGATGATGTCTGTTAAAAAGTCAGTCTGGTCAAGTCACTTACAGCCCTCTTACAAATTTCTACCTGATAATTAGATGTTAACAGTGCATACTGTCTGTGAGCGACTTCTGTAAACTTGAAAATAATGCACTATTATTTTAAGAGCCTGTTGTGTTTAAGGTTCTAAGTTTTCTTCTGAGTTACTGATCAGTCTTCTGGTGACTTCTTAGGTTGTTGAAAAGCGCAGCACCTCACAGATGGATTTTCTAAAGAACAAGAGTATTTTTGTTGTGACTACTCAGCAGTTCATGGTTGTAAAAAGAATACCTCTTATTTAGGAATGTAATATGGAAAACTGGAAAGCACAAAGAAACACTGGCACAGTGGGCCAAGAGAGTCTGAACTGACACTATGCAGTAGTGTAAGTTTAAAAATCTTGTGAGACATCAAGAAAGAAACAAGTCTTGTCACTTGCATGTGAAGTGTATATGTCAGCTTGATTGATAAAAGACTTGAGTTGTTTAGTTGGAAATGTACTAGTCTATCCTAGATGTTCAGGGAGCCCGGAACAATCCATAGACAAAATTTTCTTGCAGGTTTTTCAGTGCTTATACCAGCCAGCCAGGTTATTTCATGCGTTCCCCCCTCACGCCCCATACCATGTAGTATTTTGATTTCCATACAAATTTTTCCAGCCTGACAATCATGTGTTTTGAATTACTCAATTCATAACACAGAAAATTATTGGTATGTAATTGTTATAGAGTTCTTATTAAAAATTAACAGTAAACCAATAGCTCCCTCTGTCCTCCCAGCTACTTTATTTTCCCACTTGGGGATATGGACTGATTAAAGAACTAAAATGAGAGTTTGTGTCTTGTATTTTTGTAGTGATGTTTGGAGAGGTCGGGGTACGGAAGAGGCTGTTTGGACTGAGTGTTAAGAGGTTGGGGTTTATGTTTTGTTTTTCTGTTCTGAGGGTATTGTCTTTTAAATTTGAGAAGATGAATAATAATAAGTGAATAATAATTTGTAATGCTGTAAAGATGTAAGTTATGCTAGGAACACTTAACAGTAATTAACATGCTTAGCAATAAATACAGTGTAAGATCAAAAAGAGTACTGATTTCAAATTGCAGGTAACTGAGATGCTTGATGTATGAATTTATGTTAAAGGGGGGGAAGTTTTTCAGTTTATCCTTGTTCTCAACACAGTGCATGACATACATCTAAACAAAAAACTAAACTTACTTGTAAATGTAAAACCCAAACTGTTTTAAGTGTATAGTTTCTGTGAGATGAAAAAAAAAAAAGAAAAAATATACTGCTTATGCTTTTGATACTTGTTTCACTGCTAATTTGAAAGTTTTGCTTTAGTAAATTCAGTATAATTACTTTAAAAAAAAGATGCCATCTAATTCTCCTTGATAAAGCTGTATAAAAATATTCAAAAGATTCTATGGTTCCAAGTTTCCATTAGACAAATAACTGCAATATTGATAGAGTTTTAGGTATTTATGATACCAAATAGCCAGTGAAATAGTTATGCTTGGAATTCACTTCCAAAAGGAAGATAAAATGTTTTGAATAAGGATATTTGTTTTTTCCTGCTTGTAAGTCAGAGGCATTCTTAGATTTTTGATTTCTGCTGGTGCTTTATAAATTTGCAGTTTCATTTGAAAGCAAATACTCGTGCTGTAGCTAGTTATGCCTTATAATGTCTGTTAGTGGCTTATCTTTTGTCAGTGTTTCTGAGCTTTCTCCTGTTAAAAATCAGTAAGAAAAAATCCAGTTTTCTTGGCAAAGAACACATTTAAAGCCTAAGGTAGACTGCATTTCTTTTTATCTTTCAATATGATGAACTACAATCACTTTAACTGTAGGCTGAGGGCAAAAATGTCACTTTTCAGGGAATACACAATGTGCTCTTTTCTTTTTTCAGAGTATTTTTGTTCTTGCATGCAAACTTCATTGCAGGGTGAGCATCTTTATCTGACATTAGATATGTTCTAAGTAATGAGTAATTTTTACTAGCTTTCAAATGGCATCTGTATTATGCCTTTATATAAAATCTCAGCTGTCCAAGGTACACTCTTGCTGACCTCTTGAGTTGTTAATGTGCACTTGAGTAGTCTGAACGTTCTTTGGGTAAGCTGAAGATTGATACATCCCAGGCCTTGACAGCTGCAGTGTTTTTCTGTGCCAGCTTCAAACAGTCTAAGTAAGCAGTCTTTTTTCCATAGAAATTGTCTGGCTCCCAGGGCCATGCAGGGAAAAGCTTTACCAAGTTCATGAATTCTGCCAAGAGCTTAAAAAAGCTGTTTAAACTTCATTTCGTCTTAAACCTTAATAATTTCTAACTCATACTTATTCCATTATACAAAATGCTTAATTAATCATATTACTGAGATTTAAATGCAATAACCATTAAAATGTTTGGCATGTTAAAGAAAAGAAATCCACATATGGTAATTCAACATTCTTTGACTTATATTTTTGTAATACTTTGTTGTCTTAATGATAAATTTTGTACATTTCTGTGTAAACTTTCCTTTTGTGAAATAATGTTCTCATATTTTTAACTTTGGATGAAGTTGTGCGTTTTTTTGTTTGATTTGGTTTTTTTCTTTACTGGTAACATTTGAAGATGCATTTACATCCTTATTTTTTTTGCAGGAGTACACTTAGGCAGGACATTGCTTAGTTTTATATGCATTTAGAGAAGTTAAAGTACATATTGGGTGCATAGTGAAAGGCATATGATGATTTAATTTCGCATATCTGTTGATGTAATTGCAGCATTTCTTTATAGTTCTGTGTGTGCTCATTCATAAATTGCAGTAGTAACTTTAAATATCAATGTGTCATCATCAAAAATAAACAACATGTATTGAAATATTATTGTTTTGCAGTTTTGGAAATTCCAATAACTTTTCACTTACTTCCATAGGATTTGTGAAGGTTTTGGTTTGTGTTTTGTGGTTGCATTTGTTGTTATTTGTTTATCATTTAATGGACACCTTTTAGCCTGTTCTGTGTAGCTGTTTCTTTGAAGTTTGTTTAGTGGTCGTTCAATATTCCTTATTGCAAAGAAGATTTTTTAAATTTATAATTAGGATGAGGTTTTTAATGTTGTTTCATCTACTATTCTTTTAGCACAGAGGGAAGAGTTATGTGAGGAGTGGCAATTTCACTGACGTGAGTACAAACTTGTGGCCAATTTTACTCTTCTTTGGACAACTTAAAGTAGCCTGTTTGTGGCATAGTTACAGGTTAAATCAAACTGCTTGTTTAGTTAAAAGAGATAGTTTATACCTGAGTGTTTGTGTTCTCATTAGGAATGTTTGTTGAAATTTCGTGTTTTGTATTTATATTACCAAAGGGAGATATTGGAAAGTTTATGTGGAAATTCAGTTGTCAGAGGCTCCGTACATGCTGTATACTGAGCAAAAACTATGGGAGGAATGTGAAGACTTCCCTCTTATTGTACATATATATAGTACATATTTGTTCATTAGGAACAATTCAATACCTGTTGCTGTGGTTTTCCATTTTTTTTGCTTTTATTTTGTAATTGAGGAAAGCTGTGCTCAGAAGTATTCATCTGAAAGTTGTGCGCTCTTCCATGTTCTTGGATTGCCTCAAACTGTTACCCAGCTGGGACCAGAAATATGTATCTGCATGGTAGGACAAAAAGCAGACACCTCTGCTTGTAGGGAGTCTCATGGTGTTTGATAGTGCTTCTTAGATTCATATGGAAGCCTAAGGGTCTCAGCTCTTCTAATATATAAAAAAATAAACAGAAAACCCAACAGCTACCTCTGTGGTTTGTGTTCAGGGCAGTAAAGGGGAAAGTTAAGGAAGCATGCTCATTAGCAGATCCAAGACTTTAAATAGGTAAATAAAATTAACTAAGCATAGCTCATGAAGTCATCAATCAGCATAAGAAACTTTTGATTGTTTGCTTGATTTAAGATTTTTGAGTGTTTTCAGGTAGAGTACTATTAGCATTTTGTTCTATTGGGTCTTCTGTCTGCTGTAATGATTTTGTGGCCTTTAGACTGATTTCTTAGTGATTTATGGTAGTTTAGTATGAAATACACAGTGAATTCTGTATTAAGGGTATAAAAATGCTCAAACACTATTATCATGTAATTTCTGCTCTCCATATTTCTGATCAGTTGAGCAGTTTGAATTAAAATTTTTCTAAAATTGGAGTAGATACAGTGGTTTATTCCTGTTATTATAATTCAAAGATTTCCTTATGATGAAAGGCAGCAAGGCTGGTGAAGGGTCTAGAATGCAAGTCCTGTGAGAAGTGGCTGAGGTTGTTTAGCTCAGAGAAAAGGAGACTGAGAGGTGACCTTATCACTCTCTATGACTGCCTGAAAGAAGGCTGTAGCCAGGTGGGGGTCGGTTTCTTCTCACGGATAGCCAGTGACAGGACAAGATGACACAGGCTTAAGTGGTGCCAGGAGAGGTGTAGGTTGGACATTAGGAAGAATTTCTTCACAGAAGGAGTGACTGGGCATTGGAATGGGCTGCCCAAGGAGGTGGTGAAGTCGCTGTCCCTGGGGGTGTTTAAGGAAAGACTGGATGTGGCATTCAGTGCCATGGACCACCTGACACAGTGTTTGGTCACAGGTTGGACTTGATCTCAGAGTTGCTTCCAGCCTAATTGATTCTGTGAAAATAGTGTCATTTAGGCTGGAAAGATTACTGATTTAATGTCCTTTGAAATAATTAAAACAAAATCATATTTTATTTGCTATTGTTTAGAGAAGTTTAGTCTTGCTTTGTGGCTTGTTTTTTGTGTGTTTGTTTTGTTTGCTTTCCCCCCGACTTACCAATGTAAGCGCAAAATTTTTTTAGATGTTAAAATTACTCTGAATCCAGCTTCTGTGTGGATCCTAATGCTTTTTGGAAGTCTGCTGCAGTTGTCCAAATCTGAAAACCATTTTTATTTTTAATTCTGTTTCTGCCTGAGAAGAAGCAGTAGGTCATGCCTGGTTCACAGTCTACATGCATTGTAACTCTTCAGGTGGCCTGGCAAGGCATTTTTGGGAGATGATGTCTTTTATTCTGAGGACATGAAACAAGTGCACTCTTTTTACAGTCTTTCCCACTGATACATAGAAGTTCAGTATACTAAATGTGTAAGGTAATAGCATGAAATTAGGGGCTGTGCTTTATTTTTTTACTTAGTAACCCAATTAATATGGTTCTTAGTGTTTATCTTTTAACTTTATTCTGAGCTGAAAGTTAACCTATTTTTAGCACTTACACTGAACAAAGACTTGGATACTGATGCAAAGTCATTTGAGTTACTAATTATCTGGTGTGTAGTTCAGCTTTTGTGTTACCTTTCTTTAAAAATGAATGTAGTGCTCCATAATGCATTTAGTTAACTGTTTGCATGCAGAAGGGTCACTTTCAGTTTTGAAAAGAATGCTTACATTAGTAACCTAATTTGATTAGAGAAGGATTGTGGTTTTTGCAAGTGTTTTAGAAACATCTTGTTCCTCTTTTCTTTTTGCACAAATTTTTTTAGTAATTGTTTGATTTTGTTTGAAAATTCAAGAAACAGTCAGCATTTTAAAAGCTGTGCACAACCTGTGAAAGACAGTTGAAATTTTTCTGCTTTTAAGAAAGATGAACTCTTTCTGGTGTAGTGCATTTTGCATAAGCTGATGATGGTCTTGAATTACAAGAACTTTTTGGCAATTTGGTTTTTAACATTTAGATTTGACATTAGAAATAATTTCTTGTCAGGCACTGGAACAGGCTGTTCAGGGAGGTGGTGGTGTTACCATCCCTGGCAGTATTTAAAAGCTGTTGATGTGGCATGTAGGGATTTGTGGTGGTTGTAGCAATGTTAGGTTACTGCTTGGATGCCTTGACCATAAATGTCTTTTCCAGTCTAAATGATTCTCTGTTTCCAAAACACTAGTAGACATAGCTGCACTCTAATTATTTTTCCCTGTTGAATAGGCCTAGTTGCCATTATGCTAAGGGTTTAGCTTATCAGTTCCTAATTTTATGTTAAACTGTTTCAGTAGGTCTCATCCTAGTCTGGACTATGGTTTATATACACATATTGTCTTACTGGTCTTCATCTTTTGCTGGACTTTATTGTTCTCCCCTAATATTTTTATATCATCAACACATGGGTTTAGCTTGTAAAATAACTAATATTAGTGCTTCCAGTAAGAAAATCGTATTGAAATAACAAGACACCAGTGAAAAATAACAGGTAATGTGTAGTAGAAAATACAAATGTGGGAAAGCTTTTAGCTGACATCTAGTTTTCACAAACTTTCTGAAGTCTGTTTGTAAACAACAATGTTTCCTTGCTCACTTGAGTTTTCTTTCAGAAGCTTCTATATACTGCAGGTTAGACGCCTGTGTGTTAGAAGACTGTTTTACTGCATGTTTTAAAATAAAGAGCTACATGTGGTAAATCTTAATGTTGAAGCAGGTATTCTAGGCTTAGTATTTAATAGAAATTGTGTCAGTAACAGTAATAGATACAGCAAAAGGCAGCCTTTTTTGAATACTGTCATTTCTGCTGCCATATGTTACATTGCATACTATTTTAATGTTGATTGTAAGTGTTTATTTTACTTCAATATTCTCTGTGGTTAAAACTTTCTTTATTAAAGAGAGCCATCGGCTGTGTTTTCATGGAACAGTGAGTAACTTGCAGGGAATTCTCACTAGATTAGGGCTTTCTTGGCAATTGTCTTTTGAATATGCTCAGTATAACCTTTTCTGTCTGTAAAAGGCATTATACATGTAATGTGTTTTTTCTTCTTTTTTTTTTCCTATTTCTAAGGCTGATAAAGAATTTGTGTGGTCTCTTTGGAAACATCTCCAAGTGTCAAAACCAGATCTTACTCAAGCTGTCAGCTTGGTTGTGGAAAGGTGAGTTTGAAGATTTAACATGCTACAAAAACCAAAAAGCAACCAACCTCCCCTGCTGATACCATATTCTTTATCTTTCTAATTGAGAACTATGTAGAGTTCTAAAAATTTGTTGAAAAAGTTTAATAAAAAGTTTAATTGTTATATTTCATCAAGAGTGCTTAGAGTACATTGCAGAGTTTTTCTTTTTTCTTTGGTGCAAGTTGAAGCATACTTTAAAATCTCTTCTCACTGAAACTGCTGTGCTGCAGTTCAATACCATATTAAAATTATAAATGTCTTGCCATATTTTTTTTTCCTGTTGAAAGAGCAGGAGGAGGAAAATGACTAGTAATTTTCCAGTGTCATAAGCTGTTGGGTAACAGTTATATATAAATTATGTTTATCTGAATTCTTGAGGAAGTGAAAAGCTAAGACTTGGTAATAGAAGAGATAACCGTCATAGAATCATAGAACATGCTGCATTGGAAGAGGTTGGAATCATTGAGTCCCACTCCTTGCTCTGCACAGGACACATCAAGAATTGCATCATGTGCCTGAGAGCACTGTCAAAATGCTTCTTGGGCTCTCTCAGGCTGGTGCTGTGACCACTTGCTCGGGGGACCTGTTCCGCCACCCTCTGGGGGAGGAACTTGTCCCTGACTGTAAAAGCTTCTATCTTCATTAATACAGACAAGCAGGATCTTACTTCTGCAGCTTATTCCTCTGAGGATAGTAATGATGATGATTTCTTCATGATACTTACTATCATCTGATTCCTATAAATGTTAGTTAATTATCAGAGTATGCAGGTAATTGTTTTGGAATACTAATATTTATGAATTCAGATTTTTATGTAGGCGGAAGATAAGGAGAATGTGAATGAGTTGGCTGTCAGAGTTGAAACACTTAATTTTCTTAGGGTGTGATGAGTTCCCTCTTTTAAAATGAAAAAAGGGGATTTTTAAAAAAAGAGAAAAATAGTGGATTTTAACTTTTTTTAATGGCATACCAGTTTTACTTGGGAAGCTTGTTACAGATTCATGAGGGTTCCTGGCTCCTTTGGGTTTCTATTGAGTGCTTTGATCTTAGAAGGCAAGTTTTCTTGTTCACATCCTTCCTTCCTGGACTTCTTCTGTCATGTTCTTTCACTTGTGAAAATACAGTATTAACTTCTTTAGCTAGGAGTGCATTTCACAGAATCATGGTATTGTTAGGGTTAGAAGGGACCTTGGGAGATCATCTAGTGCAGCCTCTCTGCCAAGGCAGAGTCACCTAGAGCAGATTATACAGGTATGTGTCCAGGTGGGTTTTGAGTGTCTCTGGAGAAGGAGACCCCATAAACTGCCTGGGCAGTCTGTTCCAGTGCTCTACCACCCTCAGTATAAAGAAGTTCTGCCTCATGTTGAGGCACCACTGAAAAGAGTCTGGCCCTATCCTCCTGACACCCACCTTTGAGATATTTATATGTATTGTTGAGATCCCTTCTCTCTCAATAGTTTTTATAGTTTTGTCCCCTGTTCTACCTTGTGTAAAGCAATGAAAATTTTTGTCCAAAAATACAGTTGTAATCCTGTAACTAGAGGTAATATTCTAAAGGATTCATATCCAGAGGAAGACAGTGATGGTGTAAAGACATGCAGGTTATTTTAAAGAGAACTGGTATTGGGGATTCACATACAGTTGCCACTGATGATATCAAGTAACTGCTGGCTTTGTACTGGGACACCTAACTGCACAGAGTAATAGCTTGGCTGTTTAGACAGTATACTATTCTTACTATTGTTTTCAGGTTTGATTTGGGAAATAATTTTAATATACGATGAAGACTGATGCACAAATTTGTAGCATTCTTCATTTATGTTGAAATGGAAAACCATAATGATTTGTTTCCTAATAAAATTTGGTCATGTTTTCATGAGGACATTGGTGGTAGAATTCATCTTCCTTCATAAAACATAAAAAAAATATGAGAGAACTGCTTAAAACATATAAATACAGTATTTAATACAGGTAAACATGCATTGCATGTATATAAGCACCATTATATTGAAAAATTTAAAAAACTTTATTGTTGTAACCACATTTTATAGAGGACTGAACAATGCGGAAAATTGTAATTCTTTTACCTGAAGCTTAAGAAGGCAGAAGCAGGTGTTCAGGCTTATTAACATTCTTTATTTGTGTTGTATATAAAAATAATTAGGATGTTAGGATGAATTGAAGCATAGAGATGTTAGAAAGCGTACATTTAAATAATGGTCAACAAATGAATTATTTGGAGTTCTTGAATTGTGAACTTGAATTGCCTATACAAGTCTCTCTTCTTTGTTTATTATTTTTCATGTCTAGGAATATTTTTATGCTTGATAGATGTCCCTTGCTTTAAATTATTTTATGCTTTATTTAGAACAGAATTTGGTAATTTTGTGTATTATCCTTATTGTTACAATGAATATGGTGCTCTTATATACTACCTTGATGGACAAAAGCAGGATAATAAGCTCAAATTTTTTGTATGTGTTTTGCACTGTTTGGAGGCTAGTGATTGCCATGTGAAACCCTGCCAACATACTTTTGGTAATGTGCTTGTCTAGTTTTTTTGTCCTCTACTCTGTAGAATTACACTAATGCTTTAGAACCTTTTTGAACTCAACGCTATACACGTATATCACAGCTTCTCCATGCCTCTCTGAATTATGGAATTAAAAAAGAAGAAAATTGCTTCCACAGCATCTTTTTAGGTGTTAACATTACTCCTGAGAACCCTGGAATAGGTGTGGATGAAACCCATTCAGTATATAGGAGTTTTATTAATCACAACTTTGAACTTTTGGGTTGCTTTGATTTGACAGATGGAGCAATAGTGTGTATTTTTCTCTTTAATTGATGTAGCTTCATCTCTTTTGCCTGAGAATGGTCTAATTGCCTCTTTGGAAATAGTTTCTAGCCCAGCTTTACCTGTGAAACAACCAAATTATTCAGCCCTGTAAATTCTATCCTAACTTTTCCAGTTATTACTCTCCATAATGATTTCCTTAGTAGCTTCAGTTTCATGACTGCGCTTCTTCACACACTCATCCTTTCAGAAAAGTTTTTGTCTTATTCCCTACCTTAGGAGTAAATAATATGTTTTTTTATGCTTATATCAGTTTATCTTAGTTCCAGTACATTGATTGCTTTTAAAGGGAATCTGCTATCTACCACTACTGCTGTCCAGAAAATTACAGGACAGTAGATTTTCTGGCTTTGTTAATCTGGGAAAAATACATGGGTTTAAAGAGTTTAAAAGATGGGATGATCATATAACTGTTATAAGCAAGATGGTTTGTGAAGCGTGCCACTTGGGAGGATCTGTGCTACTTGCAACCCATTTTTCTATATTATACAGAGTTTCAGATGAGTTGGAAATTGAAAATTTACACTAAAATCTGATAAAAAGGATATAAATCTTACAGATTTTTTTTCTGTCTCATCTGTATTAGGAACAACAGAGACCCAGTCATATTCAAGTTCAGAACTTTTTCTGTCTTACTCAGGCTTATTATGAGATTCTGAGATAGAAACAAAAGAATGGGATGGATTTAAACCTTTTTTTATTTCTTCTTGTGACATGGATACCACTAGTGTTTGCATAGCTTCATTTTTCAGTGTGCTCTTTCCACCAAAAATTCCATGACCAAGAAACTTCCATTCCCCACCAAATCTTTGAGACTGCCTGAGGTCATATAAGCCAGATAAGTAACAGAAGCAGACAGAACCTAAGAAAACACAGGCATGTGTACCCTCCTAGATCATATATATTTATATAAAGAATCAAACAATATTGTCTATTATATTTCAGTCATTAAATTGATGAAAGAGACAGCTAGGCTTTTTTTCACAAGATTACAGTTGTGAGGATAAAAAGATGCAGGACAAAATGTTCACTTAGAACCTTACAACTTACTCCACAGGTGTGTGATAAAGAAAAGAAGATAAATATTAGGAGGAATTAAGTGGGCAATAGTAGCTTTACAGTAGAGTAATTTGTATTTATAGCATTAGAAAATTCCTTATAATATCTTTTTCCAAACAAACCAGGAAAATATAAAAGATTTAATTTGGGGGGCATAGGGAGAAATTACTAGTACCTTGCTGTTATTTGTCTGTTATTTTCAAATGCTTTCATGGCCCCAAAATAGAAGTTCTCCTGCCCTAAAATTGTAAAAGTATAGCTTGTACTTTTTTATGGCTATGCTGCTGATTCCTGTAATACACCAATGATATTATACTTTTCAGCAGTCTTTGCAATTCTTGCTGGATAACTGTAACTATATTCCCAATTTAATATTCAGATATAAACAAAAAATTATCTTTACTGTGCAAATGAGAAATGCCTTTGGGATATGTAAAAGCCTCCAGGTATTTTAAACAAGCCATTGTAAAACTACTACTCATGTTAGTATACTTTCCAGCTACTTTAAATACTATTGATCTCAGTATTGTGTAAAGAGTATGCTATTTCTAGTTTGCTGCCTTTTGAAAGATTTTTTTATGATTTAAAAAAAAGTTGCTAGAAAATAGCTCTTGTTAAGTAAATGTATGTGTAAACTGAAATGGAGCTGGGTTCAGATGAGAGTGTGAAAGGTTTTCAAATATTTTTGCAAACTTCAGAACTCTGCTTTAAGACTTTTCCTTCTGTAGTATATGCAAGCATGACAAGTCAACAGACTAATTTTCCTCTAGGGCTTCTAGCTGACTCTTTTCCTTTTTTCTGGAAGGGGGATATAGAAGGATCCATTAACAATCAAACTGTGGCAATGATAGAAGACGTGGTAGATGTACATGGGGATTGTGTTATGTGAGGTGGTATACTTACCTTTGGCAAGCCTGCCTTATGCAGATGTTTTTCCATATCGAGATTTCAAGTGTTGTATATTGCAGGTCTTAACAAAGGCAAAGAACGGATTTATCATTTCAGCCCCCTCTTAAAAACATGGCGACCTGAATGTTAGTGCCAGTGATTGAGAGTTTTGTTGTTGTTCTTCCTGAGGAGTTACATTTGTATAAAGGTGAAGAGATGGACAAAAATATGGCGGAAAAGCAAGAGATCAAAAATAACTAAAGAATTTTTGGAAAGGTAATTGCAGGAGCTTTGCTATGCACAGGATGCTGCTGTGGTTTGCAGCATTCTGTGAATAGCAAATTGTGGAAAAACATAAACAGGTTGACGTAGATTCTTCACTGACTGCTGATATGCAGATTTACTGAAAATGGCAAGTACTTTTTATGTAAAAAGAATAAGTGAATGTGCTGTATGAATGAACACTTTAGATGCCTAACTTAATTGAAAAAATTAAAAATGTGTACCTCACACCTTTTTGAAGGGACGATAAGCATTGTGTAGAAGCTTTCTTAAAGCACCCTTTTACAAATTAACAGGAAACACAATGGCAGGAGGACAATGATGTAAACAAGATGTAAGCCATTACCATTTTGTCACTCTGATTTTAAAATACAATGGACTGTCCAGTTACTATCACACAATATAGTGGACAGAATAATAGAGCATAAAGAGTACAACCTTTCTGGCTAAGGTCAAATAATTGTGATTTTCTACAGTTAATGAAAGTTTAATATCCTGTTTCATTAAAAATTCTCAGAACGTTGAACATAAGTCAACATTCCATGGAGAAGAAGGTATTATGCAGTTTGCATGTGTGCATATCTGCATATCGGAGCACAAAATATTGACATGATAATTGCAGTCAAGCCTGATTGAACAGTGGCCTCTGGGAATTCAGCTGGTGTTGTACCAACTGGATGGCTGCTCAGGACACAGTTTGAAATGCAAGGTGCAAGTTAGCACTTTATTCAGCACAGGCAGGCATCATTTAAAAATCCTTGGGGGAAACCCTGGTGATGTGCAGATGTTAAAGCAGTCTGTTCTGAAGTGCTGATATTTTGAACACTGTAAAAGACTTGTGTATTTTAGATGAAAAATGTTTGCAAAATTATTGGGCAAAAATGTCACCTTTTTTTGTACTATTTTAGTGTAAAATACACTTAGTATCTTATGTATCTTGCTTAAAATAAGACATCATCATATTCTTAAAATAAGAGTCTCATTCCTTAATATATCATCTAATAAATTAAATCAATCAAGTTAGAGATGCAAGAATATTTGTGTTTCTGTAATGATGCCTTTTCATTTTGATACATATCATGTAATATAGAACTGGCTCTATAGATAATTTACTAAGGAAACAATTTCATTTAACATTTGTAATTAGATCTTAAATTATTTTTGTAAGGAAACAAAAATAGGTATATATAATTTTTTATAGAAAGTAACTACTGTTAGAAAAGCACTTAGAAAAGTGAAAAATGTGGTATTAATTTAAATTCTTCATTGCTCCATGCTGTCTGAATCTTTTAGAAGTACTAACTATAAGTATTAAAAGAAAAAAGTAATTATGTCTATCAATTGCGGTTCATGAAGTATATGGATTTTCTAGACTCTTAGATGAAATTTAACTCATGATTAAGTGAAAATGATTTAGCTTTTTTTTTAAATCAATTCTTAGTACATGGAAATACAGTGAGGTTTCTACTTGGAAGATTAAGGCATAGGCTCTGTTTCTACTAACCAATGACTATACAATCACAGGGATGTGACTGTACACAGTAATTACAATATTGGTACCATATTTACCATAACATTGACAGTCTGTACTCTACAACTTCACTTTACACATGGGTGATTAATTATCTATTTAATACAAAAAGAGAATGTGTGAATTATGGAAGTCTCTAAAATACTTGGGAGTTGGAGGACAGGGAGATGGTAATCAAATTAAAGCTGCATCACACCAACTGATATTTTATAGCCTTTGTCGTTCTGCAGCCTTTAAGAATCAATGAAATGTCTTTCTAAAGTCACATTGTTTCTGGAAGCAGTTTATTATAGTTAGAGATACACTGTTAAAATGCAGCCTTTACTGTTTACCACACTGCCCAAAGTTTGCAGTGTAACCTTAACTTTCTGTTAAAAGACCAAATTTGTAGATATGATTTTGGTTTTGTGATGTTTGGGGTTTGTTTGTTTAGTTTTGGTGTTTGTGTGGTTTTGTGGTTTTTGTTGTTGTTGTTGGATTTATTGTTTGTGGGGTTTTTTGGTTGGTTTTCTTAATTTGTTTTGTTGGGTTTTTTTAAATTCAGCGATTTGTAAAACTGATAGGATGCATTCCATGAAACATGTAAACAGTGAATTCAGTTTATTAATTAAATTTATTTTCATTTAATTGATGTAAATGTGACATAATTGTATACGACTCCAATTTACTTTTTCTTGACAAATGGTTAAGTGCTTGTTTCATTAAGACTTGTGGTACAGTACAGGATACCTCTTTTCTCGTACTGCTTTTGCTGAAGATTTCAGGAAGGATGTTGTTTAGAAACTTGAACAGACTTTTGGTTTTTTAAATATTAAGGCTTTTGCCATTTTCATATCTCATTCATGGATAACTGTTTCCTCAAAGTCTAATGTTTCATTGCTGGCAAGCCATTAAAATGGTGCCAAACATCAAGAACATTGTCTTGTTGTATAATTGAGTAGAGCATAATACAGGAAGAAAATTGTAATAGAGAAATGTGCCAAGCTTAAGAATATTTTATCAGTTTCTTCATTTTTGTGGGAAGCTGAATCTTGATAATCTTTGTAGCTAAATGCATCTGCGTTAAACATTTAAAATAGGTAGTACTCATGGGAAAACTGATTGGAGCTTAGAACTTGTACAAATTGACAGCCTCTCTTCACTCCATTTTTCATCCTAAAGAAGTCTGCAAATATTCTTAGCTCACATCATTATTGCTCATCAGTGATTCTAATTAGCTAAACAGGAGTTTGTCTCAGTCATTGATCATCATCAGCTTCTTGACAGTGCCTGAATTTTCTCCCCCCATATTCCAATGGACTTTTAAAAATACATTTTAAATACAAAATAGCTCAAGGAATGAAGTTGTTCAAAGAGTTTTTTTTTCTGAATATTTGTTACCCTTTTAGAAAAGAAGAGATGGTGACTGCAATTCCTATAAAGTCCCATTTTACAGTGTGACAGCAGATCCAAATATGATGTATAAGTTCCAGTCTGAAATACTACCTTGATAGTCTGTGGGGAGCTATCCTGTAAGAAGCATGGGAAAATGTCCTATGCGATCAGGAGAAACTGCTAATAAAGTTGCATTTGAGGTTTCAGCTTATACTTTAGGCTTCTGAAAACTTCCATTTTGTACTTAACTTCTAATAATTAAAGCATTTTTCTTTATCTGTGGGCAGTTACATGTTAATCTATTTTTGGGGGCATTAGCAAGCATGTGGTATCTAGAAAGCTTGAAAGAAAACATTGTAAGGGCAAAATACATTTAATTTATTTAAACTTTTCCTACTCATGATTGTGATGATAGATCTGTGTTTATAAACTATGTTCTTTGACATCTTTGTTTAAAGGAGTACTTTACCAAGCAGTGGAAGGAAAATAGGAAGGAAAATAGGTGGAAAATGCTGCATTTAACTAGAAATGTGCTGTGAACTGTTGTCTAGTGTGTAGCTCTGTTACAGGTGTATTTTTTGCTTTAACAGTGATCTATTTCTTTTTCTTTCCTCTCCAGTCCCAGACTTTATTCTGTGAACCCGTGTTTTGAAACCACATCCTAAAGTCAGAGGGCTCAATAGATTCTTAACTACCAATAATAAATCAGAATTAGCTGTGCATACTGTTTTTCACAGCTGTTTGTTCTTTTATGTGGCTCTTAGTTCCCTTATTTGCTTCCTCTGTTTTCTCCCTAAAATAAATTTTAAAAAATTAACCACTCACAACTCTGAAGTTCCTTAGGGAGGATAGGTATCTAACTTTCCAGATTTTCAGATCATTTAATGCATTAGAAAACAAGTTTAGTAATAATTTTCAAGTGATGATTGCATAGTTCAGTTAGGAGGCTAGCTGATTATATGGTTTTTGTGTCTTGATTGAGTCTCACTTTTTCAAAGTCTGACTTTGAGAGAGGAGATGGGACGATGATGGCATATCATGAGTGGTAGACTTAAGGTCAGGATACTTCTGAGAGCTGGAGACAATGCTATTCAGTACTTCATGGGGCTTGTGTGTGGCTAATGGTATGATTTGTTCTGTGTCTGCACCTGACTCTTCCAAGTACTTTACTACAAAGTACTTGGAATAGTCAGGTGCAGACACTTTCCTTTTTGTCTTCTAAAGCTCTTAGGATTTTGAATCAGCTAGTGTGTATCTAATCTTAAGGTGTCTAGCTGTAATTAAGATGTGAGGAAACTTTGAATGTTACATTTCTTACAGTTCAGATTAATATAGGTCTGTCACTTCCTCAGGTAGATTGTAGTGTAGTGTAGCATGCTTATGGAAGAGTGGTAACCTTCCTCCCCAAATATTTGGGGTTTGATTACTGCAACTGGTTTTTTTTCAGAAAGGATAATTGTTGATAGCCATATAAGATCCCACTGCAAAGTAATTTAATATGAAGAAGAATTAATATTTCTAAATTGGAACAGTTTTTGTTTCATTTACATTGTACCTATCATGAACAGTATGTCTCCTTCAGGAACATTCACAGACTTTTGGGTTAAGTATTATACCGATAAGCTATTCAGCCATTTTTTCATTTTTGCTTACTAACTCCTGTTCTTTAAGGTTTCTACTATCTTCTAGTACCAAGTTTTAGATACTTACCAGAAAGTCCTTTACCATGTTTTAAAACATGACTGAGAGTGTGACTGTGTGACTTCCGTTAGCTAGATATGTGTTACAAGCAGGGTAAATCAGTTTCATAGCCTCATAACCTGTCATGCTTTGAAACCTGTTTATTGGTTTTGAAAAGACATCACAGCACAAATTTTGGAATGCATTAAATAATTTCATATTTGCATGAATTTCTGTAATCACAGTCTACTGAGTTACATTCCTGTAAGTTTTCAGATTTAAACTGTGACAGCTATAGGTGGTCTGTAGCTGCACAATTTGGCCTTGACAGATACTTATTCGACCAGCTGGCTTGTTAGCTTGCTGAAGTAAACAAGTCCCCAAGTATGAAAGTGATTGGCTGAATTCAGGCTCAAACGGGGGGACTCCAGCCAGTTCCTTTGACCCAAGGATGCACCCACATCATTGGCCAGTGAGCTGGGCAGAGTTGAAACTTTTGTCCGGTCAACTCTCTGTGAGCCAGAAATTTGAAGCCGGTATAAAAGGGTCTGCCCTTCAATAAATGCTGGCTGTTGCTGCATGGACATGGAGTTTCATGTCACTTGTCTGTCTCTGAAACTGCAACAATAAACTATGAAAAACTGTCCGTACTATTTATTTTACTGCTTATGACTTTCTAGCAACCTATCATGCAATGGCTTGTTCTGATTGGAGGTGATCAGATGCTTTAAGGTCAGTATCTGATACTCATTTTTTTTGTTAAGTTTCTACCTCTTAGTTAAAATGTTAAATACATTTCAGATATGAAATGTTTTTTGGAATACTTGTTGAATATTCATCATCTGATTTCACAGCACTGAGTTATTTTCTTTATGAAGAAGATTTTTTTTAAAATACAATACAATTAAGACTGCTTCCCATATATTTTTATTTTTCTTAAGCTAAATGTAGCTTAAATGCATACCTTTTCAGATAGCTTTTTCTTAGTTTTCTTCAAGTCCTACAGCATATCCTTGCTGTATTTTTGAAATAGGAGAGAGCTATTTAGAGTTACAATGCCTTGAGACATGAATTTCCAAAACCCTCACTTCAAATTCCATGCCATTTTTCTTTAGTTCTTTGTTTACTCAAGATTGGATTAGATATTTTAGCAGTCATAGAACTTTATTAAAAACCACCATGTTATTGGATGGTCTATTAATGTCAGCGTAGTTTAGTTTTTAAAATCTCTCATAGCATTAGACTACACAGTAATACTTAATAGTTGAGAAAAATAATCCTTCGTGTATGTACTATCCTTATTGGCCACTGTTACAGAATGCTTTGGCAGATTAAGCCTTTTGTACAGCTGGATATTTTCATCCACTTTAGACAGATTTACAGACTCATGTGTACTAGTGTTTGATTCCCTTCCAGCTCTGAAATATTCCTTATTTGGTAGAGGAAGAGTTGCTCAAGTGGGATTCTCTAGCTTCCATAGGTGGCTGATACCAGCCCTGATGAAAGTTTTAACTCTATTGTGAGAACAGAGATAATCTAAATGAGTTTCTGCTTCTGTCAGCTGTGGTGCTGCAATTGCCTGAAATGTTCGGACATTTTATTTGTATTTCTCAGCCCTTTAGTCATACATGTGATAAGAACTTTTGTGCTAAGGAATATGAATATCCTTACTGTTGTGACATTTGTTTTCTTTCTGCCTAAAATGGAGGCCAGTAAGGGCATCAGTGTTCGAACTCAGTTAAGAAATAAGAAAGCAATGAAATGAGGTACTTTGTTAAACCAAAGTGTTGCAGAGGTGATAATAAATGTGCATTTATTGTGGCTCTGCTCATCCCCCTTACTCAAGCTTCTGAGTCTTTTTTTCTTTTGCTGGTATAAGTTACACATTCTGTCCCTGTGGAATATAGAAAAATAATTATCCATGATGTTCAGAACTGTTGTTTCAGACATAAAAATGTCATGTAACTGAGATAAGGACTTCACAAACTGAAGTAGGTTGGTGATTCTACATTGCAAAGAAGGGGCAAAAGCATTTTGCTCACTCTATGTTCAAATACACTTTTCTACATTTGGGAAAGAGTGAAAGACAGATAATATTTCAGCTGCTTTAAAAATATTAAGACCTCTTATTTCTGTTTCTTTTTGAACAAAGCTGTGTTAGATGTTTACAGATGTAATTTGCTGTCACTTGCCATATGCTCCCTGATTAATTCTGCAGGGCCTGTCAGCTTCAGATAATTTAATTTTCTGTGCTTTAAAATGACATTCATTATCAGGACATGAAAAATTCAAATGATTAACTGCAAATTATGACTAATAAAGTGTCTATTTTTTTGTTTGTTTCCAGAGAAAAACAGAAAGCTGAAGTCAAGGACAGAAGCATTTTAGAGGTTTTGCAAGCCAAAGACAGCAAAATAGAATCTTTAGAACAGGTTTGTATTATGTTTAAATAGAGCAGTTAAGAAAACTTGTCATTGACAACACATTTATGTTTGTCAAAATGAGAAAATAGTTTGCTATTGTCTCTTAAGAAAAAAGTTGTGATTCAGAGATTACAAATTTCTGAAGAAGTATTATTTAAACTCTTCTGCGTTGTTCAAACAGTTGATCTGTTACCTGAAAAGTTCATAACATTTTAGATTAAACTTTTTCTGAAGAATTTTGTCAGTTCATTGCCTCATCTTACCCTATAGTCTAACCTAAACTTGGATCTAAGTCTAGAAGAGTGTTCTGGTTTGTAATATGCCCATGCACATCGTGGTAAGATTTGCCATCCTGACAAGTACAAAATAATAAACCTGATGCACCTTCTGCCTGACAAGAAACACCACTGAACTGGTAGTGTCTCCTTTTATTGATTTTTGAATCAATTCAAATTTAAACAGATATATAGAAAACCTACGTTATATATGATATGAAGTACAAAAGGTATGTCATACTTTATTATATAATTGTTTATTATAGAGACTATATAATGCATATATAGTAGATTATCTGTATCACATATATAATCTATATCATATACTTTATATACTATAGAATTATATCCAATATTTAATACATTAGATGTAATATAATGTATTACATTGCATATAATATGTAGATCTATGAAAGATGTAAATATCTGTAAAATAATACAGTAAATAAAATGAAAATACTGTTTATTATTGAATAAACTTTAATTTGTATTACAGCAATGGCGGAAGTTTCAGTGTGGTGTCTCTGGCCGTAGGTGTGATGTGTAATCTGGTGCATACACACACAGCATGCTTAGAAGCCAGCAGTGTATGATTTCTGCCCTATCCTTACCTGAAAGGCAAAATACCTGTGAAGACCTTTATAGGAATATGTATGCACTGCTGTGCTTTTAAGAAGGGTCCCTACTATGGCAGTGTCTGAACCTGTGATGTGCATTCTCCATGAGGTTGCTCTCCGTGGTTTCAGATCAGTTTCAGGAGCTGAAACTCTAATTGATCAGAAATCTGAAATTTATGGTGTAATAAATTTACATCATCCATGTGGAAATGGAGAGAGGCCGGTAAATGTAATTAAAACCATGGAAATCTGGCAGCCAGGAAAGAAGAGTTTGTCAACAGGATGGTAAAACTGGATATCCCTAAAAACTTGGGAATGAGAGGCTGGAGAGTAGCCCCACAGAAAGTACAGGCATCCTTGTTCACAGAAAGTTGAACATGGGTCAGCAGTGCCCTGGCAGCCAGGAGGGCCAACCCTGCCCTGGGGTGCATCAGGCACAGCATGGCCAGCTGGGCAAGGGAGGGGATTGTCCTGCTCTGCTCTGAGCTGGGGCAGCCTCACCTCCAGTGCTGGGGGCAGTTTTTGGGTACTACAGTAATGACGGTTGTGAAGGGCCTTGAGGGGAAGACAGGAGTGACTGAGGTTACTCGGTTCAGCCTGATAGGAGGAGGAGACTGACGGGAGATCTCATTGGGATTTAAGACTTCCTTATAAGGGGAAGAGGTGAGGCACCACTGCTCTCTTCCCTCTGGTCACCAATGACAGGTCCTGAGGGGTTGGCTTGGAGATGTCAGGGTAGGTTTGAGTTGGATATTAGGAAAGGTTTCTTCACCCTGAGGGTGATTGGGCACTGGAAAAGGCTCCGCTTGGAAATGACCATTGCACTAAGCTTGCCAGAGTTCAACGAGCATTTGGATAATGCTCTCAGGCACATGGCATGATTCTGGAGGTTGTCCTGTACAAGGCCAGGAGTAGGACTTCATGGTCCTTGTGGGTTGGTTCCAAATCAGGATATTCTGTGACTCAGTGATTCTAACAGATGAGGAGAACAGAAGTTGTTTTGATGATCATCACAACTCTAATGCAGCCCTTACAATTAGCTTCCCTTAGAGTATCATTGACTTGGGGGGGGGCAGGTTGTGAAGGACACCAGATGGTGCCAGTGTTGTGTATGAAAGCAGTGTACAGAGGTGATGTCATGCTGACCTTCTTGCCTCATCCATTGGCTGGGATGCTGTAGGACTGAATCAAGAGAGGGATTGCTTCCTGAATGCGAAGTTTTAGTGATTTGGTATCAAAGAATGGAGGTGGCTTAAAAAACAATGTAGTGTTCTTATTTATTTTGTATTACTGAATGTGCTCCTTCTTTGTTCATCTAAGGAAGAAACAATACTATTTAGGTAATTAACATGCAAATAGGTTGTGTGTGAAAATGTGCATTTTGACAGTCATGGTAATGAACTGTAATATGTAAAGTACAGACAGGAAGACTTGAAGGCTGTTTAGCCGACTAATTTTTTACATCTAGGAAGTTGAGATTAGCCAGTCATTTCTTCTGCTGTTTTTCTCTTTGCCTTCATGCATCGCACAGAGATGCCAGTTGCAACAAGATAATTTGTTGTAGGGTTTGTTGTCTAGGAATTTCTGAGTGGCCACCAAAAAGCTGATTGTATAAATCAATGCTGAGTAAGGGAAAAAAGAAAAATCAATGGACTGTCTCATCATTTTACATATATGTTAGCTTCTATTGCTTCTAGAAATAACAACAGAACTGTATAAGAACATGAGATTGTATTTCTTGTCTTGTATTAGTCTTGCTTAGAATGACATGCCTAAAAGGACTTTATAAATTTCTGTAAATATGAGAGCATATTCTCCACAGCCTAGATGAGATACATCCATGTAGTTAGCTCATACTGAAAGCTAAATAAGCTTAATTCATAAAGAGATATTTCAAGTATTAGAGAAGTTTCTATTTTAATGGATATTACTGAAAATCAAGTAAAATAGTAAATTTGGAAACTATGATTCAGAAGTAATATGGTCTTTAATAACATTTGTATAACCTAACACTGAAGAAAAGTGTTCAGATACTTATGAAAATGGGACTTGTGGCTTTACAGATAAAAGTCTAAATCATAATTTTTCAAGTCTTCTGTCCAATATCTTTGGACAGTACAGTATATGCATTGAACTTCTGTTTACTTAGTACAACCTCAGGTTTTCACTGCTCCTAAATTATGGTGTTGTAATCTTCAGTTTTGTATACATGAATAAGACCTTTTTCTTTTCATGAGTTTATTCCATAACTTCATATTGTGTTAAACATTTAAAATATGAATTAGCGTGGAAGATTTCAAGATGTACCATTCAAACATACAAATAAATTTGTTAAAGCACTTAAGATTATTCTTGTCTATTATTGCACATAAATTCAGCACAGAATGTGTTGTATTTGAGTTTTCCATTGTACTTTTCCCTTCTTGCTTTTTTATTTAATTAGTGTAGTGGTAACTTTTGGTCCTGATAGTCACAACTTGGCCTCATCTGGCATACAGATATATTTATTGTAAATGCTGTGTGGTAAAAATCTTATTCCTTTGCAATTATTGTCTTGAATACTATTCTGATTTTTTGCTGTTATTTTTGTTTTATGCAGCGTCTCAAAACTCTATTCTTAGCAGTTATATATGCCTGACATATATGCATTACTTCTCTGTTTCAGTGAAAAGAATTTCTAACTGCTATGTTTAAAAGTGGCTAGGACGCTCTCTTAGGATTTTACTTCTTCTGAAGACTGATAGATACTTTGCTGCAAAAAATTTTTTCATTGTCTTTTTTATTTGGAAACATTTTTAACATGTTGCATTTAATTTATAATAATTGTGTGTATCTTAAATAGATCACCAATGCTATTTGCACCCTTAAATGTAAGGTGAGGTTTTTGGGGGAATGTGTGAATTTTTTAAATTCAAGCAATTAGTTTAGCAGATAATGCTGGAGCAGGGAAAGTCTTCTGCCATTCACACAATAGATAAATTAAAATATCTTAACCTGTTTTCTTTAGAAGATGACATTAAAGACAGGTAAAAATAACCGTAAACCTTTTCTTATAACATTGTTAATTAATTAGCTTTCAATTTTGATCTGGAGGAACTAAAGCTAATCTTTTTGTCCTAGACCTTGTAATGTTTCAAAACCTTATCAACTGATTATACTCTAGAGGGGTTAAAATAGTACTAGCTTGCCTCATTATCTGCTCTTGAAAATCTTCAGCTTGCTGTGCAAATCTATATTAAAGCCTTTTTAATGGGTCCAATTGAAAGAAGCATAATTCTACCTTCAAGCATTAATTAATACTGATAATTTTTTCTTAACTTTTGTACATTTGCCTGGTTATATTTTTCTTTGTAATAAAAATACTTTTATTAAATTAGAACAAATGTATAGAGACATTATTACCATCTAAATACTTTATTTTCAGTAGCATGTAAGCTTGATTATTCTTGGGTAATGAGGGACATGAGGATAATTTTGGTAATAAGGAGTTCCGATGAAAGTCAGCAGTGTTGAGATTATATGAATTTTATAAACTCTTTGCACAAAAAGTTGGTCCAGTGAATAAGATTTATATATAATGCAGACAAAGCATGTTGAAGGAGATGCTAACATTTTTTTTTTCTTTAAAAAAAAAAGCGACTGAGGTTGTGCATTGGAAAAGGGATCAGCCTTCAGTGGTGAAACCTGTGTTTTATGTAGCACCTTTGAACTGCCTCAGTGAATTATCATATGTCTTTTTGCCTTTCTGTTTGACGTCTTCTTGTTAGTTTTCTCATAAAATTAAGGGAAGGAACCCTTTTTCAGGAGCTGATATCTGTGAGAAACATGGGAAGAAAAATATACAGACAGTTGAAAATTGCTGATTTTGGTTTATTGATAGAATGCTGCCTGAGATGGGTAGTATGATGACTATGGCTGATACCTGTGGGCTTTTTTGACTGAAGAAATTAATAAGCTCTAAATTACAGTGTACCTTTATAGCTCATTAGTATTTTTGTATGAATTCCCAGTAGGAAGGCTTTTTCTACCACTTGAAAAAGTGCTTCTGTGAGGTAGCTTGCTCCATTTTGAGGAAATAGTTTTTAAACTTAACTTTTTCTTACTTAATTCTGCAGAAAAGAAGCTATATTGGATGTCTGTATAGGCGTGTTGTAAATCTATGCCTTACATACCCATTCCTGAAGTTGGGTAAAGCTTCTGGGTCTTTATTACTCAGCCTTCATATTTTTAGTGGTGTTTCTACAGAGATGGTACCTGCACTTGGATTAGACAGAAAAATGAAAAATAACTAAAGAAATGTGATGTCTCTTGTCCTCTGCCCAGTACACTAGTTTGAAACATTTGATTTCTTGAATATTGAGCAGAGCTCAGTAGTCAAACCTGGAAAGAAGAGGGAGTTTATGTTCATTCTCATTCATCCTCTTGTCAGCTAGTGTCTAGCTGGGAGTTTTCTTTCTCAGCCCAGAATAGTTATCATCAAAGCAGAGTAGCCTTTTGTCTGAGCTAAAAATGGTTTCTATAGCCAATGGAATCTGCTTTTACTGTGTAAGATATTAACTTCTTTACTGTTTTTAGTAAATTAGTTGGTCATTGTAGTGACACTTTTTTTTTTCTTCTAAAGTCAGTATGGTTTTAAGATGGTTGGATTTTGTTCCCTGATTAAGGACATTTGGTGAGGAAGTTCCCATATATTGTGGCTTCTTACTGAATACAGGCAGATTTCCTGAAAGTCAAGAAAATGGTTATACTTCAAAGATCAAGTAGCAGAAAGAAGCAGGCAGTGCCCTGTGGGACTAGGTTCTGGCCTTATGAATCTGCTGACAACACTTTGGAAGGAGCTTGTCAGAACAGGTGATCACAGCAACAGCTGTTCTTTATTTACTACACCTGATCTGGCAGCATTGATGTATAGGAGTGTAATGAAGTACTGCTGTGTCAGGCAAGGATGCTGGTAGGTATTGATTCCTGCAGATCTCAGATCGTCATGCACTCTTCTAGAGAGCTAACTCACTTTGAGGACCTTGTATATGTCTTGCTGGAGAGGAAAGCAGAGAAAAAAAAGTCTAAGCCTGGTTCTGTCAAGACTGTGCTCTTCAATGAAGATAAGAGAAAAGCTCACTTAGCAAGATATTGGTTTTGATTTGAAATTAGTAGAGAGAATAGAGGATAGAAAGATAATTTGGATTTTCTGTTTTCTGACCTAGAAGGCTGTGCTGCTGCTGTTTCAAAGTAGAGCTGCTAAGAAGAAAGAGCAGAGACTACATTTCTTAGGTGGTGTTGCTATACAGCACCGTATTATGGGTTGTATAGAAAATCTGATCTCTCCTCACTAGCTGTGGCAAGACTGTTAAATTATATTGTCAGTATTTACTACAGTTTTCCTGAGAGCTCAGTAGAGTAAAATTGACAGTCAATTTCTAAGTGCAGCAGACACATTACTGCAATATATGCTATACTGCTTGGTACTGATACTGAATTTATTATGGAGCTGCAGATTTTCCATTTTGACCAAATGCTGTCTCATTTACAAATTAGAGGTGTGTTTTTGCAAAAAACTGCCTCTAAATATTTCTCTTTCTCTGAGCAAGGAGCTTCTGTATTCCTTGTTTCAGAGATAGAAAACCTATTGTAGAAAACTACATGTGCCGGAAACAGTGTTTGGCTCCCCTGTTGGTGCAAAAATGCAGCTGCTGTCAGCGCTTGCTTGCTCTCTACCTGTACAACAGAAGGAACTGAGCAAAAGGGATACAAAGGATCGTAAGATATTGAGGAAAATACTAGTAAAGTTTTGTTTTAGTGAATGAGAGAAGGAGCATGCTGCAGCAGAGTTGTAAGGACCAGCATGAGTGGAAAGGAGGTGGTGCACATCAGAAAAATAGTTTTCTCCATGCTGTGACCTACTCAATAGGTTGCTGGTAAGAGATGGTTCCATTGCTGCTAGTGAAAGTGTGGTGCTAGAGTTGCATACAGCCACAGTTTGTTTCCACCACGTGTTCAGGTATTGAAAAATCCTATCAGGTGTTTCGATTAGGATAGCAAACTTTGTTGAAGATACCAAATTAATCATACTAGAGAAGTCCGAAGAGGGCAATAGGGAACATGGTGTTTATAATAGATTATGCTGTTTTACCCTTCCTTAATCTATGGGTCAGGTGAGAATTCAGGTGCAATGCTGACTAATAGTAGAGAAGTAAGTACATATTCACCACCTGAAGGATGAAGTCACCTGCTCATATTTCTGGTTTGCTTCTCTGTAGAACCATTTTATTTGATCCTCTTATAAATGCTTTAAAGAATCTTGGTTTTCTTTTCTACTGTCTGCAAAGCAGACCTGTCCTTTTCCAACGGCAAATATATGGAATGAAAGCACATTTTAATAGACAGCTTATAAGAATGTTTTTCCTTCTATTCATCTCTAAGTTATCATGTTTTATCATGTATTTCATGTCTAATATTGATAGAAATTGACGTTCAGAATTTGTCATTCATTTTGGGAATGGATTTCTAGATACCTGCTTGCAGGTAAATACTTCTTTTTCTCAGAAACCATTTTTTTAATTGGTTTATCTCAGGGAATCCTGGATAGCATGGGATTGGACAAGGGAAAACAGTCTTTGGTGGTATGAAAATCAACTGAGCTCCCCCACTTCAATAACTCTGTTTGTGGTTGCTTTTTTAGTTGAAGATTGTTCTGGCAGAAGGTTAGGAATGAAAAGTAATAAGAATTAAAATTGGAATATGCACTCAAAATACATGTGTTACATTTAAATGCATTATATGTCAGTTGCTATTTTTCTTTGTTTTTTTTTCATCCTTGTTAAGAGTCAAGTTCTAAGTTGAATATTTAGCTGTGAATACAGGTATGCTCTAGCGTCTATCTACAGTCGAATCAGGTAGCACTGTTGGTGTTTTACTTTTAGAGAGGTATGGATTTAAAAATAACTCATATTTTATATCATAACTAGCTGTTGTCATTCAGACTCCAAAAGGACATTGTGCAGACTGCAGAATGTAGCTGGTGACCCTCATGGCATATGGTTGCCTTTTTGTGAACTATTTGCCTTAAACTTCTGTTTGTCCTATGTCTGAAAATAATATAAGAATCTAATCTAGATTAGCTCTAGATATGTATAATCTAGAAGTCACGAGATGAAAGAAAGTGAATTTATTTTGTTAGTTTTGTTTTTTCCTTTTTTTTCCCTTTATTTTGGGGGACTGTATGAGAATATGACTAGCAATGCTTTTTGTTAAACATGCATATAGATGTTCAAGAGCCATGAGGATTAATAAAGCTGAAAAAATATAGAGAAAAATTTAAGAAAGCTTAATTAAGAGAAGGTATAAAATGTTACTGGAGCATTTTTAGTGGTGAAAATTTATCATTAAATTCCTGCTAGAAATGAAAATAGGAGTTGGAAAGAGAGGAGAAGTTGAAAGTGTGGTAAGTCAACCTCAACTATCTGGTGAGGGAAAGGGAATTATGAAAGGGAGAAGATATGTCGCAAAATGTTGAAGTAGCAATTCTGTGAAGAACTTTAAAGAAATGATATTTCCGCATTTAATTTTTAATAAAATAATTTAATTACTAAATTAATTTAGTTTCTGCAGAAGATGTCAGGATTTCTTCAAATAATGTCAGTACTTTCAGTACTTCAATTTTTCATCCATTTATATTAATTTTAACTTTTTTCTCCTTGTGTTGTATTGGAAGTGGACTACTGTGCAGTGAAAGCTTCTGATAAAGAGTGCAATGAAGAAAGCACAGAATTTAGTATTTATTTGTTACCATGATCCTTTTTGATAGTAGAAATCAAATGCCCCTTTGTTGCATTCCTAGATGGACTCCTCTAATATTGTCGTGCATAGATTTGAATTTTCCCGTGAAGTGCTTCAGCACCCAGTGTGTTGTTGCATTCCTGTATTAGCAGCAACATTGAAGGATATGTCATTTTTGTGTTTTTCCTGGATTGTTTTTACTACAGTTTGAGTTAACTTCTTCACGTGAAATAAAACCCACTCTTACTTACATTTCACAAGCCTGTATAGAGGCAGCTATGCAATACTGATTTAGATTGATTTTAAAATGCAGAATTAGGGGTTGGTTTTTCCACCTTTTTTTTTACCTTGGCTCCCAAAATATGAAAATTTGGAAAGCCCTTAAGGCAATAATAATATGTGCAGCTTTTGTTACATAGTTCTCTTTACTTGCTTTTTATTTAGCAGACTAAAAAATATGTCACTAAAGACTGGAATTTCAGTGATGATATCTGTAATATCAAACAGTATGTAAGTTCTGGTAGTTGTATCCTAACTCACTTTTTTTTTTGGGAATCAGACATTGAGGAGTTGCTTTTGTTACCACTTTCACTGTCTCCATACAATACTGTATTGTCTAAACTCACAATGGGTAAAAATTATTTTAAATTAAACGAAGTATGGACAGATAATTTTAACATCCTACTGCCATGAAAAAATTGAAGTGTTCAGCGCTAAGACAAGAAAGAGCTATTGTCATCTTTTGGTTTTGATCTGTTGTCTTCATAGCAGATTTTTTCAGTTTGACTTGGTATGTGATTTTGCTTTCTCTTCAGATTGCTATGAAGATATTTAAAAAAGAAATAGTATTTGACAGTAAACAACGTATTATGGAACAAAAAAATTTTTATTGTGCTGTAGGTAAAGAGATGCCATGGGAAAGGATGAAAATTAATTCGGGAATGACAGTCCTCTGAGACATCAAAATGTCTGCTTCACCAGGTCACAGCGTTTCTTTCTATGTACTGTTGCCTGGAGCACTCTGGGATCCAGCAGTATACAGGGGATACTCTTTGGTTCTTCCCAGAATCAAAGAAGGGTAAAAGCAGTTCCTTTTGGTTTTTATTGTAGCAAATTCACTGTAGAATAGTTTTCTTTCTTGAAAGTTTGTTGAAGTGTGCTTTAGATGCCTTAGTTACATGATGTTTTTTATGGTTCTTGACCACCAAGCTGTCAAACATTGCTTTTGCCCTGTTGTATTCAAACAAGTATGACTGAGTCAACTCAAAGTGTAAGTTGAGATTGTTCTTGTGTAGTGTCAGACTGTCTTTATAGTATCTAGCCAAAAATCAGTAGAAACTATGGGAATAGAGTAATTCCTGATGGGTTTTTTACCTAGTGAAATCTGTCAAAATAACCTCAAGTAGGAGGTTGTCGTGTGTGTTGATCAGGTGTGTTTTTTTCCTCTGCTGTTTTACTTGCCTACTAGAATAGGGTAATCTTTTAGGAACACTGTGTTCTCTGCACTAAGAAATCAATCTTTACTCTCCTGTTAGATGAGAACAGGTTGGGGAAGCAATGTAGGAAAAGAGCTGCATAGGAAAGGGCAGATGATAATTTACTTAATTGTCTATATCTCAGAAATTCCTTTATGTAATCCTTATTTCTACCCAGTAATGGCTCCTGAGTGATACTTGTTTTTTTCCCCCTTCTTTATAAGCCTGTGAAATAAGCAGATAGGAGAGTAAAAGTTCAATTCATTTAGAGGAAAAGATAAAAGCACGCAAAGTGGTAACCCAGAAAAATGCTTTGACACATAACAGGATTTTTTTTTCCATGCAAGTGTAACTCACCTAGACAGTGTTTCACTAGTGCTGCAGTAGATGACTTTGTAGACTACTCAGGTGAGTTTGCTTAATGATTCCTGTGGTATATTTGCTTTTTGGTGGGTTTCAAGTGTTAAATTACTGTTCAGTTGTGGAGATAAGTAATTAGTGTGCAAGTCTGATTCAGGATAATCTGTCTGACTATTCTGAATATTCACAGTAAGTAGTTTATTTCAGTTCGAAACTTAATTTGAGCAGTACAGAACAAACATTTGAAATAGCTAGTTGCACTTTTGTACCATCCTTTCTCCATTCATTCTCCAAATTGCTGGAAAACATCCCATTTAAGACAGAACCCAAAATATCTCTGATTTCACTTCACAAATACACATATGCTTACCAGTTTCTGCTCAGTGCATAATGAAACTAAGTATTAGTGTGATGTACCTGTGTACTCAGAAATTAGATGTATTAAAGAGCTGGAGCTTTTATAAAAAATGTGTGCGTGTGAATTTTTAGCTCAGAGCCAAGAGTGTCTTTCAGATAGGTGAGATTTTTAATGATGTTTTAAGGGTGTCTCCAAGTACAGACTTTTGTTTTGATAAATGTTAAGTAAATAGTAATGAGCTAGAAGGAAGACTCAAAGGAGCTGCTTCCTCCAATTCCATGAGGACCTGGGGAGTGGGAGAGTAACAAACAAAATGACTGATGCTTTCCTTAGTAATGTGGATACATACCTTTTTAAAGATTCAGCTAAATCATTTCTGCCAGCACCAGTTTATTACTGTAAGTGTAATAATATATCCAAAGAGCAAATGTTTTGTCTTTTGAATAGTAAAATGCAACTTCAAATGTACTGTTTTGCATGTTTTTGCTCAGCATATTTTCATTCTTTTTTTATGTCTGACGTCCTTATGAACCAGATGTAAGCTTTAGACACTGAAAACTCACATATATCATCAGATGTATTGAAGAATAATCTAGAGGATTTTTGTCTTGTTGATGATTTTTTATGTTTCTGTACACACTTCATTTTAGCTAATGAATTAAAAGCAAAGCAGTTAAACTTCAGCTCCGACATGAAAGTTTTATCAGTTTCGTACCACAGTTATGGTGTCACTGCTAGGAAAATATTATAGATTAAAGCCCTTTTGATTTAGAAAGAGATGGGACAAAACAGAATGTGGAATTAAAGCAGAGAATGTGGAGAAAAACACAGAGTTCTAATAGGCATTGAAGAATGAGGGTGTTTAATGCAAGTGTCATGAGAATCAAATGAAATTATTGCAGAAACTTGAAGTTCTTGTTTTATGGCAGTGAGATTTTTCTATATACGAGTGAACTAACCCATAGTATGTGGTGAGTAATGTTGTGTTATTTTCCTTGAGCTGCAAATTCAGCCAGACTTAATTATCTTTTAAAGTATTTTGTAGCGTAATCATTTTGGTAGCCTCACTCAACAGTAATTTCTGTTTACTATGACAAATTCTGGAAATTCTGCAGAATTTTGAATTCAGCTCTGGCTTGTTTTTTGGTGTGCTATGAGTGCAAGTTAAAGAGTATTCTAATCCATTCTTAATCCATTAACGCAGGTACAACTTCTGTAAATGACTGTTTTTGAATAAGCTTCTCTGAGTAATTTCTGTTCAGTTCTGCATTTATAGGCTTCTTCAATAGCAGCAGGGTATTTGGTTCGTCATTTGCATTACTGTGTCTTATGGTCATTCAGCCTTGAGTCTGATTAAAGTGCTAATGGAATTAAAATAATGCTGTAAAAACTGCTTATGTCAGATAGTTAGTTACATTTCGTAGGCCTAAAACACAGAGCATGCATGCTCTTTTGCACTTGCTTTTTGTCTATGAACAGGTTTTGGTTTTTTTTTTTAATAGAGGCTCACAGGACAGCAGCAGGAGATAAACAGCTTAATGCAGAGAAAAAGTGCTGTGGATGAGGAAAATGCCCGTTTGAAGAATGAATTTGGTAACTTGAACCGGAAATTTAAAGATAAAAGCCAAGAACTTAAGGTATATTGACTTGTACATAGTTTTATAAGACTGTAGCTTTGAAGTAGTTCTTTAAGCAGTGTCAGCCTTTGTGGCACAGAAAGTGACAAGCTTGGAGAAAAAATTGCCTTAGGCCTTGCTATACCTTACTGTTTTCTCACATACTAACTGAGAAAGATGCTTTAAAGCCAAGAATCCAAGCTTTATAACTTTCAGATAAATAGTTAATGATGGAAATGGAGCAAAGAAAGTAGAAGTGTGAAGATGTGGCTTCTTGTAATTAGATTCTGATGGGACTGGCATTATTAATTGATAAAGCTGAGGTCTGGGAGGATATGTCTGTGTGGGTCTCAAAAATAGCTGGGGACAGCATCAAAGGCAGCTTGATCAATTAATGGGCTCTTTGCAAATGTGTACTCATCAAAGCTGTCATCTAGCTAAAAAATATGACCCTTCCACCTGCATGAAAGAGGCCAATAAAAGTGCACAGGTGACCTTGGCCATCAAATATAGAAGCTGCTGTGAGGGTAAAACTGCACAGTTTATATTTGCTGATTAGTTCTCACTTTTTTGTTTATCGGCCCTTGTGGTACTGTTCTACAGGACACTGAGGAGTGTGCACAGAAGAAGAAAGAGCAAAACAGACTGGTTATAAAAAACCTGGAGGAGGAAAACAAGGGATTAAATATACGCTGTGCCGACCTGCTAAGTGACCTGGAGAAACTGAGGAAGCAGGAAGCACAATGGAAAAAAGAAAAATCTGGCAATGATACCAGAATAAAGGTACAAAGTGGAACGGACTCCTGGATGTTATTTGAGAATTAACTTCTCCAGACATTTCACTGCAAGTTATTTCCTTTAAATAGCAAGTTATATATTCAAATCTACCAGTGGGGACTTGCATTCATTTACATTCTATCACTTAAGACCCACAGCTTTTTAAAAATTGATGCTGCAAAGCAGGAATCTGACTTCAAATAGTCATCTTAAAATGTAATCATTAAAAAATAAAGGATGCTGTACTTTGAGATTATTTATATATATATATATATATATATATATATATGTATATATATATATGTGTGTGTGTGTGTGTGAAAAAATAAAAGCTTAAAAATATTACCACAATTTTTTGCTTGATTTTTAATTTACTTACATATAATCTTGTTGCAGTAGACTTAATCTTTGTTGGTATGAAAGAACATGTAGTTCCAAATAAATTGTGCCCTAGCCTCCAAAGGTCTCTATTCTATGAGGGGTATTATTATTGCTTCTACTATATTAAAAAGTTATTTTCATAGTTTATGATAAAGCAGAAAAGAAAATAACTGAATACATAGTGCAGATCTTTTTTATTTAAATCATACTTTTTCTTGTTTCCTGGTGGAAATTGGCTTGTGTTTTTTAAATTTCTCCAAGAAATGAGCCATAAACATGGCAAATCCTAATTCAACAGCTGCTTATATACATATCTAGGTAGTGGATTCTTTTTGTTTGCATGATAAATGTACTCTTAGAATGATGTGTTCTTTTGCATTATTGAAGTACATTCATTGCTATCATTCAATAACTATCTAATTAACACCTCACCCAGAAATGCCCTTTTTTCCCCGCACTAGCAATTTTTGGATTGTTGTGGTGATGGAAACTCTTTTGAAAGAGCCTAATTCAGATCTCTTAACGTGGGAAGTAAAGATCTTGCAAATTGACTTCTTCAGACTGGTTATGATGAAAGGATTATAGAGTTCCTAGGACAAGAAATGATTTGTTGAAAAATCATGTGTAGAAATTTGTAGAAAAATCTAGTGAGTGCCAAGCTGATAAAATAATTTTTAAGTTGCCAAATGTAGTGCTTGTAATATTGGACAAGTTGTTGAAAATCTGTTACCTGTCCCTTCAATGAACACAGTCAGAATATCTTCTCTGTCTTTGTCTTCCTGGCTGATGAGGCATGCTGATGAATGAAAGAGCTGGGCAATTGTAGGGATGGGAATTAGTAGTGTTGGTATTTCAAAGGGGTGTTACAAGCCAGTTAAGTTGGTGTCTAGAGTGTGAAAGAGAGTACTTCTGGGGATGGGTGTTGCCTGAGACAGCAAGAGATGTCACAGAGTTGGATTTGCTGTTAGCAAACTAGGAAGAACTTGTTGAGATAATAATAAATTGCAGTCTTGGCTGTAATGACCATGAAGTTGCCAAGGCCAACACCTTGAGACAGTGATGGAAGGAAAGAAGCGCTGTACAGCTCTGGAGTTTAGAAGCAGAGTCTTCAGATGTTTAGGGAACTTGTAGTTGGAATCCTGTGAGAAGCAGTTTTGAAGGGTAAAGAGCTCAGGAAAAGCTACGATGTCTTTAAAGACAGCTTTCTACAAACCCAAGTATGGTCCACTTTGGAAAAACAATGGATGTCTCAGGAGATCAACTTGGCTAAACAGATCTCACCACTAGATTCTGGTGTAGGCTGCAGATGGAAAAGAGTATTCAGGAAGTGGAAACAGTGAAAGCTGAAGAGGGAGAGTTCAGAAACATTGTCTGGACACTGAAGGGTGCTGGTAACCTAAGTGCAATTGAAAGTTGCAAGTAATGACTGATGCAATCAGAATTTCTTGGAACTGCTTTATTGGTGAAAAACTGACCAAGGAAAATGGGGACCTGCTGCTGAAATGGAATGATGAATTAATTACAAAAGTTAATAGATTCAGCAGAGGTACTTAATATTGTCTTTGCCTCAGTCTTCTCCAAGGTGTCCCCAAAAGTTTGTGCCTAGAGACAGACTTCAGTGTGAAGTACTGAGAGTGGATATGTTGGAAGATACCTGAAAGAACTTGACTGGTACACATCCATTCGGACTGCCTGAAATTAACTGCATTCACAGGTGCTGAGAGTGTTAGCTGCCTCTCACCCTTCAATTTGGGAGTTGAGTCAACATATTTTTGTACATGTTTTTAAGTAATAGACATGGCATTAACAATCTTAAAGATGCGTTGTGTACAGATGTTACCATGTTTGTCTCCTCTGTCTGAAGGAATAAAAGGAATCCTTCTCAAAATAAGTTAGCCCAACATTGCCTTTAAAATGTGCATTAGATGGTAGAAATGCGAGACCTAAATCACAGATTGCTTCTTAGGAAAAGGGAAAAGTGGTTACCTATGAAAAGGCTGAAGTGTTACCTTTTTTTTTTTCCCTTCCTTTTGTCTTTAAACCATTTCCATTGAAGAAAAGTGCCACTTCTCACTTTTGAAGACTGGACCTACGATAACCAGGTGTAATTCAACTTCTTCAAACTGAGAGAAAGGAACAGCTGCTATGGATAGTTTGTCCTTTTAAAGAACATTTCTTTAAAGTTTTGTCATACTAGCTGAAATCAGTATGAGACAGGTTAACAGGAGATACCTGGTAAGGTGGCTAAAAGGCTGACTATAGCGTTTTATTGGTTTTCTTTTCTGTAGGTACCTTCATATAAATAATATACAGTGTACAGAAAGTTAACTGTATATATGCCTAAAGTAGTTCTTGAGAACTTTTTGTGCTTCTTTTGTGATTCTCAGAGTTTATATGTCAACTTTCTATATGTCCTGAAAGGGAACAAATGAAAAAGTCATCAATTAGCCAGGTCTCCCTATCTAAGAATCAGTTAGTTATTTGAGTTATTTGGTTGTTCTTGATACTAAACTATTGTTTAGTATAAGATAAATATATTTTCCCCCAAACTCAAGTCACAAAAGGATTTATATGTAGATGAAAAAATGTCAGACTGGCAGATTTTAAGTGGAGGTGAAGTAAAAGATAATGGAATTGCTTACTGGTGGTTTGGTTGGTTGTTTTTGTTAATTCCTAGTTAGCATAGTACTTTTGAAGTTTCTGAAGTCTGAAGGTTGGAATTTTCAAAGAAACGACCATCTCTCACAAGAGGAGCCTGGGATTTTAGTTCCAATGAAAAATGAGAGTTTTATTGAGATGGGACCTTGAAAAATTGCTCTCACTTCTGTCATAATATATAACAGGAAAAAACATGAAAACAAAGCTACTGTCTTTGAAAGTGACTTTCAAAGGGTTTGAAACTACAAATAACAAAACTGTGGTGTTAATTCATAGTGACTCCATAATGGGCATAACTGTACTGCCTCATGCCTTGGTTTTCTTACACTTTTCATGTTTAAAGTTATTTTAAATTCACCTTTTCTTGCTGTCTTGCACTGCATCTTCTATAAATATGCATTTTCTCTCTTGTATAACTGAATTATTCGATGTTTTGACTAACTGTTTCAAGTAGCTTTTTTTTAATAGGCTTTAAAAGCTTGAATCTTAAATGCTCCTTTGAAGTAAACTATAATTTAAAAACCCAGATTGGGGTCTTTGTGCTGGTAAATTTTCACAAATTTACATAGCACGTTTACGCAATGAATAATTTTGGCTACTGTATCAGCAAGAAGGGAATGTGATAAATTCTATATGATCTTAAAAATGCAGATACTCAGAAATTGAGTGTAAAATATTATAGGTTTTTTCATGGTCAAAAATATGATGTTGATGAAAAGCTCATCATGAGCCTGCAATGTGCGCTTGCAGCCCAGAAATCCGTTTAATGGGCTGCATTGAAAGAGGTGTGTCAGCAGGTTAAAGGAGGTGATTTTCCCCCTCCACTGTGCCCTTGTGAGACCCCACCAGGAGTGCCCTGTATGTTCCTGGTTTTCCCAGCATGAGAAGGACATGGTGTTCCTGGACCAAGTCTGGAGGCGGGCCCTGAGGGGACTCTGGACCACCTTACCTACAGAGACAGATTGAGCAAGTTGTGGCAGTCCAGCCTGAGGAAGAGAAAGTTGTGTGGAGACCTCATAGCAACCTTCCAGGATCTCACCAGGGCCTACAGGGGAACCAGAGTGGGACTCTTTGTCAGGAACTCTGGTGATAGGACAAGGAGGAGTGGTTACAAGTTGAAAGAGGGGAAATTTAGGTTAGAGATTAGGAGGAAATTCTTTACTATGGGGATGAGGAGACATTGGAACTGGTTGCCCAGGGAGTGGGCAGCTCCTGGCAGTTCAAGTCCAGGTTGGATAAGGCCTTGAGCAACCTGATCTAGAAAGGGAGAGCTCCCTGCCCATGGAAGGGTAGTTGGAAGTAGATGACCTTTCAGATCCTTCCTAACACAAACCATTTGATGATTCTATTTTTATTCAGCTGAACTTTTGTACATCAATATATGTATTTCAGTAGCTAAGGTGTTTGTATAACAAGTTTTTTTCTTTCCCTTTTTTCATGTTTTTCTCTTTCAGTAATGCTTCCAAAAAACTCGAGCTTTCAAAATATGTTCAGAAGATTGAGCTGATTAATTTCTTACTTGAAACCAAAAGCTGAAGTTAAATATGTCACAAATGAATACCGAAAGATACTTTTTTCCTAATTTTAAAATTTGCCATTAGATAACTTCTGAAGTTTTATTCATGACAAAATAATGTATTACATATTCTTTGTATTGTATTCTGCAATGGATGATGGGAACTTAAAGCATTGGTAATGTTAGATTTTTTTCATGTCTTCCATGGAAAACCTGCAACTTTGTAGTATGGTATTAGAAATATGCAAATAGAATTTATCACAGAATATATGAACTATTAAAATTTTTGTTCACATGTTAAATACCTTTAGCTACAGAGGAAAAAAATACTGAGGAGAAGCCCTACAGTTACTTGTCTGCAAGTTATAAATACCTTATTACACTTAAAAAGTTTTATGTGTTGATAGTGAACTGTCTCCTATAATTTTGAATTTTTTCATTATTCAAGGAAAAATTAAGTTTCTCTACCTAGCCTTTGGCACTGAATGGTGACTCATTTGTTAGGTACACCAGGCGTGTAGCCTGATATTTGTCAAGAAACAAATTCATTTCCTACTTCATTCGCATGTGAACTTTGCTATTTCCTTACATCAATGTTATTAACAGGACATGATAGTTTTCATACAATTTCAAGGATTTCAAGGAATTTGATGGTAGTAAACTTCTGATACATCTAAATGCCTATAAAACATTTTTATGCAATTTTAAGGAATTTAATTTATTTAAATTTTAATTATTCACTTTTTAGTTATAGAAATATTTTGATAACCTCAATATTTGAGGCGTCATTGCTGAAAGGGAAATATATGCGTTTTCTTATTTCTTTAAGTCTGTATGTAAATGGAAAACTAATATACTCTTGGCAGTAGATTAGGGATGATATTCTAAGAGAAGGCTTTTATTTTAAATTATTAATGAATCATGGAATATTTGCCTTACTGAGAACGAGTGATTGCATCTGTGAATAGTATAATACCAAAGAAGGTCTAAGGCTGTTGCCACCATCTGAAATTCTGCTATTGATATTGCTGTAATATTTATATTTCCAGTCTTGCCTCAAAACGCTCTGGGGAGAGTAGTCATACAAAGCTTGGTAAGGACTGATATGCTCTTCTTAGGGAACTCCAGCAAGGTTTATGTAGATGTTGAAGTCTTCTTTGAGTAAGCTGCCTTGCTACTGTGTTTACTAGATACACCTTTGCAGTTTGCTGACTAACTTCTATGGTAGGGCTCATGGTAAAAGGCAGACCCTTGCTCGTTTGCATTCTTTTCAGTGAGCACTTTCAGAAATTTTCTGGTATGCTGTTTCTTCTCCTGAAGAAGCTATTCCTTGCACTGAATTAGCAGTGCATAGTAAGAGCAGATTTAACAAGCAGTCTCAAAAATTAATCTGTATCTATGATTCTTAGTTCATATACATGATATTGTGAATTCTTGTGAAAGGTTAAAACAATGAATGCATAGTTGCTTTTCTTAGAAACTTCTACGTAGAAAACAACATTTAATCAGTTTAGCAGTTAAATTGGGAAGGTTGCAAAGGTTTGATTCAGGTTCCTCCTTCTGCATCCAGCAGCTGAGGTAAGGAAAACTTCTTAGAGTAAAGAAAAGGTGGCCACCTAAAATTTGAAATACACCTTTTTTCCTGGTATTTCACATTTTTCATACATGTATATATACCTACCTATATGTATTTGCTTAGATTGCAATAAATGTATGTGTGTATGTATGGGCACTTCCATATATCTATATATATAGATAACTTGCATAGCAGATTTTAATTATTTCTTCTTAATGCATTTCATTTGCTTTCTTTGCAGAATTTGGAAACTGATTTAGCAGGGACAAGAGAACAAAAAGTTTGCAGAGTATATGGAGTAACTTGTCATCTCAGGCAGATGTGAAACAGGAAGAACTTTTCCAAAAGGATTGTGATGTGGTTGGAGTTAAGTAAGTATTTAATAATAACTTAAAGTCTCAATCCTCTCAAAAAGGCTATTGTTCCACTTAAAAAGCAATATCATGCATTGAAGATACTTTTGTGTAACAGTGTGTTTTACCATTCTGTTCACAAGATGTAAGGCTTTTGGAATCTGCAGGTTTATGTAGACTCTTCCTGATACATTTTGACTCGTATATCTTAGCTGGTTTTTGAGTAGTGATAGACTTGAGAAATTATACTTCTGTAATTTGCAATGTGTCAGAGAACTACCAATCTTGACTGAAGGTAATAAAGTAACAATATGATTAGGGACATGAATATTAATTAGAGAGGCTAAACGCCCTAAACTTGAAAAAGCTTTAAGCCTAAGTGTAACTTCTTAATTAGATTCAAATCTGACAAGTCAGCAAAAGTCTACATAGGCCTGTTCTAAAGGTTTAAAGTGCAGTGATTTAAGCTTTATCTTAGGCCTCACACATTATTTTTTTACACTGAATCTGTAAGATTAGTGCTGCATTATTTGTGTCTTGGAAAAGAACTAAAGGACAGAATGAATTATATAAATTGAAAAGATTACTGAATTCCCCAGAATTAAGGTAATATCAGAAGATAATTGGTAACTCTAAGTCAGTTGTCAGAGAATTGTCCATGTTTTACTTCTTAACTGCAGAGGCACACACATTGTTTCATTCCTATGTTAGATTAATAATATTCCCTTCAATATTTCTTTAAATGGTGGTTTTGCCTGAAGAGCTGCAGTTGGGAAGTAGAAATCATTGGTATGGATACTCCTCTTTACTTTCCAAGCACAAAAAAATCTTTCTGTAGGGAGTCAATATCTAAGTCTTTTCTTTTTAAACCAAAAACCAAGAAATGTTATTTTTGATGCATCTGAACTAAATTGTCATCTTGAAATCTTGTCATGTTGAAAGCTCTGCAAGAAAGATGATGTCTTTACAAGAAAAATGATTTTCATGTTTAGAAGAAATTATACCAGTTGGGTTTTTGGGTTTTAAAAGTCAATAAACATGCATAAGCTTATTGGGAGATTGTATTGAAAGAGGCAGTCAATAGAATTTGTGAAATTCAGCAATGGACTAATAGAATTTCCTGAAATTATTCTCAGAAAAATACATATGTGTGAGGACTGGGGACAAAAAAGAAGGCATTTTAGAGTCTGGTAGTCAAGTTTGCAAAGTTACTGCTTGCTGGTTTCAGCCTCAAATATTGCAATCTGAGTCGGCCAAATCTTTGAACTTCAAATTTCTCAAAATGAATTCTTTGATATTCTTTGGAAAACAACCCCTTAGAATTTGGCACAAGCACCTCATTAAAATATGGAAGTAAAATAAAGACATTTTTGAACATAAGATCTGAATATGAGGTAATAAAGAGATGAAGACTACACTTATTTTAAAGTGAAGTTGTCTTCTATGTTTTCCATATAACGAATCCTCTAGATTTATGGGAAACTATTTGGTATATCAGTCATATGGGGGGGTTTTGTGTGCTCTAATGTTTTCCTTACTAGATAGTTAGTGGTATTGCAATAAGTAATAGTATTTTTGTATATCACCAGTATTTGAGTTATGCTTCACATGTCTGTATGTATATGTTTGATCAGTATCATTATAATTAGTTGTCTGCTAATCTTTCTCAATGAACTTCAGCTATAAATTTCTTGTTGACATTTCTGTTATGAAGAAAGAAGGCTTAAGGTTATATTATGTAAAATTCACAGTTTCAGTAGTTAGCAATACATACCAAGAATTGCAAATATTTTGTACTTTTATAGTATAGAATACTGAAATTTCTCCTTACCTTCTGAGATGTCAGTATGTAGAGAAAATTGCTTTTCTGTTATTTCTCAGTTAAAAATGGCATCAAAATTAAACAAGTCTTTGTAAAAAGAAGACAAACTCCTATTTAAATTAAAGTAACAACTCCCCAGTTAAAGGAAAAAATCTGAGGAGAAAATGAATTCTTTCCATCTTCTCATTTTCATAGGCCAAAGTCTTGCGACTCTGTTGACTTAATGATTAAAGCATTTAATTCTTTCTGTTTATGGTAATGTTGTTGGGGTTTTTTTAAATCCATTTAAAAGTTATTCTTATGAAAGTATCACATTGAATGCTTGGTTGTCATTTGATGCTGGCAGAAAATTCTCGGACAAATAGTGTGGAAAATGCCCCATCCTCCTTAGTATCTTCAGTTTCCCATAATCAATTTCAAACTTCAGAGCTAAAAAAGGCAATCTGACGTGCAAATGTGTCTGCTCTCCCCAGTGTTCTGTCTCACTGTTTGCTGCCTTCCTACCTTCCCCACCCTCTCGTTCCATGAAAACAGAGCAGGAACACAATTGAAATTATTAGAAACAAGCTCTAGAAGCAGAAAGAAAGAAAAAAAGTCAACTGGCTTCCTTCATTTGGTGTCTTCTTTCAGATACAGCATAGGCAGATTCAGAAAAATATGAATGTCTGAATATGATTCAGAAAAATGAATATGATTCAGAAAAATATGAATGTCTGCTGACACCTTGGTAATACTGTCCGAAATTTTTCCATTATGTGCTAAGTTCAATTGCAGAAGCAAGTCTCCAAGGGAATGTGTACATACTGGGATAGTGCTCTGTTTCTTGTGCATTCACCACTTCCTGTGTTGTGCATATCTGTCAGCTTGTTGGAAGAAGTTTTTTTTAGTTTAACAGTAAATATGTCTGTAGACATCAAGAGAATTGTTTTCTTCAGGAAATTAATAGATATCAAACTTTGAAGAAATACTCCAGTGCAACTCTAGTTCTACAGAATAACAAAGTGGTTTTGAAAACACTGCCATATGGCAGTAAAAGTCTGCTACATACTTTTGAGGTGTGGAAGATAAATTTTCTAGGACCAGTGACCAAACAGTATTTACAGGATACATCCTGTATAGTGACTGTCTTCAAGAAGCCATTACCTTTCTTTTTTGGCCTAATTTTTGCAAAGCACTCTTCACCTTACTGGGTTTCATTTCAAACTTCCCAATTACCTGTGACATGTTTTCTTGTTGTATTTTTGATGTTTTAATTTGGTACAGATTTTCTGTATCTCTTTAGAGTCCATGGTAACCTTTCCATTTTCATGTTAACAAGCTTGGTGACTTTTGCTTTAAAACTGTGCTAAACACCAGGGCCTAGAACTTTGTGGTCTGACACAGCTCTGGTGGAGCTCTGAACATCGAACTGGAGAAGTTTGATTGACTCACTGAGGCTTGAGCCTTGCTATCACAAGTATCCAGGAAATATTAAACTGTTTGCAAATAGAGTGAAATCTATTCTAAAATGAATTTGAATTTCTTGCCCCAGTGTTTTTAGTGGAAATGTGGGCCATGACTTCATTCCTTTGATTCTTACCTTGTCCAACTCTATCCCTGATGATTTTACAACTATTTTTTTCTGTAATAATGTTTCTATTTTTACTCCCCCACCATGTGTGCCCCCACCCTGCCCACCACCCCTTCCAACGCATTCCAACGCAGTTACTATTAATTTGTGTGTTGTAAATTATGAGGCAGTCAGATTTTTACTCAGGTCTTGTTTTGCTGCTCTTGTATTTTTCAGATTATTCTTTGCTGTATGCTACAAACCATTTTGTAGTATTTACGCCATTTCTATGAGAAGTCATAATTTGTAGCACCTGTCACTGTGTTGTATTTTTAAACTACAGGTAGTGGGATCTAGAGATTTCTTGATTTACCCCAAAGGATCTTGTATTCCCTTGGTAAAAAGGAAAGCTGAGATGCTCAAAGTCCCAGTATATTCACCAGAATTGTGGTGGTGAAACAAAGCTAAGAACATCACCTGAAGTGATGTATATGTTTTTAATTCTGTTTGTAGCACAGCATGTTCCATAGCTTGTGGAATGACAATACTTATTCATTTCATTTACACCTCTTGGAAGCCACAGGTTACTCTAAAACCCTTGATTGGGGTATATAAGGCCCCTTGCCCCTGCAGGGATGGAAAGGTTTTATTTAATATTATGTTTTAGGGATAGAAGGAAATGTTTGTGAGCACCAAAGCTGTCTCTGCTCTAAGCAATAGTAGTGACTTAAATATTGTTACTGGTTGGATAAGGTGTCAAATGTTTGAGTCTTGCTGCTGTCTGTTTTGTGGTGTCTTCATGTAGCATCAACCTGAAAGCTAAGTTTACTAAGGTTACTATACCAACAAGCTTACTTCAGGGACTGAAATAATTTAGTAATGCTCTTCTATTTTGATGTGAGAAAGATCCGACTGTTTTTCATAGCACACACTTTCTTGTTGCTTGAAGTGTGCAGGTCACTTACTGTAAAGTTTTTCATTTCCCATTCTATTCATTTTAAGATAGGAGGTTAGAGACAGAGAGATTTTTTTTTATTTCTCAGTACTACCTGCTGACTTTACTCTTAAAAACGTTAAAAGCTCTCAGTGTATCATAGTGTGTTAGTTTATGAGAAGTTTGGGGTGATGGAAAAAAGTAGACTTAAGTGTTGCAGTTTGGGTCTTAGCTGACAATGCTGTTTCTTCAATTACTATTGCTCATGACTACTTTTTTCTTAAAATTGTGTTTCTTTAAAGTGTAAGGTATGTTGAAACACTTTATCACCATGTGCTTGTATTTGTATATATATATGTATGTGCATATTTACATATAATTTATATATTTTATATTTAGATGTATTTATTTTTATATATCTGTATATATGTATAGATACCTGTATAGGTGTGTGTTTGTATAATGGCTCTGATATGTTAAATGCCACTAATTATACTTGTTACATTCAATTAGTAATTTTTGGTTCTTTCTTCTGTTACATGCTCACCCAAGACAAAAAGTTTTCTGAGGACTTGACATAGTTATCCTGCTGCAGTGATAGAATAAGGTGACTCTCTTATAGAGTGTTTCTTGTTTGCTGCTTAGAGTAAGCATGTTAATAAATATTTTGAGGTTGATTTTGAATACTCTGAGCACAGGACAAGCAAATTAGTAACAGAATCACAGAGATCACTCAGTGGCTGAAACTGGCAGACACCTCTGGAGATGGTGTAGTATGCTCCTCCAGCAGATCTGGCCCCCTGCTCCAGCAGTATCAGCTACAGCAGGCTGCCCAGTACTGTGTCCAATCTGAGTATGTCCAGAATGGAGACTCTGCAACCTCTCTGCGTAGGCTCTTCCAGTGTTTGGCCTCTTTCAATGGATAAAAATATTTTTACTGTGTTTAGCTGGAATTTCATCTTGTTTTTATTGGTGCTTATTGCCTCTTTTCCTGTCACTGAGCACCACTTACATCTGCGTCTTCTTTATAGATTGCCATCAGGTATTTATAGATGTTGATAGTTCAATTGTCCCTGAACTTTCCTTTCTCCAGGCTGAGCAGACTCAGCTTTCTAGCCTCTCTATGTATTCTATGCTGCTCTCTATGCAGCAGATGCAGCAATACTTACATTATCTTTGTGGCCCTTCATTGGCTCTCTCCAGCCATGTCCATGTTTCTCTTGTACTGGGGAGTCCAGAAACTGACACAGCACCAAGATGTGCTTTAAAACTTCTGACTAGAGGGGAAATATCACCTCCCTTGTCCTGCTGGCAGCAATATCCTCTTCAAAGCTCAGGATGTCATTGGCATTTGGCACAAGGCCACATTGCTATCTGATGGCCATTCAGGTGTCCACCAGGATCACCAGGGCATTTTCTGATAAGGTGCTTTCCAGCTTGTCTGTTCGCAGATTGTGCTTTTACACAGGATTTAACCCCAATGGCAGTAATTTGCTCTTGTCTAAGTTGAACTTCATGAGGTTCCTGTCCAGCCTTTTGTCTGGTCTGTAAAGGTTCCTCTCCATGGCCAAGCATCTTTTGTGCAATCCCCCTTTTTTGTGTCATCAGCACAGTTGCTGTGGTGCATTCTGTCTCATTGTCTGGGTCATTAATGAAGATGTTGAAAAGTGATGGCCCTAATGTTAGCCCCTAGGCTACTCCTGTAATGCGTGGCCTTGTGCTTAATTTTGCTTACAGCTCTTCAAACCCAGTAGTTCTACCAGTTCAAGTGGTGGACAGTTTTGAGCAGACAGTTTTACTGTCTGCATATCTAGCCTATTCCTCATCAGTCTGTCTATCAAATTTTATGGGACACTATGTCAATAGTGTTACTGCAATCAAAAAGAAGAACATCCAGTGCTCACCCCTTATGCAATAAGAATTCCTTCAGAGAAGGGCATTACCTCAAAGAAGGCTGCCAGGCCAGCTGGTTAGAGCATGGTGCTAATAACATCAAGGTTGTGGGTTCAGTTCCTGTAAAAGCCATTTACTTAAAGAGTTATACTTGATGGTCATTGTGATTCCTGTCCAACTCAGAATATTGTATGAATCTGTAAATATTATTTCCTCTTATGACTCCTAGTGATCATCTTCTCCACTACATGGTCCATCACCTTCCCAGGGACTAAGACGCAATTGACTGCTCTAGTTTCCCAGAACCTTCTTTTTGAACATAGGCCTTCCTAAAGAACCTGTATACATGCATGCAGTGCTTCAGTCATGTGAGTTGTCCCACCTTGTCTCTGTGATCCCACTGAGTCTAGCAGGTGCAGACAGATCTCTCATTCCTCCTGTTGTCCTCCATGAAGATGTGCTGTGTCCATTTGAACAGCGGCTTCAGGTAGGCACCCAGTTGAGCTAATTTCCCAGTGTGTGGAAAATCACACTGTAAAACACCAGTTTCTACAAAGGAGACAAAGGAGTCTTGGGTTTTTGGAAGACATGGCCTCCTTTATCCTAAATTCCTGACTGCATGTTGCCCCCCTCCTCCTTTTCCCACTGGCTGAGGTTCTAGGAAGATAAAGCCTTCCTGAATCACCTACTACATTCCCCCTGTAAGCTGTATCCCCCTCACCCCCATCATGCATTGCATGGCTGTGAAAACTAGCTTTAAGCCCATCCTGGCTGGAGAAGTTAATATTCGTAAGTCTAATAAGCCTGCACATTTTGCCCTGAAGTTCAGCATGGACTTGGTTCTGCAACAAACTTGAGTGGCTTGAAGATCCCCACACCCATTTCTCCAGAACTTCACTGGTTCTTTCCGAATGAGTTTTTGTGAAGATATTATCACCCATTTCTCCTCTCACCAGGAAGACTCTTATGAACCGCCCTCATACTGTCAGCAGCCCGTTATTTATGTGCTTAAAGTGAACATCCTCCCTGAACATTCTGCTGCTCATCACAAGGTCTTTTCTGTCTGTATCTACCTGTCTCATTTTGCCTGCCAGTCCAGGCCACAGCTCCCTCACTTGCCGTTTCATCAACATCTTTGATCCCTTCCGTTCCTAATTTAAAACTCCCCTCGTTGATTTGGCACATTTGCTATCAAAGTGCTTATTTATGCATAATTGTTTGTATTGCACATTGGTACTGAATTGTGCCTGGTAAAGGTTAGCGTAATTTCAATATTGGTCTGTAAAAGTGAAATAAAAGAAGGCTCCCCCATTGATTTGCAATGTAAAAATAGTGCCTCATTCACTAAAGACAAAAGCAAGTTAAAGTACAAGTAGGAATAAATAAAGTTTGATTTCTAGAATGTATTGTAATGGAACTGTGACTGAATTTTCTTACACTTAAAAAGCCTTGAATTTAACATAAACAAATGTGTTAATGTGTTCTGACTGTGCTGTGGTTCTTGTGTGGCTGGCTGCAAGATTTAGTTTCCCCTTCCCACCGCCTTCCCTTAAGGATATAACTGGAAGTCTGATAAAGTCAACAAAAAAGATTCCCATTGACCTGAATACACTTTGTGGGCAGACCATTAGAGAACACATAATACTGCATTCTCGGGTGACAGACGCAGATAACTGCATTGATGTTTGCATACAAATTAAAGAGTAGCAATATAGCAGACTGGTCTTGAGGGTTCAACATTATCCCATGTTTTTCCCTTCCACAACAAAATGAAGATTTGATTGGAGAACCTGTGCAAAATTAATATAGTCTGTGTTCCAACTGCAGTGAAAAGATGTGTTATTTTCAATTATATACATGCAGTCAGGGAAATTAAAGAAGAGCTTGTTTGGAAGCCTGTTGTAGAGCTGTCAGAAAGCCCTGGTATATCACTTGTCTGTAGTTCTGCTGCTATTCTTCTGAACAGAATTAAATTAGTACATATGCAATACATACTGCAGTTGCACTTTCATACATCAGGAGTCTTTAGTGTATCTCTACCTTTGTTAATTTTGGGGAACTACTTTACAATTCATGCAGAACAGCAGGACTTAGTGTTAAGTCCGAGTAAGCATGGTTAGTGTGTCCTTAAGTGTTATACTTTGTTGCTCTCATAACAGGTTTTGTGAAATTTGTTTTACATTTTTACAATATGTAAAAAGCATATTGTGAAATGCTTTTTAACAATAAAACTATCTGACTGTTGTATTGCACATGCAGTTTAAATTCATATGTAATTATTCAGATGTATCTGTATTGAATAATCATTCAGTCACAAATTCTAATTAGTGGCACAGGTTTTAGGAAAAACTTCTGTGAATTTCCCTTAAAATGGTTTATTTGTGATTCTGTTTTCCCTGGAAGAAGACAATGAAGGTATTGCTGCTTACCTTTTATACATGAATCTTTACCTAGATATCTCCAGAAGCATTAGAAAAATGCAATGATAGCTCCTGTTAATGATAATTCCAGTCACAGAAATATTACATATGTGTTAGAGGTTAAAAAGACAATTCTTTGAGGAAGTAAGGAAGAAAATTAGTTGGAGTGCTAAATATATATTTTGGTATCTCTGTGTAATACTAGTTTGAAATGTGCTTGTGAATTAAAAGGGAACTAAGTAGAAAATACATAAGCAGAGATTAATAGAGTCATCGGTACTTTCAATGTATGTTGTAGAAAATATTCAAAGTCTTAATCACTGTTTATAGTAAGTGTTACTGTGCTTTTATCTTAATTTAGAAAGTCCATCGGCAGTACAGTGAAATTATTAAGAAATCTGATTATACTAGATCTATCCTATGGTTGCATTACAACACCATTCCTCTTATTGTCTTTATAAGGCTTTTATTATGTTATATGATATGCACTAAAGGTTTTCCTTACTTTGTTTATGGTGCAGTATTCTGTACCTGCAGACAAAAAGTAATTTATCAGCAAACATATTCATGTTTCTAGGGAGTAGATGCATGTCAAAAAAAAAAGGTTGCTTCACACATACTCTGCAAGTTCAGGAAAGAGTTTTACCTTTTTCTGATTGTTCTAGGTAAAAAAACCCAACAACTTACTTACAGTTGATGTGTTCTGTGTATTTTACATTTTGAGACTTACTGCTAAAGAGTTAACTGAATATTGATTAGAATGAGATGAAGTAGTGGAAATTTATTTATTTTAGAGCAGTTAAAGCATTACAGGGAAATAGAAAGGCATCCCATTTTGAAAGGCAACTGTTTTTTAGATATTTCTCAAAAGTGTATGGTAAATATTTTCTATGTAACTTAGAGTGTTTGTAAGGCAATTGACAGAAAAATAAATGAAGATAGGAAGCTCATTATCTACAATAAAATTATTTGCATACAATTTTTTAACAGAGGTCATTGTTCTTTTTCTTAATTTCTGTTTATTGCTTGTTTTGCACAGAAAGGAGCTAGAGGAGCTACAGAAACTTTACAGACAAAACATTGAAGATAGAACACAGCAGGCTGAGCTGATAAAGCAGCTAGAGGCTCTCAGTGCTGATATACAAAAAGTACTGCAAGACCATGAATATGCTCACACAGCTAAAACAACATATCAAAAAGTATGTTATTCTGCTTTATGCTCATAGGGTTCATTTTAATATCCATCTGTACAATATCAATGCACAGAGTAATCAAAGTTCTTTGTAGTGTTGCATTTTTTAGATCTCTGTTATTCTCTATTATTGCCAAAATATAATTGAGTATCTGAGTTTATTGGTCTGACTGCGTACCAGCATATATGGCCCCTTGCATACATAGAATGGATCAGCCTTAAAAAATTAAGATTTAGTTTCATCTGAAGAAAAGTAGGATTGAATTGCCAAGAGTATAAATTTCTTTATCCAATTTGGTGTTAATTATGTTTTTATCTTCCTCTTCTGTAGGACAGGAGCTTTCAATTACTAAATTCTCCAGACTGATTTTCATAGTTCAGGGGAAGATGTTCTTTTCACTAAGCAAAGTATTTGTGTGAATCACAAAGAATATTAGTGGTTTAAGATACAAAAAACTGCTCTATAAAAATTACCTGGAAAAATTAACTATAATATCTTTTGAAATGGTTAACTAGTTCATGAAGTTGGAACAATACGCACATTTGCAGAATGGTTTTATGTTTTTGGTGAATGTCAGGGAAAACATTCAGTCTAATGATCTGCCAAACACTCACTACTCAGAACTTCTTTCAGGTTTATGAACTTATATATATGTTTCAGTCTCTAAGAAATACAAAAAATATGTTTGCTTCTTTCTTAGAAAGATTAAGAAGGAAGAAGGCAAGGACGAATTTCTATAAACAACTTTCACATGCCTTCTACTATCTTGGAACTGCTTTCTGAAGTTGTGTATTGCCACAATATGCAATACACTGCCTTCTGAAGTTGTGTATTGCCAAAAAACTTTTCTTCCCTTTCTCATCTTACTTAGAGTGTGCAGATTGTAATAAAATTGTGAAATTACACGTGAGTCAAACCAGTTAAACCCAGAATCAGTACTGGGTTTCCAAAGATGTGTTTATTTAGCGTTTACAGCTTGTAGTGTCCAACACATTCTTGTCTACTTGACACTGTACCATGTGATGTTGTTTACCAAGGTAATTTGAAATAGTGTGGAATGCCAGCATAAAGAGCTGTTGCATATAAAAAAGGGTGGCAAAAATCCCAAACACCCTAGAAAACTCTACAGTTTATTTGACTGCAGTGATGATACAGTGACGATACAATGATGATATTAAATAATTTCTGCATTGCAGTAGTAGCTCAGTCAATCTACAAGTAGACCTTCTGTCAAAGTTGTTCAGAACATGTACAAGGCAGGAGGAATTTCTCTGTCTAGAGCAAGATAGAGTAAATTCTAGAATTAAAAAAAAAAAAGAGAATTGAGGGTTCAGGAGTTGCTAGTTTTTTTTATTTTCCATTCTCTAGTCAATGCTTCTGAAGGTGTTAAATGAATCCTTTGAGTCACTCAAATAGAAAAAAAAAAAAAGGGAAGACAGTATGACATGTCTTCTCTAGTGGCTATAAAACCATATTCTTCCAGACAAGTCCTACAACAACACAATATGAAAGAAAATAAAACTGGAGTTTCATGAGACTGTTTTAAAGCATGAAAGGTTGCTTTACCTTGCACAGTGGAGATTTTGCCAGTATTTCTTCAGTATGGGAAAGAGTTTGACCTGTCCTGTGAAAAATACTTGCTTAAGTAATATGTAAAATTGATGGTTATATTAATATAGCTATAGGGTCAAGCCACTTCTAATCTGAGCTTAGTTCAATATTTAGGATTTCTTCAGAAAGATGATTCACAGTTCTTAGTCAGTCTAGACTTAAAATTTCTGCCTATCTTACCTTACAAGATTAGCGTGGTTTAGAAGGTAAACCCTAATTTTTGATAACTGCCAAATAGTCCTAGTTTACAAAAGACTAAAATTTTCTAGTTTGGAGATGTTGAATTCAATATTTTTTAACATGGAGGAGTGAACTCTCTTAAACTAGCAAAAGCCAACTCATATCTGCTAAAAAATTACTATTATGGAACTGCTAAGTCATCTTTTTGTAAAATATCAAACCTGAAAAAAATATGGAAAAAAGAGAAAAAACAGTGGAAAAAGGAGTAAGTGAAGTTCCTGAGTCACAGTGGAATAGAATTAATGTTTGTGGCAAGTTGAGTTAAGAGAACTTCGGAAGGCGAAAGGAATTAATTTATTGTGACAGTCCTATTCTGTATTTCTGATCATATTCTGATCATGTATAAAACAGCCAATTGTAATTGCATCAAGTAATGTGGATTTTTCAAATCACAAGATATGTCTACCGAAGTCACAGCAGGCTTTTGAAAAACTCAGCATCTATAGAAATAATATAAATGTCTATTTTTTGCTTCAATGAGAGAGGCACGAACTATTGCAGACAAATCTGTGTTCTGTTTGTCTTCCCTGCATTAATAATATGCAGTCTGCAACAGCTAGATAAGGATGTGTCAGCTATTCCATAAATACAGTCACAAAGGAATATTTTCTTACTTCTTCAAATGGCATTGAGCCTATCAGCGTGTACATCCTATGATATATTGTCCCTTACAGCAAGATCAATGACCTCTCTGTTAGTGGTCAGATAGGCACTATGTGCTGGAGCTCAGGCTGTTTGGTTGGCTCACATATTCAAAGTTCAATGGTTAACAGAGTACCATTGAGAAAAGCAGGTTTTTGTGTTGATGTTGATGTGCAGTATGAAACAGGAGACTGAAAAAAGAAAAAATATTTATGATAAATCTGAGGTCATTCATTTGCTTTGAATGATGTATAAATGTATTGAGGACCACAGATTTTCAAGTCTAGCTGTAGTGAGCAGCATGTTGAGGTCTGTAACCTGTTTTATCAAGTTGGGTTTACTTTACATACCTTTTTTCTCTAAGTACAAATTTTAAGGATGCTGTGTTCTACAATAACTCCTTTACATTAGAGCTTTTATGGAAATAAATTGATGTCTATTTCATATTGCAGCTGTAGTTCATATTCTCAAGGATAGAGAATATTTTTCTAAAATGTGTAGCATCTGCTTTAGTGGTCCCAAATGCTCTGGGGACTTCATTCCTGTGCTGGATTTAATGAGACTCAATAGATTTGTCCTCATCAACAATTTCAAGGTGGAGAGATTTCAATCAATACTAGGGATGATAAGACAAGAAGAGATTCTGAAGTCCTTGGCCAGTTTATCACAGTTTTCTGAAATTTACAATTTAAGGCCTTTGTTTTTATAATGCTTTACTTTCACTTGATCTGATGTGGCCTTTAGGATCCATGTTAATCATACTGATCAAAAGTCGTTCAGTGGAAGGCCTTTTTAGTGGAGTGGAAATAGCATTGTCATTCAACAGGAAATGATAATTTATGTCCTGGACCTCAGCTCTCAGATAGATAATACTATCAATAGTGGTAGTGTGGATGTCTGTGGATGAAGAAAAGCATTCTGCAGTAGTCTAATGAGACTATTTAGATATAGTAATTAGAAAGCACAGTAAGAGTTTCCAGTTATGAGGCATCACAGAAAACTGCATCAAGGTCATCAGCAAGTGGACAAAAGTAGGAACATGACGGATACATTTTCAGATGTTGTTCTGTACCTGCATTTGCCTTTGCTAGTCTTTCTCATGGTGTCTTGTGCAAGTAATTTGCTTTCTTCAAGCCCACGAAATTGTCATCAGAACATCAAGTTATTGTGTTGATCATAATACGGTTGTTTTACATTTCCAGTATTTTTTGTAACTGCAGCAACCTTTAAACATAGTTAAAAATAAATGTGTTTATGTAAGCAGTATTAAATTCTGAAAATAAGTGCTAAACCCCTATAAATATCTGTAAATGCTAATTGTAGTGCAGGTTCCTATTCAAATTAGAATGAAAAGCCTAAGTCCTTTCATACATTATAAGGCAGGAGAGAAACTACATGTCCAGTCAAATATGCTGAAGCCCACATAAGTAATAAGTGTATTGTCATTTTAATGTCTACTATGGGAAGGTTTTGAGGAACTCAGATCTTTAACAGGTCCCCACACTTGAGTTCAAGCTCAGATAGTGTTCTCTATAGTTGGAAAGTGTGTTAATTAAGGTAGTCTTTGTTTCTTGCATGCCAAACATCAGTACACTTGGTCACATTCTAGCAAATAGATTTTGGCATCAAATGTGCCTATAGGTTGAAGTTGAAGAGTCTCTTATGGTGATATTAAATTGTGCACTCACAGGCAATGGTTTTCATGCTTGAAGGACCCTGTACTGGTATTAGACCACAGCAGTTCCGGTGTGTAATTGTGTAGACTGATACCTGCAGAATATTCAAGTATTTGTGAGGGGAAAAGTGAATATAGATGAAATGAAAGTAATATCATGAATATGCTATATATAGTCTGTCTGGACTGTCTCTTCACCTTCACCCTAGAGTTTCTTCAGCTGATTTCTCCCCTTGTTCTTTTCAAATTCTCATAAAAAGCATGGGTTGTAACTTGGATTTCTGCAATGGTGCTGTAATAATTTCTATTATAGTTTTACTTTGTCTTAATTTAGACTAACTTTTAAAAATTTATGTCATTACTGTATGTTCAATATTACTGTATGTTTGGATTCAGAAACAGCTGGATATAGCAATTAGTACTATGATTTAGTTGACACAATGGTTTTGGTCAAAGGTTGAACTTGAATGATCTTCAAGGTCATTTCAGGCTTAGTGATTCTATGATTCTATTTACTTGGGTCTCTGTAATATACTTTTTTAGAGTGTGAGCATTTTGATAAAACATTTAATGTAGGATAGTACTTGTTTTATACACAGTACATATAATGTGGTTACTGTTACATTTTTTAGATGGATCAACCTTAGCGTTAGTTCCTCAACTGGAACAATGAAGAAAGTCTCCCAAATGACCCTACTCTCATACTTCAGTTGATACCATAGAAAAGTAATGACAGTATGAACTAAATACCTTTCAGATCATGAAATTGAAAAATGTACCTTGGCTGTTAGCTGGCATTTAGTGCATAGGAGCAATCTAAACCTACTTTAAAATAAATCCTGCACACTTGTTAAGTGTTGGTAATTTGTTTTAGCTGTTTCATTCTGCAGAGGTGCTTTTTTTTTTTCCAGTTGTGCTACGATTCTGGTTAACATACCATCCAATAATAGCATAAGTTGATTATTTAGTTGTACTAGGTTCTTTTTTAAAATTTCTGAGCTTTCCTTGGTCTGACCTAAGATAATTCTGCCATCACACATATTCAATATATGTCAGTATTTCCTTTTCCCACCATTATCAGGCTGTGTTTTCCATTGCATGTGAATAGCCATTACAGTTCCTTCTTTTGCTTCTGGAGGTCCTGGCTTTGGTTAGGCATTTTTTGCTTTCTTTAGGGTATTTTGTTTTCTGTTTGAAGTATCTCTTCATTGATGTATCAAAAAAGTTTTTTCTGATGAAATCAGATAAATCAATACAGGAAATTTGTTAGGATAGCTGAGAAATATGGAATACTTTACTTTCTGTATAATTCAGCTATATTACTTACCCTTTCTGACTGATGAATAATGCTCTTGTGTCATGTAGACTAAATTTACAGATTTTGATACCTTTAATCTTCTCTCATTTGTTTTTAAGTATCTTCCCCTGTAACAATCTCAGCTGCCTGTCAGAGAAAGGACAGCTATCATGTGTCAAGAAGAAATTCTCTTAAGTACAGTCAGTCAACAATTTTTGCATTTGTGTGTTGCTTGCTGGTGCTTTTTTTTTTTCCATTGTCAAATGTCATAAGATGTTGTAAGGAATTATTTAAAATATATTCCTATTTCTTTTTATCTTATGAACAAAATTTATTTTTGTAAGTTTTCTTGGGGATTTAAAAGTTTACTGGGTAGATCTCATGAACTATTTGCATTCAAGTGAAATAAAACCATTCACATACATATAGTCAAGATTCCATTATTTTCTTCTGTGAAGTTTGCTAGTTCTGAGATAAATCATATACAGTATTTTTGTTTTTCTTTTGGATATTCTATGCAATATTTTGTCTCTCTGTAAAACAGATGTCTGTTTTACATCCTCTTTTTATACATCTGACTTTATTAATGGTTAATATGTCTCATCGTGCTGTGCAATTCTGAATATTTTGGAACGTGCTTACTGCAATATGATTAAATATGGTGCTTCTTCTAAAACTGGGTCAGAAATGAGAATTAAACCCCAAATAATTCAATGTAAATATTAAGCATTTATTTGGTCTACAAAACAGAAAAAGAAAAGATGAGGAGCCAAATGGAAACTTGGAAGCTGTTTTGGTTGTCTGTGTTGTTTTCTGACAGCTAATTTTCATTTTTAAATTTTCTGATGTTAAATTCCTTAAAGAAAAATCTGAATATTATCAACTACTATTGAATAGTACGTTGGTGTTGTTTAAAAAAGTGTATGAACCATAGCTGTAAAAGATGAATAGTGTGAATATGTTTTCTAGCTAGTTTTATACTTGAATATATTTTTATTAGTACTGTTTTCAAAGCAGGAAAGGTTGGAAAAGTTTGTGCAAGGCAAAAGACATGCTATTTTTCTTGTCCTGACAAATGCTGACTACCAAAAAACCCCATTAGCTACATCAGGGGATGTGGCTGCCAACTAGGAAAAAGCATAATATTTTTGATGTTCTCCATTCATCTTACTAGGATGCTACCTTTCAGATACTATAATTATAACCACTTAAGTACTGCTAGTCATAAAACCAGCAAATTGTCATACCAGTATGATCTAGCTAATGAGCTTATATAGTTATAGCTGGAAGTAACTGTGTCTTGATGTTCCATTCATTTGGAAGGACATTATATGGTTTTGATAAATGAACTGTTTATTTTCCTGTGAGATACTTATTTCCATAAGAAATTGGCTAATCTTGAACTTGCACTTCTAGAGAGAGCATTTCTAAATATAAATATATAAATGTAACTATAAATATAAATATAAAATCCACTAGGCACAAAAATTTTGATGCATATGTTTACTGACTTGGACTCATTTGAAATATCAATCTGTCTGGACTTTGAATTAGTTTTGCCTGAGGGACATGATCTCTGATCTGCCTTGGAAAAAGGCAAGAAGTAATCTGCTTTGTCCTGTGTGGATTTTGAGAACCTATGGGAGTAGAAAATGGGAGGAAGAACAAAAGGCTGATTGATTATTGTTTCCAAATTTCTCACAAAATGTTAGGTAGTTTCCCAAGCTAGAAGTTGTGATTGTTTTTCAAAGGCTTTAACTCATAAGTGATATAAACAAATGAAAGGGAGGAAGAATTGTATCATTTAAAAAAAGTGACAGCACAAAGAGTAAAATGAAAGTCATTCTTACGTGCTGCCGTAACAAATATCCCAAATTTTTTTAACATGCAGTGTTGCTCTGCTTGAAAGGCTGGAATATGCCTCTTGGTAATGTATCATAAGGCTCATTTTTGACTGGATTTTGATTACAGCCAAATTTGCCATCACCACCTTTACTAACCAGTATAAATTTCAGAAAGGTAATGATTATTGTGTTGATTACCCATCTGGGGTTTCTGGAGGGGAGAAAAACAGTGATTACCTTCTCTTGGCCTGTTATATAACCAGAATTCCAGTAATTTTTAAAATCCTCAAGTCAAGCATGATTAAAAGGAATCTTCTAACTCATCTAACTGTTTCTTGACTACAACATCAGAATACAATGGTTTTGGAATAGAAGCTTGGTTAACAAGACACCAAAGCAGTGTGGACACCTATTAGTTTTCCTATTACAATTTTTTTAAGCAATACTTCCTAAGAAGAGAAGTTGGTTTAAGTACAATTTTATTTCGGCTATGAAATACTGATTTCTTGAGCATGTTAAGATTAATGCCTTGCTTGAAAGTTTAGCCTATGAGACATGCTGTCTGTTGACACAGTGAGGTATCTTCTTCAGATACTGAGTAGCTATGAGTATAGGACATCAGTGTTGTGTGTGTTCAGGAGATTCTTTCCTGGGCTTGAACTTTTCTTGTTGTTTGGATTACATTGAATTAGGCAAAAATTAGTTTTTTAGTGTTGGCTTTGTTAGCAAGAATATCTGTTTTCTTCCATTAAAGGTAAAAATGCCTTTTTAAAATGCTGTATTCTTAATTGTTGGGAACAAATGTTTGCTTCATTTTATTTGGCTATTCTGGTAATGTGTGTAATGAAAAATTTCAGTCTACTTTACAGAAAATTTATATTTACATCTTATTATGTATGCATTTAATTGTTCACTTAATATACCATAACTATTACCCATAGTGAATAATAAATATATAAATATATTTACTGAATTGAAGCAGTGATTTCTGCCCTGACTCCTACTTTGTGTGTGTCCAGACACCAAAGACAATGTCACCAAAGAGGTGTCACTTGATCAAAAACCAGTAATTAACAGGCATTTAAAAGTTTCCATTTGTAACTGTAGCATTTGACAGGTATGTGTGTTATACCTAATACAGTACCATAATTTCTCATTATGAAGTTTTTAAAAGTAGTCAGAATAGAAAATACCGGTAAAAGAATGGAAGTACATAGATTGCACATATATGTAACTTAAGATTATTAGACAAAAAACCCCCAGATTTTTAGACTAAAATACAAAGTTAGATCCGTCTGAGAAATACATAAAGGAAATATTTCAAAACTGCACCCATTTTTGCCATGCAAAAATCCATCAAGGTGTATTTTCAGAGTATGACTTACTGGTTTTTAATATCAGTTTTTCAGTGGTTTCAGTTTATTAGACTTATGTAGTAGAGTCTTTAAAATACTGATTTTGACTGAAATATAAATGGTAAAAGAATTTAATTTGACTGAGTATCTATAGTTTATTTTGGCAGTTCTAGATTTAGTCCGATATACCCACTATTGCAGTGTGAAAATTTGAAGTCCATGTTTGAGCTTAATTTTCTGTCTTAGTAATTATGCAGCATTAAAAAAAGGGGATATCACATATTCCTAAAAAAAATCTTTTTGCATTACAATCATTTTGGTTTTGCTGTTAGAAAACTTAAAGTTTAATTTATATATAATAAAAATTTCTCATTCTTGCACTCTTTGTGGGTCAAAACTTGGCAGAATTGTCTTCCAGTTTCTAGAAATACTCAATTCATTAAAAAAGTAATTTAAAATCATCAGAAAGAAGTCAAAATGTAGTTTTTAAAGCAACTGTAGTAAAAAGATATTTGTAATGGACAAGATGAAATAAAATCAGAATGGATATAATTGCTATGTAACACTGAAGCACATTGAGGAAAGCAAAAGATTTATCTCTGTTTGCTTGAAGGCTCTGGCTTCAGAGGAAGTAATATGGAGCTGAAATTGATCAATTTACGTGACACAATGCACTGAGTAAATAATTAGGGTTTAATGATGGAAAATACCAATAATATTTTTCGAATGGTTGTATTCCCCTAACCGCTAACTGTCTGTTATTTTCAGATTATTACCCTTATAATAAGGACAGGTATAAATTATAGCTTGCAAAGTTGTACTTTTTCCATGGTCAAATTTGTGATAGAAAAGTAACAGTATTTTTTAGTGTTTGAAATACATAGGTAAGTACAATTTTAACCTTACATTTGCAACTCATGTGATTTTCAGTATTAATGATGTAACTTTAATTTTGGACATGTATACCATTTTTTCTTATATTAATGTGTTGTGAAACTGTATTTACAATGTTTTGTATACATGTCCTGTAAACAAGATGCAAAGGAAAAAAATAAAGGCATTTCTTAGAGTATAATTATTTTTCTAAATGTCTGTAAAGTCTTTGATCTGCACATGTGCTGAGATAATACACTTACAAAGGACTGTCTTGTAAGTGGTTCTTTGCCTCAGAAAAGCTATGTGGCATTATAACTTGACTAATGCAGTCTGTGAAGTCATTGTTGCTGTTGGGATCACAGTATATTAGCACTTGAACATCATAAAATGCAATTTTATTTATATCTGGGTTTGTTTTACTATGACAATTTGGAACTTCACCTGCAATGTTGTATGTGTGCCAGGATGCAGGTGTATGTTGTCTATAAAACAAGGAACAGTGATTTTGTGCAGCTTTTGAAATTACTTTTTAAGAAAGGAAAGAAATGCAGTGTACTATAGGAAGTAGTGTAAGTTTTGAGAAGTAGCCTACATGCTATTCTAAAGTGTTTAAAAGGCAGGAGAAAAAAGCTGTTTTGAAGAATAGTTTCATTTTCATTTAGTTTGAGATTCCATTTATCTATTTTCAATGTACAGAAATCAAAAGGACCAAGATACTGAAAATGTGGGGTTTATAATGCAAAGAGCAACTCAACTTTAACTACTCTATAGTGGCACTATTCATGCTGCTATAATAAAACTTAAGAACGTTTAGTGATTTTTTTTCCCTACAATTATTCAAAATTACATTACCCTTAC
>NW_027269264.1:23733243-24025743 GCF_023055355.1 Agelaius tricolor | reverse complement strand
CCTGCCCGAAGATATCTCTCTCATCTAGGAGGGAGCATATCTTGACTCCATCAATCTGGCCGTTCACCAAGTGCTGCTCGGCTCTGTTTTCCTCAGTGATGCAGCTCTTGATAACGAAGCTTTTTTTTACCCTGTGTCACCAAAGCCCTCTCTAAAGCTAACCTTCACTAAGGCAGACCGCGGCAGAACTAGAAGACAGGTGTATCTAAATGTAGCATCCGGCAAAGCAAGAGGAAGAAAGGGGACAGTCACCCTGCTCCAGCAAAGCCACGGCCATCTTCCAGGGGTACAGCTTTGCTCGAGGATTGAAAGCGTCTGGGGGATGCAACGAGAAGTAATTTCTCGGGAGCAACAAAACTTTATAGTGACTTTGCGGGCTGAAGAAAAAGAAAAAAAGCCTGAGAAACTATGCTGCCGCGTCGGGAGGGTTGTAGCGACAGTTCGAGTAACCTAGAGTGGCTGCCAGCAGTGCATCGTTAGTAAAACATTACCTTTTGAAATTCTGAACCGGCCTGGGTGATGTCAGGCCGATTACCTGAGGTGTATTTCTTTGAGTAATTGTCTTAGAGGCTTCAAGGAACAGGTCTCTCTTTCACAAGCATACGGGTGGACGGCAGCCCTGCGGTGATGTATCCCCATAAACGCGCGCACCAATTGGCTACCACTAGCCCGTGCATGCAAGCACTTTTCCGATGGCTTGGGAAGGGCTCCTGTTAAACGCGGGCTTGCTCCAACACCCCCTCGTTTAACAGAAGTCCTACCTCGGAGGCCTACAGGAGCGCAGAGGACAGAGGTGGCAGCACAGCAGCCCCACGTTCCCTGCAGCGGTGCCCGCCGGATGATGGTACCGAGCTCACGGCCGACTCTCTTCCTCCGTTCCCAACCTCCCCCACACCTTCCCGGGGAAACAGCGAATTACCACGGCCCCCGAAAGCAGCCGCATTTGGGAAGGGATGGGAGGAGATTAAACGCAAACAGCTCCTTTCGGGTCTCACCGGTCTCCAGGGATGGATCTATTCTCCCGTGAAAAATAAAATCCGGCTGCAGTGGAGTGAAGAGGGTAAAAGTGAGAAAGGGCCAGGCTAAATTCCCACACATGTCCTACGGGGGGGGGAAACGCTGGGTTGCTAACTAGTGAGGTGAGGCAAACAATAACAATGACTTTAAGATCCAAGGTTCTAGGGTAGGAGCAGGGCTTTTAAAATGTTAGGACATGATTAAGTGGTAAAACAGGAATAAAATGTTTTGGGAGAAAATGTATAGACACGTCAGGAAAGATGTTGAAATGTTGGGTCTTGCCACGCGGGCAATACGGGAATTAGCTTCCCAAGATGCACGATATTAATGTTGCTGCCACCGTACCTCCTAGTTTCTCAGAGGAAGGTGAATGCTTCAGATAATCATCTGAAAGTTTTTAAAAACCACGTGCTTTCTGGGGAAGCTTGGCTTGGCCAAGAATTGTGGCTACTTTTTCGTTTCTTTACCTCTGATTATGCTTTTCACTTGACTGACCTTAATCAGGTATAAAAACTGTCAAATACAGATTACTTGAGAGTGGGTTTGAAATTAATCTTTTCCTTCGCACCCTGAAAGAGATTATAAGCACATATTTAAAAGCTTTTTATCTTCCCCCACCCCTTCCTTTTCATCACTTCTACCTGCAACAGCTGAGTTGGAGGCAGACAAACAAGCTTGATGTCAAAACCAACGCCCCCGACGGCAGAAGTGGGGCGTGGGGGGCACCGCCGGTCGGGTTCTGCAGCAGCAGCAGCAGACCCCGGGGGGTCTGACCCAACGCAACAGTCTGGAAGGATGGGCTCAGAAAAAGCTCTTCCATACATAGCTTTACATACAGTAAGACTCTTTCAACCTATTTGTTAATATAGGCCATAGAAGTCGGACTAATAATTTTTACGCTGGCACCTCTTATAGCATCTCGCTAATTGTGCTAAGAGGTGCTGATGCTGGGCAGTGTTTCTTCCAACTCTAGCGGCAGCTTAGCAAGAAATCTTCCCTTTTTCTCGCTCAAATCTACAGCGTACTCGCTATAATAACTCGCAGTCCGTTTGGAGGATAGATAGGAATTGTTGCACTGTTCATTGATTCCTACTAATGAGCCGGTCTAAACCAACATTGGCGCGAAGTAGTCCGTCTGTAAGCGTACAGATGATGCTTTGGCTGGTTCTTTACGTGTTTTTTATGAGCCGCATCGTGGCGAGAAGCAAGAATTGGCAGTAACGATTTGGAGAGGAGAGTGTAGGATTTTTTGCCTCTTGGTTTTATGCTAGTCTTTGCGTAGCTTCTTAAACATAATGACAGGAATTATTAAAAAATATTTCAAAGGGCCTGTGTTTCCCGCTTGCTGCCTCGCGGGGCTAGCTCGAGACCATTCCTCCAGGGCGCTTGACTCGACTTGCCATGGGGACGAGGAAAGACCTCTTCCCGTTTTCCATCTCCCCGCGGTGCGGTCCCCTCGGTCGGCGTTCGCGCCTGCTGCTATGAGCCGGGCTGTGCGGGAGCGAGGGGTCAAGAAGGAGAAGAATGGATAAGGGGGCTATGAAAGGGGTGGAGGGAAGCTGGAGTGGGAGAGGTGGGAGGAGGAAGCTTTCCTGCTCGGGCCACTGTTTCCTGCCCTATGGAAAGCGGATCTCGGTCTCATACGGAGTTTCCTCAGCCCCCTGGCTCCACCTCACCCTGATAAGGAGATGTGAGTGAGAGGGGAGTCGGGAGCCGTTTCTCGCTCCTTTTCCACGAGACGCCCAGTCCCCAAGCGGCTGTCATGTGATAGCAAGAGAGCAGGAACTGCGGGGGTCTCGCGACTCGGGCACCATTACAAAACCGCGCCGGAGCGCACCAGCCCCGCCAGCAGCCGCGGCGGTCGCCGCCCCGCTCGCCTCCTCTCCCCGCCGACTCCCGGCGCTCGCCTCTGCCTCAAACTTTTAAGGGGACACCAGACTGAGCGGTGAGAGGGATGCTTTTATTTCCTTCTTTCCTGTCTCTGCAGACGTCCGGGGTAATTTCATGCTCTCGAGCCCTTGGTGCCTGAGGAGCATCAACTCCAGCCGAGTGTGCCAGGCGGCAGGGGGGAAGCCCAGGAGATTCAGCAGCCTCCAGGAGAAAGGCGGGACGCCAGTGGGGCCCGGGACTTCCTTCTGGCACCCGAGCCCCCGAGCCCCCGCGGCCTGGGCGGCAGCTGTCTCTCCCGCAAGCTGAGGGGCAGCTAGGCAAGCGCGTCCCGCGGGGAGAGGCTGCTGAAGGAAGCCGCGCACGGAGCTCGCTGGCCGGCCGCCGGGAGGTCGCTGTCGCCTGTGGCCTGGGCAGGTGGCGCCCAGGATGTAGAGGCGGCAGCGGAGCAGGACAGTGAAGTCCCCGGATCCCAAGCCCGCCGTGCGCGGTGTTGAGCAGTGCCTAGCCCGGAGCGGCGGGATCGTGCGGCCGCGGGAGTGCTGTGGCGGGGAGGCGATGCCCAGGCCGGGGAAGAGTTCGTACAGCGACCAGAAACCGCCCTACTCTTACATCTCTCTGACGGCCATGGCCATCCAGCACTCGGCCGAGAAGATGCTGCCCCTGAGCGACATCTACAAGTTCATTATGGAGCGGTTCCCTTACTACCGGGAGCACACCCAGCGTTGGCAGAACTCCCTCCGCCACAACCTCTCTTTCAATGACTGCTTCATCAAGATCCCGCGGCGACCCGACCAGCCGGGCAAAGGCAGCTTCTGGGCGTTGCACCCGGACTGCGGGGACATGTTTGAGAACGGCAGCTTCCTCCGCCGCCGCAAGCGCTTCAAGGTGCTGCGCCCCGAGCATCACCTGCCCGGCGGCGGCGGCGGCGGCGGTGCGGGCGGCGGCGGTCCCGGCAAGCCGCCGGCGCCCACCCCGCACATGGTGCACTACTTCCATCCGCACCCGCCACCGCCGCCTCCCCCGGGCAAGGTGCCGGGGCTGGCGGGCTCCGACGCGGCCGTGGCTGCGGCCGCGGCTGCCGCCGCTGTGGGAAGGCTGCCGCAGTTCTCGCCCTACGGGAGCAGCCAGCCCTCGGGCTTCAAGCACCCCTTCGCCATCGAAAACATCATCGGCAGAGAATACAAGGGTGTGCTGCAGGCCGGCGGGCTTCCGCTGGCCTCGGTGATGCACCACCTGGGCTACCCGGTGCCCAGCCAGCTCAGCAGCGTGGTGAGCTCGGTGTGGCCGCACGTGGGGGTGATGGATTCCGTGGCCGGTGTGCCCGTGTCCCCCGACTACGGACCCTTCGGCATGCCCGTGAAGGCGCTCTGCCACCCGCCGGCACAGACCATGCCCGCTGTCCCTGTGCCCATCAAGCCGGCGCCGGCGTTGCCCGCTGCCTCGGCCATCCCTGCTCTCACGGTCGCCGCCTCGCAGATCTGCCCCGCCGCTTCCCCGGCTGCTGCATCGCTGCTGGAACAGACCGCGAGCAACAACCCCGAGGGCAAGACATCCCTCCACTCCGTCCTGGTGCACTCCTAAAGCGCAGGGGCTCGGGGGGAGAGAGGCCCCCAAGCTCCCGGGGGAGTGGACGGGGGGATCCAGGACATGCTTGCAGAAACCCGATCGATCTCATGACTATACCCCTCCTGGTGTCTGTGTTTATATCGTGTACTATCAGATTATTTGAGAGCCAGGTCACAGGTAAGATCTTTTATCGTCGTTAAATGTCATTAGTAGCGGAGAGGAGATGTGAAAAACCACAGCCGGGGCCGAAGGGGCTGGCTCGGAGAAAAGGGCAGAGAACGAAGTTCTCCCCGCCACCCCGCCAGCCTGAGGCACGGGGTGCCATGCAGCCTGCGCTCCCCGCCGAGCCCCTGTCCCGGGGCAGTCACCCCGGAGGCCCCACGAAACCCGAGCTCCGAGAGGAGAGGTGCTGCAGTCGACCGGCGAATGAGCAGAAGGATAAAATCCCTGCGGAAGTCTGCTTCTCCCTCTTCCACGAGAGACAGGAATCCGCTGCTCCACCGTCCTGTAGATCTTGCTGTGAAAGGGGCAGGCAAAGTGGTTACCTCAGACCTGGCGAGCTCCGGGGCCCCACGACATGTAATGCTTGCTGCTTAAAGAGTAAACGTTAAATATTTCGATTAAGTAGTGGGAATTTAAATGACAACGGCACTGACGGCGAAGGGTTCCTTTAACTAACGATCGCTTGCGCTTCCCCTTCACACTTTTATAACCCATCCTAGAGTACCTTAGAAGGGACTGAAGCGTGATCTGGCCTCTCAAACTCTGTGTGAGTGTCCGAATTCCCTAGTTTCTCATTAAAATAAAAACAGCCCGGCGATTCGTAGACTGTGCTTTTCACATCACCTTTCACTGCTCACGGACACCACTATTTTGTACGTGTTGCTTGGCGTTTCTTCCACGTGAACGTGAACGCAAAAACCTGCGGGGAAAGGGGGGAGGATGGAGAGTGAAAGAGGTGGGGGAAAGTGGGGGAAGACAACAGGAAAATAGTTAAAAAGTTATTCGGGAAAAGCACTTTACTGAAAACAACCTTTCAATAGACGAGAAGTCTGTGCAGAGGGATCAGAAGTCAGAGATCAGAAGTCAGAGATTGACGTGCTGGGCTGATGAATCCTGGCTGGTTTGTGAGTGATTGCTGCCGTACCCTGTCTGCCCAATGCTCGTTAACGCCAATCCATCCATTTGCTTCTGCTGGTGCTGCTATTTAAAATAATCACCTTTCACATTGGTTAAGAAACGTGTGCTTGTAGCGTAAGTTTTCGCTCCCTCTCCCCAAACTGATAAAAGTATTCAAAAGTTTTTTCGGCGGCAAGACAAGGGGAAGAAAAGGAAAGAAATCTCTTACAGGTAAATTTCCTGCTACAGAGGCACGGCGGTCTCTGCCCGCAGCTCACGGGCGAAGAGCCGGCGTTCGAGCGTGAGAAGAGGGAACCGGCTCGGAAGCCGGTCCCACTGCAGACAGTTGTAGTTTTTGCCAGTTTCAACTTGTGCTGGATCGCACCTGCTGCCTTGGTTTTGTCCCCTCATACCGGCGCGCCAACAGTGGCCCGAGACGCCAGGTCGCAGTCCCCGCCCCTGGGGAAGGATATCCTGTGACAGGCTGACCCTTCTTGGTGCCAGAGAAATTTGCTAGGAAAAGAAAACCTGTTTGGCCCTGAGCGCCGTCTGTCCAAAATATTCCCCACACACACTCGTGGGGTCTGTTTGACCACTTGAAATTCCCCTGGAGCTACTGAATTTCCAGTTATTCCCTCTGTCCTAGGCATGTTTGCACCTTAGTTTCAAACATTTTAGAATTCCTAGCGCCTAAAAATTACTACTAATAATGTTATGTTAATGAAACACATCGGTATCATGGTTTGTGAATCGGTCTGGAAGAGGAATTGACTCAAAAGTATTGTAACGAGAGAAAAGAAAAGAAAAAAGAAAAGAAAAGAAAAGAAAAGAAAAGAAAAGAAAAGAAAAGAAAAGAAAAGAAAAGAAAAGAAAAGAAAAGAAAAGAAAAGAAAAGAAGGTGCTTCACATTTTCTTTACTCTGCTGTTTTCCATCTTAGGCAGAGATCCAATTCAATAATCCCACTGCTAAAACCAAGTTGCTTAAAAAAAGCAGTCTGCCAAATAAATCATGAATAGCACTAGCTGTATATTAATTCTATATGTATTTAAATATATTCCACTACTCTTGATGTAACTACTGTGTAGGACTCCAAAGCACACCTTAAAGAACCTTAAGAGTTTTCCCCTGACATGGGTCGAAGGGGTTAGAGGGATGGAGAATTTGGAACAGGAGAAGAGGTAATCCTCCTGGGAATTATTCAAACGATTCTGGTCAGTTTTAATATTCTGAATGACCTTCTAAATTTCATTGTGGGAAAGCTCTTGTTGGTGTGAGGAGGCCTGTCTGGGTGCCGCGGCGAGGGGCACGCAGGAGGCTCGCTCCGCCCTTCGCACCCCGGCAGTCGGGGCAGGTGCGGGGAAACCGAGGCAGGCGCCCGGCGCACGGGGCTGTCACGGCGCGGGGGAGGTCTCTGATCGGAGGTGCGACGGGCCTGAGGGCAGGGCGCTCTCCCATCGCCCGGAGGAACACGCCGGGATGGAGGGGTACACGGGGATTTGTGAGGTACCCAGCGAATTGCGGGGGGCAGAGCAATCTGCACACACGGGCTCTGTGTACAGCAGGCTTTGCCCACCACAGGGGCTTTGGGGAGCGGGGAGTTTCGGCCGAGGGTGACTCGCCCAGACGGCGAGTGACTCCCAGTACAGTTGCCTGCCAACACTTCATGTGAACTAAAGATGGGGATATTTTCTGTAGCTTGTACAGTGAAAATTTTAGGGGGTTAGAACCTGCTAATTCCAGATTATCGGGGGGGGGGGGGGGGGGGGAGGGAAAATTAACTATTTAAGTAATATTTTCTAACTCATTTATACATCTAGTTTTCCTTATTCTTAAGTACTACATCTCTAAGAATGGCCTTTGCAAAGTTACACAAATTTGTACCAACAACCGATAATCCCAATATATAAATAAACTCAATTCCAATGCTGCTTAAAATCAGATCATAGCACAAAAAACAGAGAAATGAAACAGCACCCTTTCTTCCAAGCTGAAAAGCAGGTGTAAACTGGCGAAGGGTAAGATTTTTCACTAGACAAATAGAGAAACAGCCTTGTTTGGCTAGATTTCATCTGTCTGCTGTACCAGTACACCTCATGCAGAAACAGCTTGTCTTCAGATTGAAGTGCACATGTTCTGCACAGAAAGGCAGTCAAGTCTTTACTGAGTGGGTGCAGGTGGGGTGTTTGTAAGCAGGAGAAAGAGATGCAAGGAGGACAAGCAAGCTTAATCTTCATATCATCAGATTGCCAAAGGTAGAAAAGTAAAATTTATTACTAGAAGAATGGAGGCCTAAGAAAAGGCATTCATTGCGCTCCCATATGCTTCTGGTTTACTGTGGCTAGCTAATATAGGATTGTTATTTCTACCCATGGGAAACGATTCCCAACCAAGGTGTTGCTTTGTGTATTTTAAGTTCATAGGGCATGCAAATCAAGAAAGAAAAGCAAATACAGTAAGACTCTTAAAATTAATGTGGCTTATGGTCTAAAAATGATAGCAGTGTTTCAGTGGATATGTTCTGATCTCAGTGATACCTGCTACACTTTGACAACCAGAGTTATAACTGAAATTCTGGACTCCATTGATCCAATTCTGAAGTCTCGCCAGACAAAAATTGATACAGAAAATCTGCCTGGAACTTTGTTGCTGCTGCTTGTGGTAACAGATTTTTCTCTTTATTGTAGGACTTTATTTTAAATCATTATCCTTCAAGTCTGTTTTAAGATAGAGCTTTCCCTGTAAGTGCTGGAAATATGTAATAGTTTCAGTTCTGAAAAGTAAAATTTCACCTCGGCTTCAGGAGTTTTGCTGAATATATGATTAGATTAACCATCTTTAGTTGGACAAACCAGTTTTAATTTCAGACATCTAATGATAAAGAAAAAAAATTACAGCCTACAGGCCTCTATTCTGGACATTATGTACTTATGTAACTCTTTAAATAAAAGAATCAGTGGTCCTACCTCTTTGCTTATACAATGTGGTCCCTGGCATAGCCTGTGAAGAAAAGCCTAATAGTTACAGCACTCTTCTCAGAACCCTGGAAGGAAACAAGCTCAAGACTATTTCAACTCAAAAGGATTCAGATTCACATCTTTGTATCAATAAAAAGGTCAGCTGCAAAACGGCACATAGAGGAAGTTATGTTATACAGCAACAATAAATGTAAGGCTCATGAAGTGTCAGATGAGACACAGGGCCTGGGTGCATCTCTACAAAGGCAGAGTCCAAGTGCCACTGGAGAAAACAGATTGGAGACGGAAAGACAGAAGTAAGGATAGGAATAAAAGGCAAATTTTCAAATCAGGGTGCCAAAGGGAAAGGTGTCAGGTGTCCCAGGAATTCATAATTGTGGTATGCAAAAGGTGAGCTACAGTCAGGAAAGTGAAAAATGTTTGCTAATATTAAGTCATTTAGACTAACAAAAAAGAGTGGTCAAGAAATTGGGAGTTGCTGAAAAACATCCACACTGGGTTACAGGATAATAAAATGGAAAGTGAAATTCATTATTGATATATTCAAACTGCCATGCATGGGGAAAACCGCTCTGTTTTATATACATAACAATAGGTCGTAAAGTTTGGATTTTTATGAAGCTATGGTAGATAGCACTAAGAAAATGCTGGTTTATTAGTCATTAGCTGTGAAAACAGAAAAAAATATTGGCAAAAGAACAGAGAACATAACAGAAAATATCACGTTCCTCTTTAAATCTAAATGAAACTGGAATGCACCAGGGACACCTGCGAGTTCCTCACACCTGAAATATACCTGAGGTACCTTAAAACTGTCAGGATATAGAATGAATCAGAGGCAATGATCGAAGGTACCTCTTCTGCACATGTAGCAATCCAATAGACAAAGACTTTTCAGCATGGAAAGCAAGGATATACAGAGATATATGACACAAATTTACAAAATTGTGAGAGACCTGGAGAAGGCTCATTCTTTCTCTTAATACCAGAACTGTGAATCTTCAGGAGGGCTCAAAGCAAATGTAAAGATAGGATACTTCACACAGCACATAACTGAATTAATTGTTGCAGGATGTTCAGGGTGTTAAAATTTTACATGCATTTTAAGAATAAGTGAAAAATTCATGTAAACTCACTGACAATTGATCCATAAAAACTCACAGTCTCTTGCTCAGATTTGCTATGCTAATAATATATTTCAGAAAGTAGTGTAACATACTTTTTCTGTCCTACTCTTTGTATAGCACTCATTATTTGTTTTTTGTTGGAGACAGGACACTGGGATAGATGAACATCTGGGGTTACCTATGACAATTGTTCTTCAGTAGAGAGGGGATCAGGATTTGTGACTTTCATTTGTAGATAAGGGTCTGGAATAAAAGTAATTCTTTAATACCATTTCAGTGTACAGTGTATGAAAAATTAACCACATATGTTCTATAAGAAAAATATTTAAAATGGTTCAGGAATGTACAAAGTCCTCATTTCAAGGATAGTGCTGTATTGATTGGAATAATTTGCTTATTTTCTGATGAAATAAATTTAAACAACTAAAAATGTTCTGCATGAGATACTGAACACTACTATAATAACACTACACTACTATAATTGATATAGTAGGCTGCAAATAGGTACAAATTTAAATGCTCTCTAAGATGGAGAAGCAACTCAGACATCTGTGCCCTGGTACTGTAGTAGTGGTGAGTCTATGGCATGCATGTCTGAAGCATCCATAGTGTTGCAGGCATTGGCAGAAGTGTGGGTGTATTACTTTTGTCTCTATCTCCTTGCTTAGTTACAGGACCAGTGAAAAGAAGCAGCTTTTTGAAGGAGGAAATAGACAAGTTCTGACAATAAAAAAAAACAGCTCTAGTACTGAGTTTCACAGAGTTTAAAAGATAAATTTGACTGCATTTGATATCCAGAATATATCACGATAACTTGTAGTATTTCTCTAGACTTCACATGGATGCTTAACCTACACTGGGAGAGGTAGCCATTTTTAATGAGATACAAGAATCTGTTTTAAGGCAAAAGATCTGGGAGAAAGCTATACATTGACACTGCATGGCCTGCTTTTATTATGTATTGCTTATTAAAATAATTATTGAACAATAGATATGAGTGGCACAATGATGACCAATGATGCCCCAAATTTTTATGCCAGGGTTATATTAAAGCAGTCATTTGGAAAAGTAAAAACAACTTGATATTCCTTATCAACTAATTATGACCCTTACTGTCAAAAGGAAGGTTTTTGGTAGAATACCAGTGAATAAATTATTAGGAAAAAAGGTCTTCCATAAGTAAGGAATGTTATTTTTTATTATCAGTCTTCAATTTACCAAAAAATAGAATTTTAATTCTACTATACAACAAACTCCCAGCGTGGGTCATTTCCTTTGAGGACGGTCAAAATAATTTAAAGTTAAATCAATTATTAATTATGGATAACGGTGCATAGAGAAAGAAGGAAAAATGTATTTTCATGTATTGCTTGCACCATAGAACTGCTACTGGAAAATGATAATTTGCTGAAAAAATATGCAAGAAAATTTTTAGTGTAATTGTAGTAGCCATTTATGCTTTATGAAACTGTTGTTTTATGTGGGATGTGTGATTTGGGTTTATCCTCTCCTAAGTCTTGAAATTAGGGTGTTTTTAATCCCCATGTGGTCTTTTGACTGTGGCTGGTAAGAATTTGTACCACAACAGATTAGTAAACATGCAAATTACTGTGATACTTCATATGCTTAATAAAATATATGGTTGAAACTGGTAGGTGCTTGTATCTTTTTTAACTAATTATTACTGACTGATTATGAAAAACTTTCCTGGTACACACAGAAAAAAATGCAACGTAATGTGAGGCATTGCTAGCTGATTATTACTGTACAGAATTTTTAAAGTTGAATGGGACTGTTGGCATAAGATCTAGAAAGAGAATCAACTTATTGCTTCCTCAAATATTTGTGATAGAGATAAAGAAAAAACCATAAAAAGATGAATATGATATATCTCCAAAGTTAAATTACACCAATTACGCCAGTAAAACAAATAACAAGTGAATTGAGATCCTTTACTAAGGCTCTGGTATCTTTACATTATAGCTGTTTATAAGCTTTCTTAAAAATGGGAAATTTCGTGATTTATTTAGCAACTTTAAACTTCATTGAAAAGAAACAAACAAACATGTTGAAAACATGGACTTCAATTTGGGATCAAAGTCATATTGCTGCAGATTTTACATTTCAAGATATTTGCTGTTTTGTAACCACCAACATATTTCATCTGCAAATCTCCAGATAAATGAAGAGAAAATATATGGATCAATATCACTGTATTAGACTGAAGAATTCTAAAGGAAATAATAACAAATATAAGCCTAAAATGGGGTTAATAAAATCTGCAGGTATTAAATGCAAGCCACTATGAAACAACTCAGTGTTTTTCTCTGGTAACCAATTTTTAGTGAAAATATAGGTAATGCAACAATCCAAATATTGAACAGAGCTTCAGTAAAGAGCTTCGTGTGGTGGTGCCTGGCAAGTCATCAGTGTATGTTGAGGAGGACTAGAACTTTGCACAGTCTGACTACACACTGAAATAGTGTGAACTCATGTAACATGAATTTATGCATTTTAGGTCTTGTAATAAAGGTATCTGAGGAGACTTGCCAGATACAAGCAACTCACAAGATTCCCTTTACTAACACAACAGCAGAAAACTTATTGAATATGCAGGAATATAAATGAAGGTCAAGAAAAAATTGAAAGTTCTCATGGATTCATAATACCTTTAGCATGCATACAGTGCTCTTCTTGTCCCCTCCATTTCTTCCTTACTTGCACAATACTTTTAAACTTACTGCTCTATTTATTTACTACTCTGAGTTTTCTTAATTTCTTAGTGTAAGCCCAGAATCTGTGTTCTCTGAGTGTGACAGTGAATTTGTCTTAAGTTCTCCTGGAATATGAAATTCCCTATTTCTTGTGATATGGTATGATTGTATGCCATTTTTTCACTGAAGCTCTATAATTTTTTCAGGGCAAATTTTTTTTGTAGGGAAGTTAAGTCTGGTCTCAACAGATTCAATTTTCCTAATGTGCCTGAGAAACACCACAAACATACATTTCTCCTAAGAAGGAATCAGGAAATTGTAAAATTCAACCACATCTCTCTGATTTGCTGAAAATTAAAATTGCCTCCCTGTTTAGACGGCCATGAAAAAGAGTTGGACCACACTAGTGGCACTGATTCATTGTCATCAGAGAGGTATCTTGAATGTCCCAGCAGTTTTCTGGAACTCCCAAAAGTAATGAGTGGGTGTTTTTTTTAATTCATGGCAGAAGAAGGCAGAAAGGCATTTGTCACTACTGGCTGTTAAGGGCATATCTTATGCTAACATTTTTGCAAAGATGGTAGCTGCAAGACTCTACCAAGATTTCACTCTCTTCTTCTGAGGGAAATTACCTCATTGGAACAACAGTCCGAACTTTTTCATTCTGATGCGAACAATCCCTGCCTTGGGATTGTTGTGTGCCTTTTTAATTCAGAGCATTAGAGCATCATTTACTGTTGCACAATTAACTTAAGAAAAACAAAATCTCTGGCACTTTTGCATCACTTAAGAAGGAAATGCTCAAGTCAAGAAAGCTGTAGCAGCACAGGCTGAAGTAAATCAATGCTATCATACAGGTGAGAACATCCTAATTGCCTATATGATAGGTTTTTTTATTTATCAGTGTTACCAAAAATACTACAAGGTCAACAAAGATAATTTTATTTAAATGGATCCCCTTTTCCTTTCCGTACATTTTTTTTTCCCCAACAATGCTGTCACAAAAAAAAACACCAGACTTGAAATGCAAAAAACTACACTGAGAATCTAAGGCAAGAACATTGGACATTTATGTAGAAAGTTCCAAAGATTGACAATGCTACGTAAAATGCAATACTTCAATCTCAAAATTTTGGAAAGTCATTTAGGAATAATACTTAGAGATGACATGTCAAAGTAATTAGAATTGGACATGAATTGGCTTCTTAGTGGAGAAAGATTCACAAACAGTAGAGACATAAACTCTACTCTCTCAAAGGATGAAAGGTGTGTTCAATGACTTTTACAAAATTAACAAGGGCACATTGAAGAGGACTTAAAAATTTGATCTTTGTTTTTGCTGCTGAAGACATTTTAACTTTTCAAGTTTCTTTTATTTTAGGATTTGTCATTAAATATTTAATAAGGACACTGACATCCAGGTGATAATTCTCCCAGTAGCCACAGAAGACTAAGAGAAAGGGGTGATTCACGCAGTTTCCATTCACATCTTTGGTGGATATAAAGAAGGATTCAATTACTTTGACCCAGTATGGCCAAGACATTCAGAGACTGCTCTATGGATACCAGAACTTGTTAATACTGTTGTTATGTGTACAGAAACTCTCCTTTTTAGCCCACCAGGCCAAATGATGAAAACACTGCAGTATGTTAGTGAAAAGCACCGCCATAACAAAATAACAAGTAAACAAAAAACCCCCAAAACCAAAACAAACAAAAACCCCAAGCAAATAAACAAGTCAAGCTGTAACATGTAAATTTCTTGGGAACTTACATATCAGATGAGAAGTAAAGTACATTTTTTTCAGACTAGACTCTCAGAGCATCAAGGGGTCTAGTCAAGATTGAGTTGGACTTTTTTTCATGCTAGATAGAGTTGTAGACTGTAAAAAGGCACTACTTACAGACAGAGAACATAAAGAAAACCTAACTTTGCTTAGATGGCTGGTCGCAGAGACAGAGATTGTATCTAAACTTCACAAATATAGGGTCAAGCCCCACCTGCAAGATCCTCTTCTCTCTCATGGGAAGAGCCTTTCATTTTGATACTTTTCTCCTAATTCAATTCCAAGAAATTGATAAATGTAAATAACTAAAGGGTTATGAAATACATCATTGTGTTCATAAAACTCTGCTATAGTTGCTGGTACCTGTCCTACTTTGAAGAAAGCAATGATAAAATCCACTTACATTCTCATGCAAATAAGCTTTGGGTACCAGCACTGCCTCAGAGACAGTCTGAATTCAGACAGATTTCCTCTTTCCTTTGAGTCTTATCTGAGCAAGATATTTTAATTTTCTTACTGAGCTAAGCTAGCTAATCAGGTCTTCTCATCCCTTTGAGCTCTCTGGTTTCTAATTAGCATTATCCCTTTTCCAAGTGCTATGGAGCTTTGGCTCCTTGGAAGAACTGCCTCATTCTGCCTTGAGGTCCTGATGCTTGCAGATGGCAGTGCCCAGCCTAAGACATGGATACATGGATAGATGTCAGGTTTGTGTTGCTTTGAACTTAACCCATTTAGGCAGCTGCTTTCAGTTCTAGAATGGACACCACCCAGTTCTTCTTGGTTATGCAGTTATCTATTCTCAATTTTTTTGCTTATCAAGTGTTTCTTGCTGCCATATATAGCAGTGATAAAAACCAGGAAAATGAGGAGGATGAAAGTTTCATGGAAGAAATAAAAGATGTAAAGAGCTTGTTAAACATTCTATCAGCCCCTCATTCTAAGAATTTCCATTAATTGCTTTGTCATCAAAATGCTTAGGGGGACCCTAATGATCTCAAAAGATTCAGCTGGACCACCCAGAGCTGCAAATGGGAAAAGCTGGCACAAGGGCCTCTTGGATTAAACTTACTCCCATTCTAACATCTCGAAAATATTCTATGAGGGGCCTTCCCACCATCATCAAGTAATGAAAACCTTTCTTTGTACTCATCCAATGACTTTAGTGCCACTGTGCTGCCTGAAAGCCAGACCGGAAGAAAATATTCACCTCTAAGACAGACTTGATAGAAGAATTATGTCATAGCAGTAAGACCATTGGAAACACATCTTAAAGGTTTCTGTATCCTGGTGAAATCTAATTAATATGCTACCTGCCTACAGAATTAGTATTTATCTGTGTGTCCTACATCATGAAGAAACATTCTGTGTCTGTCAGGGACTAATTCAATGAAGTTGTTACTGATGGCCTTTACATGAATCTTGCAGTAATAAATCTTCCCATGCAACAGGAATATGCTGTCTTAAAACTTTTGCAAATGAAAAGGGCAGGATGAATTTAGTGACTTAAACCCAGCTGGAGAAAGGAGAAATGACCTCACAAAGTGAAACAAAAAGGCAGGCAGGGAGCAGAGGAATTGGCAGTAGAAATTATGTGTGCCTGCATACAACTATAAATGAAAGAAATTAAACTACATTATAGCTATCAAAATATGTAGCTACATGGATTGTACATATAAAGCCAGTAAAAGATCAAATTTTTGAAAAAGAGAATTCTGTTTTCCACCATAATTCAAATTAAGTGAAATATACTTGTCCCAATATTCCATAATAGCATAACCATTCTTCTGGAAACGTAAGGGAAATAAAAAGCAGTAACATAATAGATATATTATTTTAAAGTTATGGTCAATAACCCATAAGAAATCATCCCCCACCAGTGGAGTAGAACCAAATACAACAAAACCATTGTGAATTATCTGATGCTCAAATTGAGGCAGCGGCAAATATCAGGCATATGGTCAATTACTTATTTTTCATGTGGTTTGTTGCATCTGATTGTCCATAGTTATGAACTGAAAACCTGCTATGTACCTCTTCTGTTAATGAATATATGTAAAAAACTGAAATGCAGGGAAAAGAGATGACCACATTGCAAGGTCATAGACTGTACTTAAGGCAAACATTTTCATTAGTATCTGATGTCCATTAAATTTTACAGCAATCAGCATGCCTTTTAACCTGGACAGTTGCACTTGCTGAGACTGTCCAAGACCATGATAGTTTCTTCACTGTTAGAACAGCAAGTACTTTTAATACATGTTTTAGAGATGCTCACATTAAAACAAAAGTCTTCTTTATGAAGCACTGAAACTGTACTTTTTTATGAGGTGAAAGTTTCCATTGATCTCAATTTTTAGAGACTACAGAGAAGATAATTTCACCACATAAGAGAATATTCAAATGTAAGAGGACTCCTTCACAGAGAGGGACAAGGTTTAATGTATTAAAAGGCCACAGTTTTGCCCTACATCATAAATCCTTCTGTAATCCATAGGCAGAGTATCAGCCATATCAGAAGCCGAGTCTTCCATGCAGGGACACCAAAAACATATATTCACAGTGTACTCTTAGATGACCTTGTGTTTTAGTACTCCCCTTTTGATTCTTCGTATATCATGAAGATTTCTCTATAAGTACACGAAACAGATTAAATTCTCATTAAAAGCCAATCCAGCCACATGCATAATAGCATTCTTCAATTAAAAGGAAGACTTAACAAACTAATTGACAGGACAAAGCTGTTAAAGCCTATATACAATCTCTTAGCACATTTAGGAAGATTATGGTTTAATGTACAACTCTGGCTTTTCTGACATATCTTCAGTGCCTTGCTGAAACCTTCCCCCCCACCCCTGCACCTGGACTGGAGCTCATTGTGCTTTAAGGAGGGTTATTTTGGCTTGAAGAGAAGAGGACTTTCATGACTTCAAACATGGACATTAGATCAAGTTTTTATCTTCTCACATAATCCTGTCTTTGATGTCACCAGGCTGAGGCCTCTCAGAATAGAAAGAGAAAGCTGTGAAAAGAGGCCCATTTAATTTATACATTTAAGTGATGCTGTTCTAATTCACCAGACTAGCGTTTTCATTGTTTTCTGCTTTGCATCCTAAAGGCAGGCTTACACCAGGCAATTATGAATGGCTCTTCTGAACAAATAATTGAAATTCTCTAGTTGTGTGACATGGTTAAACAATGTCAGGATTGGAGATGAGAGGTCAAATATATTCCCATTGGCACCACTGAAGTTACAGGCTACTCTTTTCACTTGCCTTGAAGGATGAGTATTTGTAATCACTTGTTTTAACACCAGTTAATCAGGTAAGCTGCATGATACAAAGAACAAACATGAAAATAATATTTTGTATTTGCCTTCAATCCAGAACAATTGTCTTGAATTAAAATAACAAATCCTGAGAAGGTAGTATGGAAGAATGCTTTGCAGCATCTCTCTATCTGATGAGAATTAAGCTGGTAAAGATACACAACATTTACAGAAAACTCCTCTTGAAACTGCAGTAAGGAGACAGCTGTAAAAACAGCAATTGATTCTATATGTAAACACCACTGTTGAATAATTCCACCAAGTTATTGGTGGAGCAATGGCTCTGTCATTGAATATTTTTCCTTTACCTAAAAAAGAAATTGAAACACCTGAGGGATTGATATATAATTTCAGCATTGTTTACCTTATAAAGCAATAATTTAGTCTTTCACAAAACAACTAGCCCCAAACTATCCACAAAGAAATTACCCACATTATTTTCTAGTGAATTTTGTAATGTAGGAATTTTGTACCAAAGTTCATCAAAACAGTAGAATTTTGTACATATCCTAAGAAAATCAAAACTCTGTGTGTGTGTGTGTGTGTGTGTGCATGTGGACTATGGAATTGTACTGCAGAAATACAAGTAATGAGATAAAACACTTTATTACGCTGAAAGTTGAATAGAAAGGTCTTTTTGTTTCAAGAATTCACTAAAGGAATGGACTGACTGGAAGAAAAACAGGATAATCCAGAAGTAAAATATCCCTACCTTCCCAATTCAGAGATATTTATACATAATGATCATTGCCATGAACCAAAACCAGAGCAATTTGGTTTTCCACTTTCACCAAAATACAATATACAGGATAAAATTTATGTTTTATTTAAAATTTACTTACCTAAGGCATTGTGCCTGTTTCACAAAATACACTTGGTCCAAAGCAAAGTACTGCTAATTCAAGCCATGCAAAACTCAAAACTCTCGTATCTCCCACAAACCCCAAATGTTATTATTTGCCTTTTGAAAGTATGAAGTACCAAAGTTTAGTTCTTCTTTATAACAACAAAGCTAAAACTTATTTCTCTTTGAAACACAATCCTATACGGATCATATTTATAATCACATTAATTAGAGAGAACAGAGTTCATAAATGTACCAATTAAAATCATTGGAATTTTATACTACTGCTCCTATTACCACTTCTCACCATTGCAGTCCCAAAACTCTATTTTAATTACATGTTTAAACATCATGTAGACTTAAGCTATTACACATTATTTTCCATTTTACAATGCCTTTTATGGTTATTAAAGTTTATTTCAAGAGATATGTTCTTTTTTTTCTGCTTTCTATTGTGAGGTTAACATGAGTTGTACTCTAATTTATGTTTATTAGTGGGTTATAATTCTGACTGCATCTCCATGAGAAACATTACATACTTCCACAACTACTTTCCTGATGATCATAAAAAAATACTGAACAATGAGGAAAGCCTAAAAAATATCCCCACACCCCTGCAACCAAATTAAAAAAACCCCAAAAGCAAAAAAAAAAAAAACTCAAACAAACAAACACCCCCTCCACCTCCACTCTAAAATTGAGGAATGGCTGTCTAAATACAACCTAGATTCTATACTGTGTCACTTTCTGTAATTTTTTTGCTGCTGTGGTTTGATATTGGAGTACTATGCCATCTGTGCCAGTCTAGGCCAGTGACTTTTGGAACAGAAGGTTAAAAATATTCCCTACAATAGTCAGAATAAATTAAACTCTGGGCAAGGAAATGTCACATCTCTGCTGTTGTTACCATGGACATTAGTCCCAGTGACCTCACCTGGAGCTGGATCAGTCTCTTGTTTTGGTGAAAAACTGTAGATCTGCCAGTTCTACATACAGAGTTGCTTATATATTCTGCATTTCTGGAGCACAGTCACAATTGCCTATGGATTGACCATATTTAAGTAGATTTGCCACTCAGAAAAAGGAGTAGAAATATCCTTTCTCAGTAGGTTTAGAAAAACATTAGCATCAGCATTATATACTAGTTCATTAGACTGTCCAACATCACGTTAAGAAAACAATATAAATATAGTATATAGTGATATGGTTTATTTAATTGTAATTTATGTGATTTCATGAGAGAATTTGACCAAATATAGTAGAATCAGAATTTCTGCAGGTACCATAACACTACAATACCTTGTGCTGCTAGTGACTGGAAACCACTTCAGAGTGGTTCAAAGTCTGCACTCAGTCACACATGGATGGCAGTCCAGGGAATGGTAGAGTGGATGGCTGACAATTTCCTGTCTGCTGAATTTTCCTCTGAGTAGAGCAGCAAAACTGAGAACTGCTAGTGCCTCCACAGATTTCCTCCTTTCCCTCCTAATGGGTGAAACTGCCACTTTTTTCTTGGCCTCAACAAGGTTGTTAGTTTCTGTCACATACCCTGGCTACTAGGAGATGTTGCTAACAATACAATCCAGTTTGGATATCTTTTGTCTAGTGGGGAAGAGGTTTTGGGCTACAGTTTCTATGCACAATAAAATAAAAGAGTGCTCAAAGATGGAAAGTGTTAGGACTGAGCACTTTGCTGTGTCCCTTCATCTGGCTGGCTTAGTTCCTGGCCAGCAGGATTTTAGTCACCTAGGGAACATCTCAGTGCTATATGTAGCAGGGGACAGCTAATTAATAGCATACTGCATGAAGAGGAGACATTTCACTCACTTTAAACAGGAATGAAGCCATGTCTCGTAGCCTGAGTGAATACAGCTCCACGCTGTATCATGGAGCCTCTGGAAACCAGGATGCACACCCCTCCAGCCACAGAATAAAGAAATTGAGTTTGACACTCAGTCAACACTGGCTATGTTAGGTATCTTACTGAAGGACTTCGATGTATCCCATTAAAAATCAAATATTTTCTGTGGGGATTCCAGACAGCTAAATCAGGAGCTCTGGATTCTGCCACCTGACCCAGGCATACACATTTTCCTGTGAAGCTAATCCTACCTATGTATATTTAAATAATACTGAAATACTTATACCTTGTCATACTTCACTCCATGCTCTTTTTCTTTCAGCATACAAAGAATTAAATAAAGAGATGCAGAGATAAGTAATAATACCAGTAAATACTTGAGCAGAAAATCAGTAGCCCAATTTGGGTCAGTATTGAAAAGTTAGGCTGCAGCTTTTCAGTCGTATTTTTGATATTTTTCTCCCTTTGTGCTACTTATTTATGACACAAAAAGTCATCGACATCCAAATCTAAGTATACCAGTGGAGCACAGAGGAATTATCACTTCCAACAGTTCTGCCAATACAACACTCACCTCTGCAGCTATAGCTGCTGGAATCTCCTTTTGGACTCATTTATTTTATTCTATTCTGTTACACAGCAGGTCAGTACTAGGTCAGTAAGGGTAATCTAGACTTTTCACACATTGATTCATGATCTTTTAAAGCCATTTATTTGAAAACAAAATATGGTACACAGTGTCAATTATGAAAATGAACAAAGATCTTTACTTAGACGGCAGCTTATGCCTATCTTACACAGTTGTAAGTAGTTAAAGTAAATGTTGTCAGGGGAGAATTTGATCCCAGGAAAATTATTTCTTTCTGACTTGCTATCATCCTTAGGATTGTATATTTTCTGAACTGCCCATGACTAACATTAGAGTCAGAGTTTTTTAATATAATTTATTACAAAGGAGAGATAGACATCTTACAAACAGAATAAAGGTGTATGCACTAATGATATTTGTTTATCTTTTGAAAATGCTTCTTAGTGTAATGTTCATCATATTTCCATAAAAGCAGAGTGGTGATGATGTGATTAGATAGTTAAGTTATTTTGTCATTAAAATGATTTTATGAATAGGATGAATAATGTCAACTGGATACCTGCGATAGCCTTGATCTGAAGAGTCTGTTACCTATATACAGAGATCAGAACAGGAATAATATATGTAAAAAAAAGTAAAATTAAAACTGGTTGAAAACTGCCTTAAACCAATTTGCCAAAGGGAGTTTTATAAATGTGGGTAAGGTAGAGTTTTCACAGGAAGGGAGATATACTAGTGACTAGGAATAATTGGGAAGTTGAAATCCAATTAATATCTATGCTTGTGAGCACTGGCAGAGTAGAAACAAATGGGAATACTACTGGGATAAAAGTAAGCAAAGAAAGGTTTGAGATTTGATATAATGGGAAGACAAAGAGGGAAAGAAGGAAAGAAAGAAATTAAAGAAAGAAAAAGAGAGATGGATACTGAAAATACTGTGTGAGAGAATGACAAGAGTTAGACAAGATCTGGAAAGGAGTTTAAAAGCCAGCAAAACACAGAAATCATTGGTCAAACCAAGGTTGTCCCCATGGGATTAACTGCTGGGACAGTCATAACAGTACAATCAAGCCTTCAGTTGACTTAGATCAGTACCCATTTTAAGTAAGACAATATCATAAATTTGATAGAGGGTGCTTTTCAAAAGGGCAGACTCATGAAGCCAGTAGTGAAGACTTCTGAAAGACATAATGTTCATGTGCATCACAAGCTCTTAAACATATGATCCCAAATACCTATGGGAAGTAATAATTAAAATGTCATCTTTCAAATTGTTCACTTATACAGACTACTTTGGCTTCACAGATTTACACATTGATGAGATACCCATGTTTCTAGTTATAGTAGGGCTCAGAAGGGGAACAAGATAGTTTTCAAATGGTCAGGAAAACTGAAATTCTTCCCTTTTAGGAAAAAAACGAGCAGAGAATGATTTAAAGGACTTCAGAAGATTTTGGTCCCAAACACAGTTGAGACAAGTTGAACTGAACTCACAACATTTTGGTGTTGAAGAGCACATCACAAAACCAATAAAGCACAGCACAAATACTTGTGACTAAGAAAGTTTTCCCAATGTAGATAAATTTAGGTAATTTTCAATTGGATAGATCAAATCCCTATTTTCAAATACTGACATGAAAAGGGCATTCCAGCTAAAGAGAATGTACAGTATCAACTCACTATTTGATAACATCTTAAGAATTATTAGAAGTTACATAAAAAAGAAGTTGCAGATCCCAATTCCCCTTAGTGTTAGAGTATGGGTCTTATAAAGGTTCTACAAGATTGTGTTTTAATTTTCATATTGCTGTCGGCTTATATATAAATACATTGGGGAAGTAGGTGAAATTTTTTTTTTTTGTTTCCAAATCATCCCATATGTTGATTTTTATAGGAATAGCAAAACAATTTGTTTTGAAACTCTGCAAGAGAAAACAAAGTTTTGTGTGAGCAATGGAAGCAGTAAAGCTGGGACACTATAGAATTGCTTCCTGCATTCTCTAGAGCCCATGACTCAAATGTGTACTCAAACCATGCAGTTCTTTCAGTTTCATGTTTAATGAAAGCCAAAGAAATTTCATTTTTTTTAGACCTATAATTCTCTGGAAAGGTAGAGGCTTGAAGGGAAGAGGAATTACAGATGGAGAGTCTGACTGCACAATTTTTTAAGGTATTTTGTGAAGTAAATTAGAGAATAAAATGATAACATTAATGTAACCAGTACCATACAACCAAAGACAGCATGGGATCTATTTTAGATTGAACTATTAGGTCATAAGTGGATGAGACTTTATTGATTCCATATATAGTTAAATACTGGAAATTGTGGACCAATTATTATTGACAGGCTCTTAGAAACACAAACTAATTAAAAATACTCCCCATTCATCAATTCATGGACACACACACACACAGAAAAAAACCCCACAGAGCTGAGAGATTAAACCTTGATTACAGCTGAAGTACAATTTGCACTGATGCTTATGAGTTCTTTGGCTAAATAAAACCAATTAAAATTAGACAATCTAGTAAGTATTACTTGGAGTAAATCTTTGAGACTAAGAGTAGATTATCTTTCTTTAAATTGATAATAAATAGTAGTTACTGAATTTGAAAAAGACTAATAGAGCTGTTGAGACATTTAATCTTGAACATAGGATCCTGCTTCTAAGAAGAGCAAGAGATTGTATAACATACCATGAATAAATGCATTTTTAAAAACTATTGAAAGATTAACAGTAGTTCTTATAAAAACGGATAAATATGAATGTGAAAATGAATAAAATATAAGGTCATCAGCAGCTTACCCTATTTTATGAACTTTGATCATGTAATAGGGTTTGCATTTGTTTCTCAGATCTGAATGGAGATGGAATTCAAGATAAGAAATTAATCATAATTAAACTGACTATAACAGGTCTATGCCAGCAAATTCTTAACGACAACAAAGAATGCTTAGCCATAATGAACTGCTTCATTCATTAATTTCCTCATTAAGGAGCCCTCCACTTAATAAGTTCAGTAAAAAGTTGATATAATATTGTATTTGTATTCTCTTTTTTATCAATTTCCACTTCGGTGGTATATTATTTGTAAAATGAAATAAATAATTTAAAACATGTAATTGCTTGTATATATTCATATAGTAATTCCCTAAGCAATGCAGTGTTTATAAGTTGTCAGTGTGCATAATAATTTGTCATACCCACCAATCTCATGTTCATTTATTTACTACTATTCATTGAGAAACAGATTAAAAAGGACATGCTGCCCCTTCTTCGAAAGTTTTAATAGGGCCAAGTAGGCCAAACAGCATATTCCAATTGAATCCTGCTGGTTGCCAGGACTTGAAAATTACTCATTACTCTTCTCCATGATTTAATATGTTTGTATGCATGATTATTTATGAATATATGTTAAGTGACAGATAAAATAACACTTTCTCATTTGGATATTAGAATGTATTAATTGTTCAGTATGTACAGGCTCATAGGAACTTGTTGAATACCATTAACTAACTGAAATTTGTGTCACATTGATAAAAATTGGTGATAGCCCTGGGCAGAATAAACAAAGAATGAACTTTTCCTTATTCTTCTCCTTTTCCTTATTCTTCTCCTTTTCCTTATTCTTCTCCTCTTTCCTCCTTCCTACCACCAAACTAGGCCCTTATAAATACCTATATGACCACTACTCAGAGAATTCAGGAGCTAAGCTTCTGTTTTCCAGAAAAACAGCAGCACACACACTGCACATAAGCAAGTGAAAAAGCATATTGTTCTCATCTCCACCAAAACCTAGCAGAATCAAAGAATCATTAAGGCAGAGAACGACTTAAGGTCATCTCTTGGAACCTACTGCTCAACTAGTGCTACCAAACTGGGTTTTGAGTATCTCCACAGAAGAAAACTCCACAGCCTCTCAGGGCAAACACTGCTGGTGTTTGGCCATCCTCACAATATAAAAATATTTTTATGTTAGAAAAAATGTAATGGTTTTTAAATTTGTGCCTATAGTCTTTTGTTTTCCATCAGGCAGCAGTAAAAGGAGCATATCTCCCTCTTTTTTCATTGTCTCCCATATGCCATTTATACACATGTTTAAGATCTCCCTGAGCCAATCTCTCCAGGGTGGTCACTTCCAGCTCTCTCACTCTCTCCTCACATGACAGATGCTTCAGTCCCTTTATCACCTTCTAGACCCTGCACCAGGCTTACGCCAGGATGTTTGTATCTCTTCTTCACCCAGAACTCCAGATGTACCTCACCAGTGCTTACCAGAGAGGAAGGATCACTTCACTCAATCTGCTGACAACAGTTGGCATATTGCAGCTCCAGGGGCTGTTTGATCATCTTCAACTCAGTGTCCACTGTCCCTCAGGTCGTTCTCTGCAATGATACTTTGCAGCTGAATAGCCCCCAGAATGTCCTGGTGCATCTTTCTCAAGAGACAAATCTTTCTCTTATGCCCTTTTGCACATCAGGAGATGATTCCCAGCCCAATTCTCCAGCATGGCAAAGTGCCTCTGATGTTTATGCTAATTGTCCCAGTTTTGCTTCCTCTGCAAACTTCCTGAAGGTGCGCTCTGTCTCAATGTCCAGGCCATGGATGACATGTGAAACACTACTGGCCCCAGTGTTTACCACTGTATAAACCACTAGTGATCACAATATTTTGGGCCTGGCCATTCACCCTGTTTCCAATCTGTTTCACTCTCCCTTCGTAGAGGTACTTCCCAAGGTAGTTGCCTCATTGCAGAAGTATTACAGGTTTCACTGGACCTTGAAAGGGTAGCCAAGATGTGAGATAACTCTCTGCTTCTTTTAGCACTAGCAGCAGGAAAAAACTGATAGCAAAAAAATGGTGTCATTGCAATCCTTACATATGTCTTTTGTTTACAATTTCTGTGTCTAAGACTATAATTATATATTTAAATAATTATATATTTAAATATATAATTATATATTTAAGCAATTATATATTTAAATTTTTAAATTTCATTTTCCAAATAATGTATCACTGAAATGGAAATTGATAAAAAAGAATAAAAAATACTATTAATTGCATTGCACTTTGGAAGAGCAAAGTGAAGGTGTTTCTAGCCAGCACAGACTCTGATGAATGAACCTTAATGCAGCCAGTTACTTTAATATTTCACAGAATTCAAGAATTGAGTTTCATGATAATTCTGTATGAAAGTCCTTATGTCCTGTACTAAGCAACTCTTTCCTGCACTTCTTTTTAATAATAGGACATGAAACAAATAACAGTAACAATGTTTATAAAGCAAGGTTTTCTATGAAAGGAAAACTGTCTCAAAACACAACCTTTGCAGAAATTATTGGGTTTGTTGCCCTGAAGATAATTTAACAGTCTGAACTGCTTGTGGAAGAACCTACTTGACTGGGATTCCAATTCAAATTCTTAATTGCTTTCACATACCTGAAAGAGGAACCTAGCAAACTGATTCTACCATCTTTAACTGACAACTAGATAAAAAGTAACATCGTCCTGCAGTTATAAATAAATAAAAACACACAGATTATAAATATTTTGTGGTTTTTCTCTAAATTGCAGGTCACTGCAAAAAGATATTGAGATAATAAATCTACCAAATAAACATATTCTCCTGGCACACAGCAGGGGCTGGCTTGGGCTCATTTGTCTCCAGTTCATTATCTTGTCTGCATTATTCAGTAGTCTGGTTCATGCTCAATGGGCTTCAAACAACTTTTAACAGCTAAAGTCTTCTTCAGTTTTGACTCACTCTCTCACTTTATAAAACAAATTTGAAAGTTGCTCAAATTGCTACGGTGAATTAATGTCATGAATGCTGTAACTGAGTGTTACTTATTCACGTGGTATTGTGAATGTTCAACTTGGAATTAGCTAAAATATGTGGCAAATTTCCAAAGTTTACATTTAAGCATTGTTAGATTCAGTTTCATGTATGAATAGCAGTTGCTAATTCAAAAGACTTGTGCTGCATCCTTTATACATATATATGACTGTTATTGTTTTAAAAATATAAAATATATATTACCTTATTTTATAAATAATTATTTTATATACAAAGATCAACAACACATTGAAATAAAACTCTGAACAGCTAAATATTTTTTGCATATATTAATAATTTATTGACATGTAGCAGTACTAAATATCCCCAGCATTATGTATTCCTTAGACATGACTTGGACATATTTCAATCTTAGGGTGCCAAAGATATTTTTAATACAGTTTATTGGGTTTGCATGGCAAGGTTTTGATATCAGGGTGACTAAAGGCATGAGTGAAGGTGCTAGAATGTTCCTCCATTCTTCCATGTCTGACTGAGCCAATGCCAGCTACAATACCTGTCACAAGCCAAGGTAGAGCCAATCAATGATGGTGCTACTGCCTTTGAAATTACTTATTTAAGAACGGAGGAAAAAAAACCTGCTGCACAAAAAGCAGCCAAAAGAGAGGAGTGAGAACATGTGAGAGAACAGCTCTGAAGACCACAAAGTCAGTGGAGAAGGAAGGGAAGGAGGAGCTGGGATTCCCCTGAAGCTTGTGATAAAAGCCAGGGTGAGGGATACTTGAAGAAGATACAAAGAGAATGGAGGAAAATCTTGGGGAGCCAGTAGCTGTATGAGGACATCAATTTTTGTACAGTAAATGTAAATGACTGATGCTTTACAACGAAGCTTTGTTGGGATGCGGGCAACTGAAATGTATACAAAATGAAAAGTACGTGTTATTAAACAGATGAAAAAATAACACCAGGCTTTAAAAAACATATGGGCTGCAGACTTGAGATTTCTTCTTGCAATTGAGAAAAGTACAAAAAATGTGAATGTGCATATAATAGTACTATTTATAAAGTATACCTCTTCACCAAGATTAACTTTGTGCCAAGAAAATTCAGAAGAGTTTTTGGCACTTTACGCTCTGTGAAGACAAAAATCTATTATAGTCTTTTCCAGTAGGGCAGCTAGAGATGATAGATGTGCTTCAATGTCACCAGGATAAATTTAATGGAACATCTGCACCTTAAAACATTTTTAAAATTTATTTTCAAATGTATCATATCCTCACGTGGTAAAACCTGCTTTCTGTGTAGATTTGAATATGAGAAGCTGTGGAGCATTTGCTTATATCATTATTGCCCTACTGGTTAAATAATCCAAAAAGCAATTGTGTTACTACAAAAGTGAATCACCCTCCAGAGGCTTTATATTCCACTGAGTACTAAGAAATTAATTTGAATGGGAATAGGAAAGACTGTGTAGGAGAGTAATAATAGAAATGATCGATAAGGTAAACCAAAAATAGAAGAGGCAGAACTATTAAACATTACTAGACATCAGAATTTATCATACATATAGTTAAAAAATCAATTGAGATGTCCTCATGCTTCACTGATTTGAATTCATTATTTGGTTAGGGTTTTTTTCTTATTAGAAAAAATATGCCTTCAAAATCAAGGTCTAACTTGTTTTAATTTCTGCTATTTTGTAGCTGCTCAGAAGCAAAACAGTGCTAAGTGTAGATGTGGTATTTGTTGAGTAATACATGTTCTATTTTAAAGATTTATAGACAGGGAGACCAGAAACCATATCAGCTGTAAAGAGACTAATGTAATCACACAAAGAGTTATCAACTTTATGAACTAGGAATCTTGACACTACTTGACACTCATTTTCAATTACATATCTCTTATTCCACCAGTTGATTGAACAGCACTAGAAAATATCTAAAGTAAATGAATGGATTTTATGAACCCACTATGGCACAAGAAGCACACTTCAAGAAATTGACCCTTTTCACCACCAAGTTGCTCAGAGCCCCACCCAATCTGGCCTTGAACACTGCCAGGGATTTGGCATTCACAGCTTTTCTGCACTACCTATTCCAGTGCCTCCCCACCCCCACAGTAAAGAATTTTTTCCAATGTCTAACATAAACCTCCTTCAGCCCAAAGCCATTTTCTCTTGTCCTACTATTACATGCCCTTGTACAGAAACCCTCTCCTGCTTTCTTGCAGGGCCTCTTCAGGTACTGTAAGGCTGCTATAAAGTCTCCTTGGAGTCTTCTCTTGGCCAGACTGAACAACCCAAGCTCTCTCAGCTTGTGGTCATGGGAGAGGCGTTCCAGCCCTGTGATCAATTTAATCGTCCTCCCCTGGACTTGTTCCAGCAGATCCATGTCTTCCTCAAGTTGGAGACCCCAGAGCTGGATGCAGCACTGCAGGTGGGGTCTCACCAGAGCAGAGCAGAGCAAAGGGGCAGACTCCACTCTCTCATCCTGCTGGCCACACTGCCTTTGATGCAGCCCAGGATACAATTTGCTTCCTGGGCTGTGGGCACACAATGAACTGCTAGTCCATAAACACCCCAAGTTTTTCTTCTCAGGGCTGCCCTCAATCCATTTCTCACTCAGACTATACTTATGCTTGGGATTGCACCAACTCTGCTGCAAGACCTTGCACTTTACTTTGTTGAACTTCATGAGATTTGCATGGGCCCATCTCTGAAGCCTGTAACAGTCCCTCTGGATGGCGTTCCTTCCCTCCAGCATGTCAACCATACCACATAGCTTGGTGCTGTTGACAAACTTGTTGAGGGTGCACTTCATCACCCTATCCGTGTTGCCAAGAACAGTGCTGGTCACAATATGTGTTATGAAAGAACATATTCTTAGCCCTGCATATTTATTTGGGATAATGGATTTATTTTAGAATCATTGTTACAGCATTGTTATATTAGGAAGTGAGAGAAGTTTCTCACAGTTTCAACAATCACACAGTGAACAAAAGAATCAAACCAACTAATTCAATTGACAAACCAACTAACTAGCAGAAAAAAAAGTGTAATTACTTCCTGTCTAAATCTGATAACTTGTCTCTAAACCAGAAAGCTCTTGAAGGACCAAATAAAAAGGTTGGGGTACTTCCTCTACTGCATTTAATTTTGGAAATAAATCATACCTACTTTTCAGCTTGACCTATCTTTTATATCAGGTAGGTGTAACAATCTTTATTCTTTTTCAATCTTATAATATTGATGGGTGATACTGTCATTTAAGACATTTGAATATTTACATTTTTCAAACCACTATTTTTTAAATCTGTTTTTCTACCAGCTGGATGGCATTCAGATCCCTCAACAATTCTTGCTAACATTCTTGCTAACATTCCCCTGACCAGTGCAACACAGAATCTTTTTTACAGACATCTATCCAACAAATATGGTCATTTTTTTTTCTTATTCCTATAACTTTACTATGGCCACTTAGTTTACCTTGGAGTTCACAAGTTTTGTCCATTTTCTCCCCCACTACTCTACCCACTCGACAGAGAAAAAATAAAAAAAGGTTTCACAGCTGCTCTATTTAGAAGTGAAATTAATTCCTGAACATACTGATAATGCAATGTGCAAAACTACTACTTTTTTTCAGTTGAATTGTTGTATTTTGCTTTTATTTCCTTCCCTCACTGTATGCCTGTTGGACTACCAGCAGACACAGAAAACCAAGTCAAATGTCATGATTTAATAGGAAAAGAATATCAGGCAACATCACTAAGTCTCTGAATAAACATCAATATATCACTATTCACTCATGGCTCACATGTATCTTGAACAGGAAAAGTGGAAAAACAAAATTAAGACATGGGCATAATCAAAGTTATGGGATGGTTTGTCTGAGGAGAAAATAGATGAAGATTCTTCACACTTATGAAGGCCCAGATGAGACAAGATATGCAGCAGGCTTTTCAAACCATAAGTGGCTTCCAGGTCACTTTTGATGATATTTAAACCTTACATCAAAATAGTTACACACAATTCATTAAATTTAAGGACTTTGAAGGATGCTTATATGACAGAACTACTGTTTTAATTACCTGTGAGGTTCATAGTATTTCTCTCCCAACTCCTCTCTGATCCATGGTCATTTATATTAAGTCGGGAGCATTTTTCTCACCTGAACTTTACCAAGATCTATTGAGCTATCTACTCAAACCTAGCCTTAATGTGTGGTCCAGTAGATAATTTCCAGAAAGGATTTAAATTATTCCATTGAGTTGCTCTGGCCAAGTGTGCTATTCTGATTAAACTGTGCGGAGGGTTTGTGTTTCTTCCTACCTTTCTACAAGCTAACATTATATACAGTACTCAAAATCCAGAAAGAAAACATTAAACCTCCTGCACCTCTATCTGCTGGTTCAATCCTATCTACCCTGCCAAATTAGAACAGATTGATGCACTGAGAAGAATTAGACCTCAGTTTTAAGTGTTCCTACCAAGATCCATGGAAGCACTTCCTTCATTCTGAGCTATCCTGAAATCAACATAAAAGGTTATCTTCCATCACCATGAATACTTTCAACCATTGATACGCCTGCCTATTCAGAAACACATCTATCTTGAAAACACGCGCTGCAAAAAGCTACAGAGATGGCAGTACGAAGAGAAAAAGTCACTATACGTGTGGGTTTGTATTTGTGTGTTCAGCAATTATTGCCTAATTTCTTTGGCATGCGCACACTGATAGCCCCTCACAGTATTAGCCTTTTCAAATGGATAAATCTGTTTGAAATGGATTAGCCCTCTTACTTCCATGTGCAAGACTAATGGTACTGATACAAATGTAAATTAGCTCTTTTCTGTTACACATCACATTCAAAGCAAATGCTTGCATTACAAAGGATATTGATTTGCTCTGAAGGTGTGAAGAGGTTCAGTGGCACAAAATTCTGATCAACACTTGCTGCCATCTTCTGGTTTCCTAAAAATCCACAAAAAGTACTTCTCTTCAAACCCAAAAACTTCTTTGGTACAAAGACAAAATTAAATGCTACTAATCTACTTACCAATTTCCTAAAAACGTTCATATCTCACAGGTACAATTCTACAAAAAACATACATTAAGTTTTGACAACAGCAACAAAAAAGGAATTAGGGAAAAATACTGATAATGCATATTTTGCATAGATGCATAGATGCAACAGATGTTGCATAGATGCAGTGTTGCATAGATGTTAAGAAGAATACATTTGGTAAGTTTTGAGTGACAGATATGCTTTACTGTATAATGCCACTTATGATACACATGTAGTCTTTCTAATATATAATATGGACAGGTAATTTAAATTTGTATAAAAACTAGATTCAGCAACAAAACCACCAAAACAAAGTAAAACACATTTTGGGTTTAAGCACTTTTGACATGCAGAGCACAGCATAATTTTGGACACTGAAGGTCAACCTTAATGCAGTACTAGGAGCATTGGAAGGGGAAATCTGGAGAATTCTAAAGCAGCTTCCAAGGGTCAAATTAACTAGAATTGAGCAGAGGCATGAAATGGGACACAAGGCCCTAAATTCTAAATTGACAGGGCCCTAAATTGAGGTTCAAAACATCAGAAAACATGAAATGGGAGTACAAAACAATGACACAAGGGCTTGCCAGCTAATTATAAATTATAAATTATATATTATATAAATATAATCAGCTAGACCTGCAAATAGACTAGGACCTTTATTTCTAGAAAATAGATTAATTAATGTGCATATACAACCAAGTTAGTGGTCTGGTAATCCAAAATGCATGCATGATAACATACCACTATTTATAAGCATATAATTTTCTTTAGCATTGTGACCCCTTAAAGCCTACCCTATTCAGTTTGAAAACAATGTTTTCAATAAATCGCCTTTATGATGGGATAGTAGTGTCGTATTGGACGGTTACAGGCAGGACAGAAGAGGCTGGGAGGTGGCATTCTATGTAATGACAATAATAGAATCTATGAAGCTTACAGATGGCAGTGGCACAGATGAGAGACACTAGGTAAGATCAAGGGATTAACAAAGAGTGTGGATGTCATTGTGGGCGTCTGCTACTGACTTTCCAGCCAGGACGATAATGCTGACAAATTATTCTCTGAGGAGCTAAAGGACACTTCGAAGTCAACTGCCCTTGTCCTTATGGTGGACCTCAACTTACCAGAAATCAACTGGGAGCATCACACAGATGGTACAGTCCAGGTACAATCCACAGATGCTACAATAAAAAACCTGTGCGAAAACTTTACGAAAGAGGTTCTGAGCCAGCTGACCCAGAATTAGAGAATCACAGAATCAGAGAATATGCTGGATTGGAAGGCACCCATCAGGATCATCAAGACCAACTCCTGGCCCTATGCACGACACCCCAAGAATCACACCATGTGCCTGAGAGCTTTGTACAAGCACTTCTTGACACAGAGAGGCTTGGTGCTGTGACCACTACACTGGGGAGCCTGCTCCAGTGCTCAAGCACCCTCTGGGTGGAGAATCTTTTCCTAATATCCAACCTAAACTCCCCCGATTCAGCTTCATGCCATTTCCTTGAGTCCTGTCATTAGTCACAGAGGGAAGAGATCAATGTCTGCACCTCCTCTTCCCCTCATGGGGCAGTTGCAGGCTACAATGAGCTCTGTCCTCAGTCTCCTCTGGGCTGAACAGACCAAGTGACCTCAACCACTCCTCATACTAGCCTCCTCTTAAGGTCCTTCACCATCTTTGGTCCTTCTTTGGATGCTCTCTAACAGTTTAACATCTTATATTGCAGTGTCCAAACCAGCCCCCAGCACTGGAGGTGAGGCTGTCCCAGCTCAGAGCAGAGCAGGACAATCCCCTCCCTTGCCCAGCTGTGATGCTGTGCCTAATGCACCCCAGGACAGGGTTGGCCCTCCTGGCTGCCAGGGCACTGCTGACCCATGTTCAACTTTCTTTGAAATAGGACCCCCAGGTCCCTTACTGCAGGGCTGCTGTCTCATTCCTCACTCTGTCTGTACATCCAGGGTTGCCCCATCCCAGATGCAGAATCTGTCCTTTTCCCTTGCTGAACTTCATATGGCTGGTGATCACCCAGCCCTCTAATTTGTCAAGGTCTCTCTGAAGGGCCATTGGAGTACAAGAGGCCATACAACCATTTTTACAAAAAAGCTCATACAGAGGAACTACAGGACTGAGATTTGCTATTTGAGCTGAGCAGTCCAAGTATCTTCATTTAGAACCATGGTTCACATTCAGATGTTACTTTGAAGAACGGTTTTGCAAGGGTTTGTCTTCAGGGACTCTCCAGAGACTACAGTATCCATGATTTTTCAAAAGGGGACACAAATGTGGCATTAGTCCCTAGGATATCTAGAATTTTTTTTTAGTATCTACATTGTCTTACTTATCCTGTAGACAGAGATAAACATGCAAGAATGTCTTTGCAGTAAGTTCTGTCTTCTCTTTTACATGTGGTACCTAAGATTAAACAACATGGGAAAATCATACAGTCTTTATCTAATTCCATATAGATGACACCCATTCAATGCTAGATGATTGCTGGGCTGCCGAGGGTGCTTTCCAAATACCAATTCCACTGCAACAATCCAAGGCCAATTCCAAATGCAACTACCTTTGTATTGTGAGAATTCACATTTTCCATGTGCACCTCATTTAAAAAGGGACATAATTTTAAATTATTAACTGTAACTCTTTTTTGAATATAAACTATCATAAAATCCTTGAGCCTATCAATCCAACACTATGTGTGTTGAAAACAGCACAGAAATCTGTGTACAGCCACCAGATGGTGCCATCTCAACTCCAAGTGTCCTTCACAGAACCAGTAAAATGAATAATTTGCTCTGACTCCTGCAATCATTTTGTAAAAAACAAAATGACAACTTCAAGATCCAGAGTCTCCATTATGGCTAAGACTTCTCACTAGCATTTAAGCTTTGCCACTCTCTTTTCTGCAAAACAGTCCAAGCAATGCACACTTCATAATAAAGAGTAGTATTTCTGGTTTGGTGAGCTGGTTTTGGCTGAGATAATTTTCTTCACAGTAGCTAGTGTAGGGTTATGTTTTAGATCTGTGCTGGAAACATTGTTGCTAACTCAGGGATGTTTACCACCAAGCAGTGCTTACACAGCGTCAAGACCTTTTCTGCTCCTCACAGCAGCCCAGGAGTATGTGGGCTGGGGAGGCACAAGGAGCTGGGAGAGGACACAGCCAGGACAACTGAAACCAACAGAGCAAAGGGATATTCCAGACCATTTGCTGTGGGGAAAGAAGGAAGAAGGGGGGACTTTCAGAGTGGTATCATTTTTCTTCCCATGCCACAGTGTGATGGAGCCCTGCCTTCCTGGAGGTGGCTGAACACCTGCCTGTCCATGGGTAGTGATGAATTAATTCCTTGTATCTCTTTGCTTGTGTGTGTGGTTTGTGCTTTACCTATTAAACTATCTTTACCTCAGCTCATTGGTTTTCTCACTTGTGATTTTCTCCTTTATCCTGCATCAGGGCAGTGACTGAGCAGGTGGGCAGTGCTTAGTTGCCAGCTGGGATTAAACCTTGATGTTTGGTCAACTGAAAGATGTGAAAAATATTTAGCCATATGCTGGCCTTCAGATCTGACACCACACACTTACCTCCTCTCTTGTCTCTCTTCCTATTTTCCCCCATCAAGAATGCATTTAGCAGACTCAAGAGTCTTACAGATCAAAACTAGCATGCAGACTACTGGTTGACTACTGCTACTACCAACCTTGATCATTACCAGTGTGCAATTGCATTAGCACAATGATATCACCTAACTGAGGTTCAGTAGCACAACTGAAGTGGGAATGCAGTATAGAAGTGCAGGCTTCATTGAAGAGCAGTGCTTAGTGTCTAATTAAAACACAAATAAGATGTTCAGTAATTATATATCATGTATGAACAGAGGCAAAGTTCCACACATTGAGCAGGATATGCAGCATGTTGTGGGTATTAATGCAGCATATTATGGGTATTTGTCTGTGTAGCACAGCAGGAATGTACACTGGGGTTGAATACACGGAACTGTATTATAATAAAAAAATAAGAAGATGAGGATGGCCAGTAAGTTCTACGAACTGATTTCTCAATACTAAGGAAATAACATATACCTGCCCTTTGTGTCAAAAAGAGGTCTGTATCATGCAAAATACCAGGTAGTGTGTCCTGAGCAGTTCTGTCAATTGTATCTATATCCTCTGAGTAATTTTATTTACACATTCTCTTGTGCAAATTTGTCATGTCAAATACAGATTACTCGTATTTTTAGTACTCAGAGTTGCCCTATTGGGGTCCTAATGCCATTTCTACTGGATAGAATGGGATCACTTGGAATGACACCTAATACCGCTCTTTCAAAAACAGACAATAAAACAAATGCTACTGCAAAATTTTACTGTTTGGGAACTTCAGAGTATGTGAGATGGAGGTGCCATTTTTAAGATGAATTGCTAAAGCTGCTGCCTTCTTTTCTATGTTTCTTTTTTTCAATTGGAACTCTTTAGAGTTGTTCTTTCCTCATATTTTATCTACACTGGCAAAGTAAGGATCAGGATAGAGCTCTCAAAATCCTGTGAGAAATACAGTAGGAATAGGTTTGATATGGGTCTAATAATTCAAAGGATGAAAGGTCTCAACATTTCAAGTGCTCTAATACTGAAGCAATTGCTGTACTATGTGTGTTCAAACTGAGTAGTTGTTTCACTCATTCCCTTTTCAGTGTCAACTCCAATTATTTTAAGAGTTAGGCTTCAGTGAAACTGCATACTTAAAAAGTATGTAAAAAATGCTTTGATAGGCTTCAGTAATGAACGATCTAGAAAAGTAGTGGAGCAAGAACTAAGGGTGGAGACACAATCTCTCAAAGGGTATAAAACAAAGAAGGGATCCTTTAGCTATGAATTTTTTTTAGATAGAATAATGGTTTTCTTTACATATAAATATATAAAGCTGTAAATCCTTTTAAACCCATTTGATGGAAAAAATTAATGCTGTTACTAAAAAAGCATCAAAAGTTTTTGTCTGTCTGAAACCATAATCCATGGATTTGGAATTGTACATCAGCATGGTTTTTTAATTAATTGAAAAAAAACAACCCAACTATATGTCTGTAGGACATCTCCATATGGTCTCAGTCTCCATTCAGATTTTTTTCTCCCTTTTGCAGGCTCTTAATTTACAACAATTCTACATAATTCCCTCAAACAAAAACATCTCTCCTTCCCTCACTTGCAAACCCTGGATATATGCCTACTCTGAGAAGGACTGATAAACTGCAAAATCTATGAATACTGCTTGTGTGGGAAGATGATGGGGTAAAAAGATAATAGTATGGAAAGCAGAGGGGAAAATACAGTAGCTATTCCCTGGATGGAATGCGGCGAACATACCTGACCTCGCACACACCACAGTTTCAGGGGAACTAAAGGAAGGGTGGAGTGGGACACCATGACCAGGCTCTGTTGACACCCTTGCAGAGGAGGGAGGAACTTGGTGGCACTTTCTAGCTGATAAGCTGCACAGCAGCTGAAAACCAAGTGAGATAAAGAAACATGTCCTGCTGTTGAATCAGCAACTGTGGTGAATTCACTCTCCTTGGACTGACACATGTCCTTGTTCCAAGGTTATATCTTGTACTATACTGAGATATCTGCTGCTGAGGAACAGCCTGTTTTGTCTACTGCCATGTTAGACTACAATGTTGATCAAAGCTTGATGATCAGGGTCTTCTCAGTGACAGTATTAACAAGGCTACTGGACTTCTAAAGTTTCTATTTTACCAAATGACTGAATGCACTCCTTTGATGATGACAAGAAGAATATAATTACTCTCTAGTTTGTTCCTTGAACTGCAAAAACTGGCTTTAAAATTTAGCTGAAGTGTTTTATTGATAAGAAGACCCTGGAGTTTTTATTGCATAGCATGAGCAGGAAAAAAATTCTGATTTTGTCTTTGGGTTTCAATTTAAGCAGTTCATGCTCAGTAAGACTGACTTACTAAGATTACTACATGTTTCAGCAGTAACTATATTGCTGCATGTGTAATTGAAGGATTGTACGACTTACACATTTCACCTTGTCTTGAGGAAAAGTTTGTGTAAGCAGAGTAAACATTCCATCATGATTCAGCTGATTCTGAAGGAGATTCAAAACCAGGTGACTCTGAAAGATTTAGGAAATAAGGCACCCCTGTAGTGTGTGGTTTTGCTGCAGTTATATTCTAAAATTCTCCAAGAAATAGCTCAAAAATTTTGAAAGCCCTGTAAGATTAGGCTTTTGGGTTTTTGGGGACACAATAAGGAGGTTCACAGGTCCTCCTGCTCTATTCACTGCATTTTGTGCTTCTTTGAATTAAAACCATTTTGAAAGCACTATCTGCAACATGGAAGAAACAAGGATAAGAACACTCATATTTATGAACATGAAAATGCATAGAATCATGGTAGTATGCCTAAAGTTATGTAACTTCATGAGATACTGGAAATTAGAAGGTTTTGAGGAGACTAAGACCAAGGAGAAACATCTTTTACACCAGATTCTATTTGTTTTTTGTTTTTGTTTTTTTTTTTCTTTATTTTTTTTTTTCTTTTTTAATGAGCAAATCTACTTTCCTGAATTCTAATACGTGGCTGACAAGGATGCTTGTAATTGTCCTGAAGTGAGGACAACATGTACCCTGAAGATGACCTGCCATCCTGGCAGACCTGTGAGGTTCTGAGTCACCTCAGTAGAAGTCTTAGCAGCCTTCACAGAGAGGACAGCAGAAAGCTGAGATGGAATCCCTCACTGTCTCAGAGAGGTCTGCGGCCTCCAGGCTCAGCTTGCAGAAATTCTATGATCAGGGAACCCAGAAACTTGGTTGCTAATGTCTAGCCACATGTTAAACAGCTTTGTTACAGGTGTAAAGTGCCATCAAGCACTTTAGAAGCTTGATGAAGCTAGAAGTCACAAAAATGGGAAAAGCAAAGTTACTAATTGATTTCAACGGAGATTGTAGGAATGTACAGGATAAGAGTTCAAGTGGAAAAACTGCTGTCCAGTTGCCTCTGATTGTTATGTTGGCTCTGATTGTGTTGTGTATGTAGACAGAGTTCCCGAATTTTGTGGAAATGCCAGGGTCAAACCCTGGCTCATGGGACTGGATGGATGCCCCCCAGATGGCCCACTATTTGATACACTCTGTTCCTTACTTCTCAGATGCTTCTCAGCCTGGGCTTGAAATTACACTGCTCCTGCCAGTGCTAGTGAGGTGTGGGACATGAAGAGGAATGAAGGGGAAAAAGATGGAACCCTGTGCCTTGATGAGTCTGCAAATGTTATGGATTTCAAAGTAGGTAAGAGTCAGCAGTAGGAAATACATGCTTATCCGTGATCACCTACTCTAGGCCTAGCAGTTCAGCAGCAGTAAGCAGTTTTTCTCAGGTGGAGAGCTTCAAGCCTTGCTGATTGCTGTGGAAGATTCACCCACACTTTATGGATTCAAAAAATCCATCATACCACGAAATTTTCTTTGCAATAACAAAATAAAACCTGAATCACTGTGATCAAAAGAAATCGCACTTGACCTAGGACACTCATGCTCCCCTGACTTCAGAAAGCCTTCTCCGGGATATTTGAACAAATATCCTGGAGAAATAGAAGACTAAGAAATTTTACCCATGCCCTAAGGAGCTGTAGACTTACAAAATAAAGTTACTTTGGAAAACTGACTGGTAGAAGATAATCCTGAAGATGCATAGTGCCTAAGCCAAATTTTGGAATAGTAAATGGACAGGAGTAGATTTAACATTCAGCTTTTCTACAACTAAATAGGAAGATATGTGCTTTGAGTCACAAAATAAAGCCTTGTATTCACACTTTTCTCTAGAGATAGCTTATAAGAAATATGTCTGGCTTTGTGTAAGAAATTTATAGAAAGCCAGGTAGAGATTCTATAGAGATTCTCATGTATGTGTATTAGTGCATGGAAACAGTTACATTTGGCGTGCACAAGCTGCTGATCACATTCTGGTCCAATTAATTATTCCAATTAATCTCTTTCTAATGTAGTTGTGGGTTGTGTTTTTTGTTGTGTGTGTATGTGGGTTTTTTGTGTTTGGTTTTTTTATTTTTTAGGTTTTTTTGGCATTACTGCTGGTTTTCAGTAGAAAAAGATGCTAAACCCAAGAACTGAAAATGCTGCGATTGTAATTTTTCCAAATAATACAAAGTAACTTCAGAGGAACCTAAGCCTCAATAAGACTGTGCATTTTACATCTTCTGTTATCAATCTTCAGTATAACTCTTCCCCCTTTCTTGTGTTAATAAAGAACAATATAATCCCTGATAAAAAAGTATTTCTTTATATCAAGATACTTCTTAACAAATTATTTTATTCTGCATATTGGGTGGATGCAAGGCATTGTTGGTGTGGCAGGTTGTGGTAAGCTGGCTTATAAATCCCATAGTGAAAAGAAACATCAGAAGTGCTAGGCAGTATTCTTTTATTTCTGTAAAAAAGAACGAAAAAGTGTATAATATCTGGCAGCTTTCTCATTTTCTCAATGGTTTAATTTTTTATATTGAATACAAAGGTTCAGCAACACTGACGGAAGGTGTGCAGGAAGTCCAGCAGCTCACTTCAGTGAAGCCACCTGCTGTCAAGGGCCTTCGGTCCTAGCAGTGAAAGTCTTTGGCATCGGGAGTGCGACAGGCAGTGTCAGGCAGCTAGGGAGCCTTGTGAATGGTCAGACATGGAAGTTTCCTTAAAAAACCTTGTGACTGCAGGGGTCCTCAGCACAGCCACTCAGGGCAAACATGGCCCAGTTATTTCCATGCAATTCAGCTGACACCCAAGCCAGAAAACCCCCTGGGAGTCAAGCTCTTTGCAGAGATAAATTCAGTTCAGTTTGTTTTAGTCATTATGCCAGTAACAGCTTAGCCATTTTTGAACAGCTCAAGACATGCAGTAATTTCTATATTTGCCTAGCCTGGGGAAGAGAAAAATACTCAAAAAACTGTTATGGATATGCCACATTTAAATCCCTTGGACAAACTGATGGGTTCAGTGGAGAGCAAAAAGATGATTACGGGATTGGAGTACCTCTCTTAGGTTGAGGGAGTCGGGCCTGTTCAGCTTCGAGAAGAACTGAGAGGAGATCTTATCAATGTCTCTGAGTATCTGAAGGAAGGGTGTCAAGAGCACTAGCACAAGAGTCAATAGGCAGAAACGGATGCAAAGGAAGCTCCACCTATACATGAGGAATAGCTCATTTACTGTGCAGTGACCGAGCAGTGAGCAGGTTCCCCAGAGAGGTTGTTGAGTCTCCCTAACTGGCGATATTCAAGAACAACCTGTTTGCAATCCTGTGCCATTTGCTCTGGGGTGACCCTGCTTGAGCAGGGAAACTGGGCCAGATGATCCCCTGCGGTCCCTTCCAACCTGACTCATTCCGTGACAACCCGTACCTTTACGAGAGCGGGCAGCCAGCGTGAGTAAGAAGCGGCTCTAGGAGGGCAAGGCCCGTGGCAGGCGGAGCGGCGCAGCCCCCGCCGGCTGCCGTAGCCTCGGACAAGCCGCGCCCCTTCCTCGCCGCGCCCGCCGCCGGGAGGGGCGGGGGGGGCACGGCTGCACCGCCCCCTCGAGCCGCGGGGCGGGGCGGACCGGCGGGGAGCGGCCGGAGCCGGGGCGGCGGCGCTGCTGCCGGGCGGCGGCGGCCGGGGGGCAGGATGGTGTTTGAGTCCCTGGTCGTGGACGTCCTGAACCGTTTCCTTGGCGACTACGTGGTGAACCTGGACAGCTCCCAGCTGAAGCTGGGCATCTGGGGAGGTACGGGCCTGGCGCGCCGCGGGGGAGCCGCCCGCCTGCCCTCAGGCCGCCGCGTGCCTTCCTGCCCGGCCGGCTCGCCCTGCCGCCCGCTCAAGGGAGGAGGCCGGGGCGGCGTCCCCTGGGCGCTGCTAGGCCGGGCCGGGCCAGGCCACCGGCCCAGCCGACAACTCTGCCGCCTCTCCACCTGCCCGGCCGCTTAAAAATAGCCGCGGGGGCGGTCAGGCGGGCGGGCTGGGAGGTGGTGTCCGCGGAGCAGCCGGCTGCGGCAGCGCGGGGCGGTGGCGGCGGCGGAGCGGGAGGAGCTGCAGAACGGGGGCAAGAGAAACCGAGCGAAGTGCTGGAGGCGCACGAACGGCCGCTTCTGTTTTGTTTTTCCATATGGAGCCGCCCGTGCTGTCTCCTAAATGGGGACGGACCTTGGCTGGCCGCGGTGTCTCTGGTGCTTGCAGAAAGTTTGGGAGTTGGCGGGCGGGCAGGTTGGAGGCGGGAGCCTGACCTGGTTCTGGGAATGCGAAACTGAACTGGTTTACGGGCGTTTTCCACGCCCGGAAATAAACCGTGCGTAAACGCCAAGGGTTCTGACGGCGTTTAAGTGCTTGTGGGGGTGAGTGGTCTCTCCGCGAACGGCAGTGACATCCCTTGCGTTCTTGGCGCTGCCATCTGTAGGTTTCGAATACTTGTTATTTTTAGCCTTAAAGAACCAGGAGTGGATACAGCCTTAGGTGTTAGCAAAGGCGGTGCCTAGCTGTACTAGGCGGGGTAAGCAGTGCTCTGCAGAATTAAATGAACATGCTAGTTCTGAAAGCAGTAAAGTGTTCTGTTTGAATGTGCACTCCTGAGTTACCCTTAGTAAGGTACCTACAAGAAAACAGCGCCAAAGGTCTGTCAGACACAGACCATGAAGGGATGCCTGTGATCAGTGCTGGCTCAGTTTTGAATGTGCATCCCAGGTGTCTGCAGCATCAGCAAAAGCAAGCACAGAGGTTCAGGGTTTTTTTACAGATGCATTCATACAGTAGGTGTGAAACATCCTCGAGGTAATTGCCTACCTCAATTCCATTCCTAGGTACTCATATACATTAACCAGATTTTGTAAGCTTCTCCTGGAGCTTTTTGCATCATGGACATTTTTGTTTTCATGCTTGTTTTCTGAAATGGCATCCTTATTTAGTTTTATCTTTGCAGTTGTTTTCTTCAGTTAGTCAAGGCGTTCATAGCATCTTTGTGAAGTTCAGTCTCTGTAAGGAGTCTTAACACAGCAACAGCACATGTAACTGCTGGAGCCAATGTATTAGTCATTCACTTGTAGCAGTGAGGCTTAATATCACATATCTCTTACTGGTTAGGTGAGCCTTATTTGCAAGGTTTGACTAATTGCACCTTTCAGCAGAGCTGTGTCAAGCTAATTGCTTGATTTGTGTACTGGAGTTACCAAAGTTTCTTCTTTCTGTTCAATGAAGACAGAATATTTAATGAAAAATATGAAACCTTGTAAATGTTTTGGGCAATGTTTGTACATTCCAAAAAAGGTAAAAGCTTCTTTTTCCCAGTTCTCTAAGTTGCTGATGGTTAGTCATGGCAGCTTATGCCTCTGTGAAGCAACTATTAACAGATTAGATTCATATTGTCTCAATTAAAAAAAAACTAAAAAAAAAAACCCAAACCAAACAATCCAACCCAAACAAAAACTAAAAAAAACTCCTCAATTTTACTTTGAAGTTTTGATGTTCAGCTGTCATATTTTTCCATGTCTGTGGAACTTAATTTTATTTTTTATTACTTCATCTTCAAGAGGTTCTTGTATTTTAGAGGCTTTAGTATATTTTAATTTAAACTGAGTATCTCGTTTCTCAAGTGCCTATGTATTAGAATAAAATTATTTTTTCTCTACATAGCCCATTGACTTGTTTATAGTGTATACTGATACATGGAGCTACCAATGTCTTGCTATAAAAGGCTCAGAAATGCTGTGTTGTGTTGGTGAGGCATCACCTGTGGAGTTTTTTCCTGGTCTACCACATGATGCTAGTTTTTGACTTAAATTGTGTTTAATGGTCTGTACACCTGCAATATTTCTTTTAATTCAAATATCTCAAAGGACCTAGATGTTGCATTCTGCTGTGTAAAAGGCAGCAACTATTAGTAGTAGCAGCAGTAGAAAAAGTAGAATACATTAATATGAAATGCATCATTGATTAGCAGATCCCTAGACTCACAGTATACCTAAAGTCTATGGATAATTTTTTTAGCTTGCTAATTACTAAAATTTTGTAACTTAGGTATTTTTTAAAAAAGTACTATTTTTGCCTTCATATCTGTGTAAACTTAATAGCTTTTCATGCTTGTCTGTGTGCTCTGGAAGCATTTCCATTACAGCTATGTATTTTCTTACAGTGTTTGCCTTTGTGTCTTGATAAGATTGCTAAATTTTACATAATTCATGTACTATTGAAATTAAATTGTCCTAAATCCATCAAATTAAAACAAAGAAAGGAAAAAAAAAAGGGAAGTTGTTTGGGTTTTTTTTCCCCTGTAACAAATCACCACTGCTTTTTGGATGCTAGAGCACTGTGCAAACTATATATATAGAGAGAGAGAGAGAGAGAGAAAGAGAGAGAGAGAATCTTATATTTTAAAAGACATGTATTTTTTTGCCTCTGAATGATTAAAACCCGGAGTGGTTTATATTAAAAGGCTGTAGGGAGCAAATTGTGGCCTTGTGGTTTTTAATAGCTAGCCTGTTTGAATAAAGGCTAGTAACGTGTTCATAGACTGAATCTATGTATAAAACCCAATTTTACATAGTTTCAACCTCTGTAAATTCAGAGCTTTATTAATGACTTTTAATGATCATGCTTAATATTAACCTTGGTTTTGATAAATGAGGGAATTCATCCTGCACTATTAAATCTGTTCCATGTTCAATCTGTGTCGTAAAGTTGTTTGATGATGCTGCTCCAGAAAATGCATGAACACATTAATAATTACAGTAGTGATTTTATTTTTTTTTTCTTGTTAAAAACCCTTCAGATTGAAAGGTAAAAATGTGGACTATCTCAATATTGATAAAAGATGTGCTATCTGAAAACAATAATGGCTGAGAATGTTGCAAGAGCTGAATGACCTGAAATATAAAAGGCAGTGCAGAAAGTTCAAGGTAGCTCAGCCTACACAGGTATAAAGGCTAATTTGAATGTGTAAAGCCAATACTGGAAAAGCCAAGGCTTAGAAAAAAGTGAAAAGGGAAAAAATCATATGCCTAAGGAACTCCACTAATATGAAGCAAGATAAAGACTACTGTGTTAGGCAGCCATCAGAGACAGCTATTGGATAGCCGATACTGGGAAGGACACTGTTCTTTAACCTCTTTTTTTGGTGTTCACTAAGAAAGATAGTTTCAATGAACTGTGCTAACAAGCGCACAAGTACTTGGCTTAGATAAACAAAAGGTGAGTTAGATATTTTTGAATGCTCTAGACCTGGTCAAGTTAAAATACTTGAAAAGATGCTTGCAGCAATGTGAGATGTATGCAGTTATCAGTTACCTTTGACAAGAAGTGAAATGCCAGTGACATATCCAGTATTGAGAGACCAAACAATTGTTTTATTACAGTTCATGATGCTATTTTTCAGTGTTTTGGTCAGACCCTCTGTACTGCCCTTTAAAAAACTTAAATTTTGGTTGACTTGGCACACTTGCACGTTAGGTAATGTCTCGAGCATGTCTTCCTGAACACAACTTATTATTTGAGTAGCTGGTGTGTCTTTTTGGGGTAGCTGTGTTAGTAAGATGATATAGGCAGATAATTGGCATGTTTATGAGCACACAAACACTTTTTTTTTTGGCTACAGCTATTATTATAGTGAAGGACAACTACTTTTGTTTATTTTGCCCTGTCTAGGTAGAGCAGGTACAACCTCCTCCCCTCCCCTTACATAACCGTAATTTGAATTCATTTGAGGGATACATAATGTCTAGTAGTTTTTACTGTCTTTCACGATCCATTTTACAATAGATGTCAATAGATGAGGTATTCAGCAGACCCTGATCCTCAAAGGCTTGCAGCTTGTCTCTAGAGGGTATGCTTAAGCAGAAATAATTAACAGCACAAACAGAAATGGGAAATGACTAGCAAAAGCAGCTGTTTGTGTTAAATGATCAGAGGTATTCACAAGCTGACAATGTTTTTGGAAACAAGCAGAAATTTTGTTGAAATATTTGAACAGGAGTGTTGGATACTGATCAGATACTAGCTAAGGTATTTGCATTTTCTGATCTTTCCTCTCTCTCTTGTCTGCATTCCTTCCCCTGCCCTTTTATTTAAAGACAGCAGAGAGTGATCTATTAGGTAAAATCTCCAGGATTTTTATGTAGATTAATTTTCTTCCCCCCCTTTATCTTTTGTTTACGACCATAACAAAATTTCTCTTAGGCCTCTTTGGTGAAGTAGTTTACTAGATCTCTTTTTGCAAGCTGAATCCTTGGTAGTAGATGTTAGTCCATGCATTTAAATTAATGAAGTTATTTTGAGTATCTAAAATTGAAATGATAAAGCTATTTTTCTAGAATTTTGACAGCTGCTTTATTTTGTTGAGTTATTCACATTGTCCAGAGATCACTAAATCTAAAAGTTTGCTTTATAAAGTAGCCTAAATAAATTCTAGACTTTTCTGTAGATATTTATAACTGTTCTGGATTTTGTTATTGTTTTGGCTTGCAGCCTGCATGTTTAACCCTAAGTGTTTATACAACTCCAACTACTTGTACATACAGTTTCTAAGGTTGCTTAGTTGGGTCATTTTTAATCATGCATTGGATGCATTTCTGACATCAAAACATTTAGTTGCTCCCAACAGGGGGACACCAGCCCTGCCAAAAAAAAACCAACCAACCATCACCAAAACTGATAATCAAATCTTGATGTATTTTCTGATTTTTGCAGTTAAAATCTACTGTCAATAATCCAAGGCTAATTCATTAACTGTTTTACATCCTGTAACTAGCATTTATTCCCTGGTTTTCCTGCTTCTCTTTGTGGGGGCTTCTGGTTTTTTTGCCTCCAATCCCCAACAGAATGGTAAAGGTTTATGGTAATGTGCTTAGATCTACATTTCATTGCAAGAGAAATGGCTACATGTGGTAGAGACTAAATTTTGGTAATGAAGGAGAATACTGGCATGGTCAATAACTACATTTCAAATCCTGAGCATCAGAGTTGGTTGCAAGCTTTGCGAGTGTGGTGGCTTTGGAAATATTTCCTATTTACTGCAGGAATATTTAGTCAGTGTCTTGGCCTCTCTCTCAAGTATAGGAAAAAGAAAGATTATATCAATACACAAAATCTAGTGCCTCTTTAGTAGACATTTGTATGCTTTGATGGTCTATTCGCTGTGATCAGACCATAACAAGGTTCTTGTAAGTAAACTTTTATATTTTAGTGAACATGTTTCAGTAATTTTATATTGAAATTCAGATGCCTGGGGTTCTACTAATTTCTTCTGGTGATTCTGAAGTAAAATATCAAACTTTTTGATTGTAAAATCATGTGATTGTAAAACCAAGTGATTTTTTTTAAATTGTAAAATCATAAGCAAAACCAGTGAAGAATTATGTACCTCACTTCCAAATCCCAGCATTTAATGTAGAAATTTCAAAAGCTTCCTGTTTGAAACATTATTGATTGATCTATTTATTATCTGCCATTATAATGTGCTCAAATAAAATGAGAAATAGTTCTGCCATCATGAAACATTGTTTGTAAATGTTTAAAATAATCCTTACTCACTTTGCAGTATTTTGTTTTTGGAAGCATCTGGGTGGCCAAATTATTGTAGCTTGAGTTATTGTGCCTCTGCGGAACTGTGGCATGTGTTGGACTCTTGATAAATGAGAAGGGAATGTTTACATAGCCATCAGTGAAAATGAAGAAACTCAACCCAGTTAAACTGTTTCATGTAGCCTTACAGTTTCCTTCTGAATGTTTTTAACATGATGCAACAGACCTGCAGAAGTTGCACTTCATGCCTGGTAACTTGGTTACGAACCTGAACCTTTGCTCTGGATACCATTAGAACTACTTGCCATGAATACAATTACAATTAATGATATCTTCTTGAAGAAGCAATCTGGGGTTTTTTGGTGTTAATATGCTCTCAGCAGAGTAAGCTTTATCAGGGAATAAATTTAGAATGGAGTTGAACCAATGGTATATAAAACTATCACCTTGTTATCGCCTTCGAAGACTATATAGTTCTAGTTCCTAGAGTAGTTAACAGACTACTTTTGGAAATGCTCTCTTTGTTTCTTTGTTTTTTTTTGTTTTTTTTCCCTTTTCTGTTGTTCCTGGCAATGTGTGTGTATTTTAAGGCTTAACAGGAGTGGCATCAGCTGTCAAAAGCCATCCTTTTGCACGTAGTATTTCTCTGGAGAGGCTGATGTTAGCACATGTCAGATGTATACACTTCTACTGGAAAGTGATTATAAATTGCTGCAATGAATAAATTAAAACATTTAAACCTTCATAGTACTTTGTGAGTGCTATGGGATGGATGGATTAGTTTACCTGATCAGCTCTTCCATGTCAGTTCAACAACTTGAGCCAATTCTTCTGGTGTGTACACTTTTGAGATTTGGGTCCAGTTTCCCAAAATTGGTGGTACTTTGAACAGTTGTTGATTACCATTAGCACTATATAACTGCAAGAATATTCTTGCAATTGGAGCTCCTATTTCCCCATACATTTTGCTATTTCTAACATACATCCTGAAGGAAAAGTATTTTTGGTCAATTCAATCTTTGTTTGCAACCTCAAGTTGTATTCCTTTCCAGGCCTGTAATCTGCTTCTGGTTTCTGGAATCTCATTTATGTCCCTGCTCAGCTGTATCAGATGTCTGTTCCATGTGCATGTGTTAATGCTATACAACTAGTTTGAAAGTAACCATCACAGAAGCTCCATTCTTCTTGTAGATTTTGCAGAAGACATTTCATTGGACTATGTGCATGTTTAAGTTATGAGTTTTCTGGTGCAAGTATTCCTTTTGTTATGGAAAGTGTTTAATGTAAAGTATATTGTAAAACTGATCTTGCAATTTAAATTTTCTTTGTTCACAGTATACTGAATTTCTCTCCTTAAAAATTAGATTACTGAAATACTTCCTGTGAATTTTTGTAGGCCTATAAATAAAACTGGCAAGAATAACATCTTTTGAGGGCTAAAATTCCACTCACATTTACTGTTGCTAGATTTCTACAAGGATAGGAAACAGATGGTTGAGGAAAAAGAGGCTAACTTTAGATTTCAAAATGGGTTCTTTCAAAATTGAGACAGGATTTTCCAGCATCTTTACTTTGAGTAATTTTAGTTTATTTTCATGGACATGCAAGTGCCATGAGACAATCTTGGATATTATTTTGTGAAATGATTAATCATCTTTCATGGTCTCAATCATCTTTCATGGATTTTTGATATGCAGGCTGTGGGTCTCTCCACAGTGGAAGTTTTGGAAGCCATAGGTCATGGACCACTGGGGTGCCCCACTGTGAAGGAGAAGGAGCAACAAAAATTTGTAGATACCTGTGGTCAAAAAGGAACAGCAGAAGTTAGTGTGTCTGTAAAAACTTAAGAAGTCTTGTTAATAAATTGTACACACAGTGTGGAAGTTGGTGTAAATTAGTCCCTTGTAGTATAAACACGTGGTAGTAAGTCTTGGATAAGGGATGGGTGAAAGAGAGGAGAGACACACAGAGATTAAATTGTGGTACAGAGAAAGAAAGGAAGGAGCATTGGCAGTCCTGACTCCAGCATCAGTGCAGCGGATGGAGTGTCCAGGGTCCTGGGGCACATGTGTGTTCAGGTTTGATTCTGGGTACCTTTACACAGTTAAGATTTCTGTGCTGTGGAGCTAATTTGCTTGTTTACTGTGCAAGTGAGTTATCATTTGCAGTTTGTTCTTCTAGACCTTTCTGGAAATGGGTCAGAGATCTTCCCTCCATACTGGATTTAACTTAGGTTGACAGTCTATGCCTACTTCTTGACCTCATTCCTTGATCTATGCTCTATTTCAGGAGCCAGAACATAGACCTTTGTCCCAGAAGAGTTCTGGCTTATGTCTGTATGGCTACCTTTTCCTGCCACATCCCATTCTTTCTCATGACATGTTCTTACCAACTTGGTTGACTCCACTGCTGTCCTTCATTTGTGTTTGAGATGTACATTAGGCCCCTTGTCTTCTAGGCTTCTGTAACCCACTGATTCAGACTTTGGGACTTGCAGTGTGTACTACTTTGCTTATTCCAGTTTTTCTTGTTGGCTTCTTTTCTTTTAGGAGCTGTAGCACTGAAAAATCTGGAAATTAAAGAAAATGCACTGGTAAGCTAGTGAAAATTACAATAATACTTGCAAAAATTATTCCTGAGCTATGTTTTCTGTGTTTAATGGGCTTAATGGGTTTATTGTGCATTTTTTAATTCTTATTTTAGAGCACACTTTCTTTTAAGTGAAGGCTTACTGACTTGCTTTCTCTGCACTTATATAGATTATTTGATTAATTTGAGATTAAATTTAAAGGGCAAAGTGTATACATTTTTTTACCCTCTAAGAGAGCTCTCAGCAATTGCTAAAGGAATGTGCTTAGGTCAAGAGCAATACTGAAAGACCTTTGTTTTTGCTTTAGCTCATGAAGCTAGAACTTTGTTTTTGGGAATGTATTTAGCCTAACATAGCATAACAGTCTAAATTGGTAACCAAATGCTTGCTTATCCATTATACTGACTTTTTTTTTTTTTTGGTTGACAGGTAAGTTTGTTAAGGTTATCATGATGCCTTTTCCTGCATTGGAACATATCACAAGTTGCTGAATTGAGCTTAAATTTTCTAAACCTCTTTCTTTCAGAGTCAGTTGGATGTGCCATTTAAAGTTAAAGCAGGACATATTAGTAAGTTTCATTTTATCTTGTACACATGCAGGAGTTTCTATAAGTACTACCTTTCCTTGAAGGTGGCTTTAGGCATCCTAAGCAAGTAATTTCCATATGTTGGTTGATTTATATGTATACTTTGTGCACTCTGAAGTTGTCTCTTCTGAAAAGAAACTTTGAGGAAGCTCCTTTCAATAAAGTATACTGGAGTCTTGTTTAATCATCTCAATATTAATGAGAAAATAGCCCAACACAGCAAAGATGAGCAATTGGGCAGGACTGGATCTTGTTCCTTGTCTTAACAAGACTCCACAACTGATTTTTACCTTTCACCTGCCTTTTCATCTCCTTCCTTCCTTGTTTTTGCTAAAATAAAAAGTTTTCTTGTTGAAGTGTAAAAGTTTTAAAAGTTTTAAAAGTTTTCTTGTTTTCTTGTAAAAGTGGTTTCTTAAACTAAACTAAGTCTAAAGCCATATGTTTCCTTTAAATCGACCCTGGAATAATGTGTTTTCTGTGACTGATTTAGTATTTTATTAAACTTTGCACTTGGGAGGAACTTAACCTCATGATCCCTGTGTTCACAAAACCTAGTATTTAGCTGACTGATGATGTGTGAGCTGCCCATGTGCTTTTCTTATTTCTGAAGATGCTGCAGTGGATTTTCAAGGAGGAAAACATTGCTGTTAAGAGGGAGGAATGTATTTCAAGGAAATAAAGAAAGTCTGTAGACTTGATAGTTCTACTCGCAGAAAAACATCTCATAGTTTTTGTGTATTGTGTAAGAAAATACAACTCAACTGAGGCATCTTTTGCCTCAAGAGCACTGGGGTAATTTCTGTCCCGTATAATAATTGTTAAAGAGATTTTGTGTTTAATATCAATTATCTTTGCATTTCTTTTCCAGCCAGCTATTTAATTGTATACTTCAACCTTTTTCTTTTGTGTTTGTAGGTCAACTTAACCTACAGATTCCATGGCAAAACCTTTATACTCAACCTGTTGAGGCAGTCCTTGATGGAGTTTATTTGCTTATTGTGCCCACAGCCAGTAAGTTAATGTATAGGAAGAAGTGACTGTGGATTGGTGGGGTTTCAGAATTATCTGGAATGGGTTTATACTGTGTTTGTGAGCTTTATTCTTAGTAGATACTTTCAGCAATTACAGTTAAACAATGGGGTGGAATGAATAATAGGTTTCATAATCTAATTTTTTTGCTATGTAATTGTTATATGTAACTGTTACAAAAACATAAAAATTACAGCTTTTGAAACAGTATCTTTAAAAAAAATATATATAAGGCTTTTTGGTATTATGCATTTTTACTTTATGTGTTTAGCCATAAAATATGATGCTGAAAAAGAAGCCAAGCAGTTCTTGGAAGCAAGACAAAGGGAATTGCAGAGAATAGAAGAAGCAAAGCAGAAGATAGCTGACCGAGGTAAAGGTGGGAAAAGCTAATGAAAGTGATGCTGCTTCTTTCTTTACTTTAATCCAGAAAGATGCAGATTTTGTCAATGTCTTCTAGATTCTTGTTTTTTCCTTGTTGCTTAAAAACCTATTAGTTATGGTTTTTTAGGTATAATTGCCATCAGTATTGCAGAACCAGCATTCATTCTGAAAATAAAAAGTTTTGAGCGTTGATGTGATCTGATATAAATTAGGCTTTTGAAATACTGCTTTTTTATCACATGTCATCTGACATTTTCTTTCCTCTTTCATAAGAAAGAGTTTGTTTCCAGTGTCAAAGCATTTTTACCAATACAGATTTTGAAAGGTTTGTTACAATTTGTTCTTCATTACATGCAAATTCTAATCTTTTTAAATTCAACTTCTGGTACTTCCAAGAAGTATGACTTGCTCCCTTAGAGTATTGGTGGGTGCTGGTCATACTTTGAACTACCTGATTCTTCGCTCTGCGGCTAGTAAAGTTAGGAAACCACCTGATCTGAGAATGTAAGTGTTGTAGATTATACAGAGCAAACATGTTTCTATACAACTGGAGTATAATATAATAGAAAACACTTAAGCTAAATGTATTGTGTTATTGTTTTGTCTAATTAAAAAAATATTGGAATGTAAACAAAATATTAAATTGTTTTCCTTTAACATAGATAAAGTAAAAGAAGAGAAACAAGACACTTTTGTAGAAAAGCTTGTTACTCAGGTCATCAAAAATCTTCAGCTGAAAATTTCCAACATCCATATTCGCTATGAAGATGATGTAAGTGCTTTTGTATATCTTACCATAAGTGGTTGTGCACTGTAACATGAAATTGGGAACCTGTCTGATTTCTTCTAGTTGCTTTTTATCTTGCGAGAATACTAGTAAAGTTGTGGACTTTTATTAGTTTGATAAAAAAACCCAAACAAGCTGAAAAAAAGCTTGGACAAAATGTAAAGATACTTAAATTCTTAGCCAAATATATGCTTATAGAGTATGAAATAATTATTTTTTTGTCTTTTCCTGTGTTCTATTAGATCACAAATCGTGATAACCCCTTGTCATTTGGGATTTCACTTCAGAATCTAAGTTTGCAGGTAATGTTATTTCTCACTTTTTATCTGAAAAACATGTTAATATATACCAATCGGTGAAGTTGTGCTTTTGTGTGTTGTGCTTTCTGGTAGCATACTGTCTAATGGAAAATACACCTGTAAGTATCAGCAATGTACAGTGGTATGGTTTCCAATACACTTTACTATATTTGGGCTGTTCATTCTGAATATTTTACTGAAACTGACTTGAGCTCCAAGAAAGGAAGTTACTGCCTGATAACAGGAAGTGGTGGGAAAGGAAAAATTAAAAAAAAAGATGTCATATTTTTAGCTCAACTGGAGCTAATTTTTTTTTTGATCTGTGAACTGCACAAGGTGCTTAGAGTAGTAATCACAATTTTTTTCAGGAAGACCATGTAGTAGGATCAGTATGTTGGTTGCTGAGTTGCTCTGATTCAGTAGTTTTTGCTGTCTAACTGCTAGTTTTAAAGAAAATATGTCCTAAGTGAATATACTTTCTTGAATGAAATGCTGGTTTTGTGAATGCTTATTCCTAGCACATTAAAGGGTCTTCTTTAGGCTCAAACTAAAATTGATTGCTTCCAGAATTATAAATGAATTCTGTCCCTTGTTTATCTCTGTCCAAAGAGCCTGTCGAAAAATATTACTGGTGTAAAGGAAAAAAGTTTCCAATAATGAAAGCAGAATCTTAGAGTACCTTTGGTTCTTGTGTGCAGCCTATCAGAGTACATACATGTACATATTTTTGGAGGAAGTAGCCTTTTCAAGCTTTCACTTAAAGTGATGCATTAATCATCTTAAATCAGAAGATAGTATTCCATTATTTTCCATGGCATTTAATTACGATGATGTTACTGTCATTTTTTGTAGTTTGTTTCAGTTGTAACATGTTGGTGAATTATAGATACTGGAGTATTTTTGTTTAATTCTCATTTCAGACCTCAGATAAGAATTGGAATCCGTGTTTACATGATGAAACTGCCAAGTTGTTCCACAAGGTACAGTGTAGACAGTATGCTAAGAAAGACTTGCTAATAAAACAAGCTGCGTTAGAGTTTCAGAAACTAAGATCAAGAAAACATGTAACTGTGTAGACTCTATAGCAAAAGTAACATTCTGAATATTTTTATTCATCCAGACTTTGTGAAATCCAAATTATTAATCTAAAACTTGTGGATACCAATACATATGTTCTGTTGTATTTTCAGCTTGTGCGACTGGATAACCTTTTTGCTTATTGGAATGTGAAATCAGAGATGTTCTACCACGGTGGTTGGGAAGAATCATTGGTAAGATAGTGTGTCTAGTCTTCTAGTTGAAACTGGGAAGCAGAGAACATGCTTCACATGCTTTTTATGTCAATGTCCTGGGTAATTGTTTGTAACTAAAAGCTTTTTTTAGGAAAAAACAGTATATGTTAAGGCATGTTATGTTAAAAACAGTATATGTTATGTGCTGGAAGTATAATGCTCATCTGAAAAAGTTAAAAAAGCCAGTCTTGTGCCAGTAACACAATTTAGACACTTGACAGTCATCTTACCACTGTTCAGTGATTTTTATTAGCTAAATACAGACATATCATTCTGTTAAAAACATAAATGAGTACTTTGAATTTTGCTTTGAGTCAGAGGGATTATCTGAGAACTGTTTAAAAATGCCAATATTTTGTACTTTAAAAACTTTATCTGGAAATAGAAATGCAACTTACTGTTCACTCCATTGCGTGTGTAGGTTAACTTAAAACAGGGAGTTGCCAGCCACAACATGATTCCAGATGGTTATGATTTTGGTAAGTGTTATTTAATTGTAATATTAATTTTTAATTGTAATTTTTACTTCATCTCAGTGGCTGTCACTTTGGCTGTTACTCAAAAATCTTACTAAGGAGTGCAGTTTAAGCCTGGAAGAGTAACTGTGTTTCTGACTGTGAATACTGTATTGTTTAGGTATATAAAAAAAGTCTTGATAAAAGTGAGTCTTGAGTCACGTATCATTCTAATGGAATGTCGTAACATAGATTCCATTGTTAACATCTTTTGATTAATTCCTTTATTTAAGAAGTTTAGCAACAACATACGCACTATGTAAGTCTGGGTGAATTCAGATTAGTTTGAGTATGTTTTTGAGGTCACCTGCTTTATGCAAACTATCTTTCTTCCATGTGAGGTAGAAATAGTAATCACACAACTTTGAAACATTAATTTCTTTTTTTTTTTTTTAAGTGGGAATATTGCAAGTTGTATTGCTTTGAGTATTACTTACTTAAGTCTGAAAATCACATTGGCATCACTCAAAAATGATGATAGTATGCTTTCCATTGCATGGAATCATGTGTATCTGTGTGACTGTTTAAAAACTGTTCACAAGTCTGAATGGCCTTGAAAGTGGCTTGTTCTCCAGCAGGAAAGTCCTCAGTTCACTATAGCCAGGGTTAAAAAGGGCACTGTCAGTTTTATGCTGCTACCTTCCCCTAAAAGAGTCTCTATGTTAAATGACAGAGAACTATCTAGTAATTCCTTCCAGTTCCTTACCCCTCTTTTTTGGTTGCTGGATTTGATTCTTTTTGCAGGAAAACAAGATTAAACATTATAAATTGTTTAAGTCTTTATGTGGTAAGTAAGTTCAAAATGGGTGTATGTAAAGCTTAGGATTCAAGATGTACTCTCTTAAAATTCAGCAGTGCCATCAGAGATGCTGACCATGGTGGTGTACTGTGGTAAATGCAAATTTGGTCCCATTTGGGACAAGTCTTTAAAAGTCTAAAACTTTGATAGCAAGGTAATAAGCATGAAGTCTAATTTTATCACTTCCTGTAAATAAACAAATATTATACTTAAATACACAAACAAGTAAACAAACATTATACTTATATATAAGAACCATAAAAAAAGAACTTTAGGAAGCTAAGTACGGGGAGAAAATTAATTGAAATGCTACCATATAGAGGTGTAGCTAAAAGTTTCACAGTTTTTTCTTGCAAAAATGCATGTTTCTGCTACTATGAACCTTTCAGAGAATTTGGAATATTGGATATATAGGTAATGTATCAGTATTTTTGCTGAGATGAAAGAAATCATATTTGAAAAAAATGATTTACTCAAACTCAGATAATATAAAAATTCTTACTGTTTGCTGAAACAGATGAAAATATTGAACTAAACAGGGCTTCAAAAGCCTGATATTTCCAAACTGGAAGAGATAAAATATTTCTGCCTCACTTTTATTTAGAATGCATATTGATTTTGTTCTATGCTTACTTGGGCTTCAAATTAGAAATATGGAGTGTTTGGTTTTAACCATTGCTGTGAGTATAATTTATCAAAGAGTAAAGCATTTGTAATGGCAACAACAACAACAAAATCTTAAGAAGTAAGAGTTCCTATAGTGAAATAAATGCTATATTTGGAACTGTCTTGTACTATAAGTGTATCAGAACCAAAAAAGATCCCATTTGTTATAAATGTAAACTATTTATTGAAACATCTGTATGTAATTCAGCATACAGGAAAGTTTGTGGTGGTGCTCTGCAAAATTTGGTAAATGTTGCCAGAGTGAAACTGAAAATTGAGATTGTATTCTATTTTAAGTTGTGTTGGTGCAGTTCATGTTTTTCAAGTCTAGCATTCTAAAACCAATAGTCTGGCATAATTTAAGATAAGTATATGTATAATTTATTGCAGTCTGAAATAATTTAATTGCACTTTTTATATCAACTTGTATTTTTTAGTATTCCGCCCCATTTCAGCTAAAGCCAAGCTCCTCATGAATCCTCGATCTGATGTTGACTTTTCATCACCGAAAATAGATCTAGATGTAAACTTACAGGATATAACTGTTGAATTCAATAAGCCACAGGTACCAGTTATTTTTCTGAAGTTATATGTAATGTAGTAAAAAAGTTAGTTTGCAAGAATTAAGAAAGGTAGTCTGAAATTTTATAGTGTATGTGTAGAATCTATTAACTTAGTCTTGGTTTTCTTTGAAACTGCTTTTCTCTTCAAAGAGAAGCTTGATAGCTGTTATTCTCAGAAAGATAATAATGCTCAGTTTGAATTTGTTTGCCTAGTACTTCAGTGTTATGGAGCTTCTTGAGTCTATTGATATGATGACTCGAAATCTGCCATATAGGAAGTACAGACCTGATGTTCCAGTGCACAACAACGCCAAGACATGGTAGGTAACCTTAGACTTTGAAAATAATTCGTTAGTCATTAACCTGAAATAATTACCAAGGAATTGCTTCTTTCTTAAGGAGGTTAGAACTCATTTCATTCTGAAAGGAAGTATTTTGTTAGAATTCTTTTTAAGCTAGTATTGTAGGAAGTTGATGAGGACCTCATCAAACCAAAACTGTGGACACAATATTTGAAAACCTGTGATTGCACTCTTAAAGACCATTATCAGGAACTTAAGTCTGAGAGTATTTTTGTGTCATTAATTTGTTTAGGTGAAAGCCCCCCTGTTGCATGTTAGGTAGCTCTACAAAAACATAGCTATTACCTAAAAACAGGCAAACCTTTGCAACACAGATGGCAAGGATTTGATTTCTTTTCAGAAGATTCCTTAAAAATATATTTTTATTACTCTCACACATGCATGCATAGATTTGACAGCAATCTGTCAACTTTGTATGGGGAAAAGAGAGTAAAATTCTTAGATTTCTCGGCTCAGAAGTATGCTATTAGTCAGGGGATTTCGCTCTTGACAACTTGAATTTGTATTAAGTGAGAGTCTGCAAAGCTATAGGAGTCTTTTCAATATATGAAAAGAAAGATAAGCTATACATTTGTCTTTGCTTTTAGGTGGAAATATGTTATTGATGGCATCCTTAAAGTAAATGTTCAACCTAAACTCCAAATGTGGTCATGGGAACATATTTCACATCATAGGAAGCAAGTGAAGAACTATAAAGAGTTGTATAAAACAAAGATAACATCAAAAAAACCTAGTGAAGAAATCTTAAAGTTGTTGGAGGTTAGTAACTTTCTGTTGAAGGCTTAAATATTGTTCATCTTGATACTTGTTCAAACTTAAATGTTAAGATATTCCTCAGTCGCTTCTAAGTTAAAATAAAATTTTCAGTGGCCATATTTGCAACTTGTCACTACCTTTCTTTGTTAGTAGTATTAACAAATACATGAGGTGAATCTTTAAATTAGAAACTGCAAGAAAAACATCTTAAGCTGGTGTGCTATTCTTTTCCAGGTTTGTTTTAAGTTTTCAGATTGAGTGAATTAACTTGGATTGCACGAATTGAAGTGCTTGCTGTTGTTTCCTGTAAAACTGAGCTGTGGAATGTAACAATTGTTGAATTGTCAAAAATAATGTCTCATCTCTCTTCTAGGAATTTGAAAAGACCTTGGATATTTTTAACATCACTTTAGCAAGGCAACAAGCAGAAGTTGAGGTAAAATTGCATCATTTAAATGAGTCTATGAATAACTGAAACATAAGGTTGTGGAGATTTTAGGCAGACGCTTTTTAGCTATGGTGATTGAATTGTGTACAATACAGTCTTTCAATTTTCCTTGTTCATGGTTTTTTATTATAAGGTATAGTTAGTTTTTCAGCTTGTAATTAAACAAAAATTAAATAACTCCATATGCTCTTCCTTCAAAATGAACTGATCTTGGATAAATCCCTTTCTGTTTCTGTTGGGAAAGATCTGTGTGGAGAATGTGGCCAAAGGATGATGGAAGTTAAATGGAAACACACCCAAAGCTGTCCCTCCTCACAGCAGCCTAGACTATTAGTTTATTCCTTTTTTTCATGAAACTGTGTTATATTGAGCGATCACCTGTACTATGTTGACTCTTTGAGAAGAGATGCAGTGTTTCTCTTGGCAAGTGTTACTTAGAGTACAGCAAATACAGAATACATTTAAGAAGATTAGTGCAATTAGGCAAGATAATGTGACTTGAGTAGTTACAACTAATTTGTTAGCCTTGGTTTTCCTACATTAATGTACTGCTTAGTTATACATACAGTGTCTGAGTGTCTTTCTAGGTCACTGAAGTGAAATATTGTAGTTTTCCTGAAATCTGTGATATTTCTCCATTAAGAATTAAGGCACCTAAAAGTAAGCAGAATAAGAAGTTTACAATCTGAAAGAAGACAGTAATTAATAATTAAACTTTATAAAGCTCAGTTACCGCTTGTGGCAGTGCTTGAAAGCAATTCGATTTTTTTTTTTTGTTATGGTATGTGAAGTATACTAAATATAGTATAAATGCAATTGCTCCAGTCACAGATATTGTGTTTCTAACCCAAAACTCTGAAGAGGAATCTGTAAACTTGATTTTTCCTTCTATTTGTCTGTATGTACACCCCCATTTGAATGCTTGTGTTCCAATTATCCAGGCTCTAACAGAACCAGAAGAAACATTCATGACTGTTTGCCTTCAGTTTGTCCAAACTGGAGTGCTTTTCAAGAGGTAGTTTTGGTTTAGTTCTCATTTGATTTTGGAATAGTCTTATCTTGCAGTGTATAGTTTGTCTTGGTTTTATCTTTTTCCTTCAACTTTTTGCAAGTTGATGGAAATTCTGGAATATTTTCTATCTAGTTTTGTTCTTCCTTCCCCCGGTGTGATTTTGCTGCTTACAAAGGTAATGTCATATTGCATTCCTGAGTACCTTCAAATCCTGAGTTTTAAGATACATTTCTGTAACATTTAGAAGTAGGTTGCAAGAAGATGAATTTTCAGTTGTTTGGGCTTTTAGTCTTGCATTTGAAAAATGTTAGAAGTACATCTTGAAAGATGTGCTGGCTGATTATCTGAATATATTTCATAGTATTGACAATCAGGTCACAGTGATTTTAAGTTGTGTTCTGTCTCCATCTATCTGCCAGGATGCATCTGTTGTGTTGTTATCAGGTTATACCTTTGAAAAAGATTCAAAGGTCTTAGAAGAGAAAAATCTACTATTACTTCGGTATCCTGACAGTTAGCCTTAGGTCTGCCAGGTATTTAAAGGAGCACCCATTAGATGTGGGCTTAGTAAAGCCAGGCAAATGATCCTGCTGTTTGTGAAGCTTCTCTGTTTCTTAAAAGCATACCTAAGAGTTGACTTTCAAGGGCTTCCTTTTATCTAGACCATGAAATCAAGCTCCTCAGAAATCACGTTCATGATCACAGTGCTGATTTTCGGGCAGCTTTGTAACCAGAACTTTATATTCCAAACCTCAGACCACTTTTACTTTTTTATCACAAGTGTTTGAAGTACCAAATAGTAGCTTCAGCTTCAGTAGCTAAGCATCAAGTCTCTGTATCAGCTTGAGAAATGTTGTCCTTTCAACTTAGGGGAGACTTCTAGGATTTACTTCAGTAAGAACGCAGGATAGAGTCATGGCATCGTTTAGGTTGGAAAAGACCTGGAAGACCAAGTTCAACTATTAACAGAAAATTGCTAAGTCTACCAGTAAACTATGTTCCAGAGCACCACATCTACGTGCCTTTTAAATACTTCCAGGGGTAGTGACTCCACCACATCCCTGGGCAGCTTGTTGCTTTGCTTGGCAACCTTTTCAGTGAAGATCCTTTTCCTAACAGCCAATAAAAACCTTCCCTGGCACAACTTGAGGCTATTTCTGCATGTTCAGCTGCTTGTTACTTGAGAGAAGTAACAAGAGGCTGACCTACCTGGCTACACCCATCTTTCAGGTAGTTCTCTCTTTTAGTCAAAATAGTTACCTTGCTGATTAAGCTTTAAGTCTATGACTGCATTGATTACTTAACCAATGTAAATGGAGAAGAGGGAAAGTTTAAGAAGATTGTTCAGCAAATTTTTGTAGTTCCTATACTGCACAGATTTTTTTTTTCTTCATCTTTGCAGAAGTGGCTTCTCTTTGCAGTCTTTCTTTCCCTGGGCTCTGGTGCCTGCTTCTGCCTCAGACATGTGAAAGAGTCATAGCTTTAAACATCACTTATTCTACATGGCAGTTGTCCTTCAGCACCAACCCCTCAGTATCCCAGAAATCTGTAATCTCACAGATTTAACCATAGTTTTTCTAAGGCCTGTCCATTTTTTATTTGGGTCATTCACTTTGTAACATCTGCTTGCTGATATGGTAACCTTTATAAAGGTTAACCTTTATAACCTTATAACCTTTATAAAGAGGACTTTTGACGACTTTATTCAAGCTTCTTGTAGCTTTGTGTTGTTAAATTGACATTGTGCATCATCTCTCTGAGATGAGTCAATAGTATAAATCCAGAAGCCTTTACATTTTTGTGGTGAGTTCTGCCTTCCTTTGTCCAATAGGTATGTAGATGTGACAAGTCCCTACAGAGTACTGATTTATAGTCAGCTGGTTTTTTTCCTAATTGTGTTGCAGAATGCTGACAAGGGATGTGAGAATGTGAATGCTGAGAAGGGATTCCTGTCTCACTTCCACTAGAGTATCTTTAAATGTAGGGCTTATCTGCAACTGATTGTATATTTTTGGATTGTATTAGTCACAAAGAAAGTTAGTTTGTGTGGATCACTATAATTCTGAGAACAAATTTGTCTCTTGGATCACTTGATGTTTGTTTGCCATCCCCATGACTTTCAGTGATCAATTTTGGATGTAGTCTACACTTCCTTTGAGGACCCAGTATTGGAATCATCACTGCCATCAGATGGGGCATCCTACACTAGTTGTGGAAATAATGAGTGTGGGAGGAGGGAGGGCTTCCTTACTATTTTAACTATATGTATCACATGCAGGAATAGTTAGAGTAAATACTGTATTATGAGAGTAAATACTTTTTTAATTGCTTTGGGTATCCATCTTGAAATGAAAAATATAGGGCTAATGTAAAATTTGGCCTGTGATGGCTATTTAATTGCTTATATATGTATTTTAAATTATTCTTTAGAAAACCATTTCATATAATTTTGCGAGTATTTTTCTGGTGAAAGCTGGAGAAAAAATCTGCTATGTAAGAAATGTTTATTGACCTTTTATATGCTCTGTTCTTTCTTAAAGGTGATTGTTATTATGCAAAATAAAATTGGACCAATAATGCACTGTGTATTTGAAAAAGTGACTAGAAGGGAAACTAAATAAAAGTATTTTGCCTTTTTAATGCTTGTCTAATGATCTTTTGATATGTTAGAGTTGCTCTGGGTCTATATTTTTCTTAGGAAAATGAATAAAAAAGCATGAAGAAAATTACTTACCTGAGTCTTTTTTAAATTTAAGGCAGCTAAGGCTGGATTGAAAATCTACAGACCAGGAGTAAAACAGGATGATGAAAATTCTGGTGGCTGGTTTAGCTGGATATGGAGCTGGTCGGGTAGAAAAAAGGATGAAAAAAACCAAGAAGTAAAGGGTTCAAGTATGATAATTTACTGGTATTCTTTTTGTTACTAGGAATCTATTAGAGTCCTAGGTATCTAGCAGTGGAACTTGTTATCAAATTGTTACTGTATACATTTTCTCTTAGCCTTTTCTTTTGCTGATATAATTGTTAATTGCATGTAACAGAGGTTATACAATTTTATGACTCCTCCATAGTTCCTTCTGAGCTGTGTTCAATACAGTGGAAGTTAATGGAATGTAAACAATATTACTTGCATTTATTTTAAAATTTGCGTATTTCATGCAATGTATGTTGGATATATGAGGCACCTTGTAAAGATTGTGGAACATAGAAAGTTAATCACAAAGGCTGCTTCTGTTGTTAGCAAGATAGGAAATAGAATAGGTCAGGAAAAAATTATAAGAGCATTTTAAAGCATGCTTTAGATTTGTAAGACTTGGCTTTAAACCCCAGGGTATTTTCTTTTACTAATTCAGGACAGTAATGTTGACAGTATCTACTCTTTTTGTAGAGCTACCAAGCACAGAAAAGTGTACAACAGTATTTGCATTTTTCAGATATCTATACTCAGTTTAACTAACCTCTTGAAATGTGACAGGTCTTGAACAGCTGATGACACAGGAAGAGAAGGCTAAACTTTATGCAGCAATTGGATATAGTGAAACAGCTGTGGATCCAACCCTTCCAAAATCAGTAAGTCATAGCTGGCTATATGGTATAGCTTCATCTACTAACAAAACTCTCCAAAGATGATAGGAAATCACTTTTAAATTACTTGAAGCTTTGTCTCTATATTTGAATATTGTTCTGATACCTTTTAATGAAGTTAATGCATGCCAGTTTTCTGCATCCTTAGATGCAGTTTTAGTATAGCGGTTACAAAGCTTACTTTTGGATATTCTGAAGTAGTAAATAAATTTTTACTTGCTCTAACAAGAATAGGATCATAAATGTAGTGTATTGTAGTTTAAATATTGAAGTGTATTAATATATTATCTTACAATATTCAAAAGCTTTATAAGAAAATGCGCCAGGGAATCTTAATAAAGGTTCAGGAAGTACACTGTATCTAAAATATGAGTGATAGTAGATGAGGTGGAATAAGTGATTATATATTATATAAAGAAAGAGATGATTCAAGGATTGTACTGAGAAAGAGCAACATTTTGAACCATTCAGAAGTAGTCTGATAAATCCTCTTATTGTGAGATACCAAGGATGATATGATGAACTGCTTTCTACCTCTGCATCAGAGGGTCTTTTTCACAAAATTTGGTAAAGATATAAAAGACTCATATTTGTAAGATACTCTACTCTTTAGTTTAGCCTGCCTCTTTGTAGACTTTTACACCAGCTATGGTATGAGCTATGCACAAAAGCAGTAGTTTCAAACTTAGTTGTAGCTTTCATCTCTTCATAAATTGTATCAAGATGGATATTAATGTATTTTATACTCCTATGTTGTTGTTTTTTTGGCATGTCTAGTATGAAGCCATGAAGTTCTCTGTGAACTTACTAAGCATGTCGATATCAATAAGAGAAAACAAGCAAACTCCTAAGCTAATAGAATTTGCATTAACTGACTTGAGTACAGTATTTACCCAACGACCAGGTGCACAAGCAATAAGGTGAGCTTTCTCTATCAAACTGGTTTCGCCTCTCATGAAATGATGATGATGACTAGTAGGCATTTTAAGACTGTGTAATGATATTTAAGTGTCATTCCTTGTGCAGTCTGGAGTGGAGTTGTTCTGTGACTGAGGGATAAATCATGGATACTCTTCCCATGATTGAATTCTCTGCATCTCCAGAGCTTTTTGTTCTAATATGGATATGCTCCTTTTTTTCTTTTTCAGTTTGCCATTGTTATGTGCAAACAATCCAGTTACAAACTTGTTATTTGCGTTGAAAAGCGACTGTTAAGTTTCCTTTTGAAACTTAACCTGAGCAGGGTGATTTTGTAACCGCTTGTTTGTGGGCATTTAACATGGTGGAAAAGTTCTTGTGTTCCCAGTTCACTTTTGGATTTGTGGAAGAAAGATGGAACTGATGATTTTTCCTTTGTTTTATGCTCTCACAGTAGGTGGTGAAAAGCGTCTAGTGAAATATTTCAATTTTATTTCAAATGCACTTAAAAATTCTGGGAGAAGGTAACCCTCCTCTTTTAAACCTTGTTCCCTCTACTTTGAGATGTGTATAATATATGTATAATATTAAGATACTATTGATCTTGATTAGTTTTATGTAGAATTTTTTCTAAGGTTTTGTGTCTGTGTTTTCTGTTGGTACTCTTGTGCATATAAATGGCCCTGACAATCCTATTGTACTAAGAAAAAGCGAAAAAAATACATTTTTTACAGTGAAATATTTTTCTTAGAGTGTTTGGAGATAAAAAAAAATTTCAACTGAGAGCTGTTACAGATGCAGATAGCATTTTGGGGGAAAAAAAAATCCAAGACCTAAAAAGTACCTCTTGGAGTAATTAGATGATTTATCTTTGTTTTTTTTCACTTCTCTGCACCAGAACCATTTTATCTCTGCTGTATGTCTGTTTCCCACTATAAATACACCTTCTAGTTCCTAAAGTCACACCAAAGAATTGTCATTTGAATTCTGCAACTTTGCAGAATCTCTTACCTGCCCTGACACCTGTCCTCATGAAAAGTGTATGAAGGAAGTAACTTAGATGCCCTTTTGTATTTAGACAAGGGCAGCTAATAGACACAAAAGATAATGAAATGGAAAACAGATAACACATGGATGTATGTATTAAATCCTTAGAATAAGCTATTTATAGTTAAGGTAGGGTAGAAACATATTGTGCTGGTTTGTGTTTTATTTTTTTTTCCATCTAATTTTTTATACTCTTTCTATGTAATTGTACTTAGCCAGATGGATATTGCATCTGAACAGTCTGCTTACATTTCTGTACAGGTTTGAAACAAAAATTACCTCACTTGAAGTTACAGGCGTGTCTCAAGAAAAGTGTACACCCCGCCTCCTGTCTTCTCGAACAGTCTATTCAGATGACAGTACCTCACTTCTAAGCATAATGTTTGAGACTAATCCTTTGGATGAGAAAGCAGATCAGAGGATTAGAATAGAATCACAACCACTGGAAATAGTATATGATGCAGTAAGTAAATATTTGAATATGTTATAAATAGTCAAAAATCCTACTTAATAGTAAATTTGCCTTTTTTTTTTTAACAGATGACAGTAAATAACTTAGTGGATTTCTTTAGACCTCCAAAAGATGTACATTTAGAGCAATTGACATCGGCAACTCTGATGAAGCTTGAAGAATTCCGTGAAAAAACATCAACAGGCAAGTGCTGCATACTCTTCTCACAACACACTCAGACAAATTTTAGATCGTAGGAGTGCTGAGTGTATCTTTCTCTATGGAGATGTGTGCATCCAAGTCATAGCTTTCTAACACCTAAATAAGGTGTTTACCACCTGCTCAGTGAGCACTATTTGCTATCATAATTTCATCTACATGATGCTTCTTTAAGGAGTGTCTATAGTGAGTGGTTCAGAAGAAATATGAAGAGCATATGTACCTTAGCATATGTATTTTTAGCATATGTACCTTCCTAACACACCACCTAAATAAGTTGAATTATTCTATCTTACTGCAGTATGTTTATTCTAGGTATTGAATAATTTAATGTTTATATCTCTTTTAACTTTTTCTACCTGTAGAAATATTTGTCAAATATGCTCCAAAGCCATAGATAGTCTTTCAGTATTTTTTACTCCATACAGAGTTAAAAGAGTTTGTTACATCTTCTGTTTTGTTCATCTGATACGTAGAAGGCCTTAGTTATTTAATACTCCTGAAATACTGATTCTGAGATATTAATCCTCTAAGTTAACCTCTGAAACCTTTTCAGATTTCTTTTTTCTCAGGAAATTATGCCTTTGTGTAGGTGTTTTTGATTTTCTGACTTCCTTGATGAATATTGATTTTGATTCGGATTGACTCAGTTCAAGTTATATAAACTGTATTTATCTGCTTTCCAGCTCCTCAGTTCTACAGCCATTACACTAGTTTTCATTTCATCCTGTTTATCTCTAGAGATCTTGTATTTTAAGACATGAATGCAAATGCTGAATACTGTGAAGACTAACACTGAGATCTGTGGACTTAATTTGTTCCAGTAAGGATGTCTGAGGCTTTGTAAATCAGAGATGTGTCCAGCACAGTGTCCTGTCTCTGTGGATGGGAGTGGATGCAGAGGGGAGATATTATATATAAATTATTTTTGAAAGGAAAAAACAAACAATGGATGTTTTCTTAAACCTCTTATAATTTCATAACCTATTAATAATTAAATTGTAAATATAAAAAAATCTGAATACTCAAGTGATAAAGATTTTAAGAAAACTCAAGCAAAAAGTTTATTTGATTGCTTCTATCAGGCTAGTACTGGGAGGGAAATCAAGCTTCAATGGTATTTTTATTCATTGGTTCTTCTTTGAGTGAACTGTTTAATTAAGGACTAATATCAGATTAACCAGAATTATGTGGATCAGCTTGCTTGTCTTTTCTTTCAGAAATTTCATGAGCAATATTGACCATATTGATACAACAGCTCATTGTTGATTTCCAAGATGAAATTTTATTTGCTTTATATATAATATGCTTGGTTCTCTGCTCATTAGCACCAAAACTATAATTAATACTTTGTGGAAATATGAAATTGTCCTCTGTGTTTATTACAGTTGAGCATATCATTACTGTAGAGGTATATCCAATACTGTTTATACCCTCACAAGAATGCCATGTTGTCCAGAGTAACCTAAAACCTTGTTCCAGTCACAATTGAAAAATTTGATGATAATGTCTCAAAATATGCGGTACACTGCTTGTAAAATCTTGTCTGAGTTTCAGAGAATTTCCTGTGAAAAAAGATTTGATCTGCAGAATATTCTGATGCAGGGGACTATGCTAAGCTCAGAGGTAGAATAAGAAAAATGGAAACATAGAAGTATAATTAATATGTTCAGACCTGCAGTCCTCAAGAGTGAGTTCTTAACACTTCTCTTTGAAGCAATAGAAGGTAGCTGGAAAATATAGGGCAACTGTGAACTGCAAAATCGAAGGAACTTGCTACGCTGGAGTAGTTACGATTTTCAGCATTAAAAAATATTAAAAAAGCTTGGTTTACCAGAGCTCAGTTTATGGATTCTACTACATTTTTTCCCAAATAAAAGAAACAAGAAGATATTTGCTTGACCTTTCTACATCTCTCAAATTCAACTAGCCAGTGCAAACTGATAAAATCCTGCTCTTCTTGTTACTCCAAGTTGTTTTGTCTTGCAAATCCTGAAATGTAGTTGTCATCCAGTACTTTACTGACTAGCCCAGCTCTCCTCTGACAGGGCAACCTTTGATAATGTAGCAGATTTAATTGTTTTTTTACCAGTGGATGTGTTTACTGTCATGTTGTTACCTTCGTAATTCATTGTCTCTACTTCTGTGGTCATCAGCTTGTTGTAAACGGTAGATATTTAATGAGTTGTGGTTGCATCATAAGGCAGTTTCCAGATCTAACTTGGAGCAATACCATTCACTCTTCAGCTGAGCAAAAAAGCAGAATTTGATCTCAAATTTTATGTATGTCTGATTTTCCCAACTTGCATGATTTTTAAACTTAATTTTTGTAAGATCATATATTTGCATATCTTTGGTGTCTCATAACGGAGATGTTTGTCAGCAGTTAGTGTAAACCTGTGTATCTCAGTATCAAAAAACACTAACAGTTTGACTAGTGTAGTTGGATACTCCAAATAAGAAATTCTAGAGCAATTAAATTTCTGAATCTGTGGAACATAGTGGGTTAATTCAGTAATTTCAAAGTTGCAGTTCACATTCCAGTTCTTCTCTAATTTCACCTCTGCTCAGTGGGAAGTATTTTTGAGTTTGCATATGTCACATTGTTGTCTATACTTGTCAATTAGCACTATTTGCTATCATACTTTCATCTACTTAATGCTTTTTTAAGGACTATCTATAATGAATGAAAGAAGAAATATGAGTAGCATATGTACCTTAGTTATTTAGCATATAGAGTTTGTTTAAAATTAGATCTGATTTTCTTTTTGTCACTTTCTTTTAATCCTATAGGTTCTGTATGAATTTCTTTTGTTTGTTTGTATTTAATAATTGTACTATTTTTTCAGGATTGTTGTATATTATTGAAACCCAGAAAGTCCTTGACCTCAAAATAAACCTCATGGCTTCATACATCATTGTTCCACAAAAGGGATTCTATGACCATACGTCAAATTTACTGCTTCTGGACCTTGGTAGCTTTAAAGTATGTATTTACGTAATAAAGTAATTTACCAAAAATAATAATTCAGCTTTTTACCTGATTTACAGTTTCTTAATTTGAGCTTTATGGTCGTGAAGAGTGCCATAGTACTTACAAGAGTAAGAGTACCTCTTGCAGTTTATTTATTAGGTATTTATTTTAAAGTGCTTTCTAGTCAAGGCAAAAGTTACTGAACTCTTCTCAGCAGATTTGTTCAGTGCAAAAGAATTTCTAGAAAATACTCCTTCCCTAGCATGAAACTACTGTTGATACTTTGGACTGTTATGTGGAAAATGTCTAGTAATTTTTTACATTGCCTTACAATATAAAATAGTAAACTTCTTTGTTACATGATTAAATGGTATTCTTATTTTTCATATTATTATTAGTTACCCTTTAATCACTGAATCTACTTTAAAATGAGAAAAGTAAACATACTGGCAATTTTTAAGATAATTTGGATGAGATTGGGGGTATGTTTGAGATAATGATTTATCTTTTTGACTTTTCCCTTGCATGAGGTATGTAAAATTATAATTTATCACTATAAAAAAGGAATAGACTTTGAAATAAAATAGAAGAGACTTTGTTATTAGCAGTCTTCTTCTTACTCACTCATGAACTTGTTTACTTCAGGATAAATGATCTTACATGCATACAGGCAATTTACTTTTTATTTACTTGTATTCTGAGTAAAATTGGTTCTGCCACTTAGTATCTGTTTAGATTGCTGTCTGCTTTTTAGCAAAAATTTGTTTCAAATCCTAAAATCTTGCTAATGAGAATAAGTTTTCTGTGTAATTTCCACATAATTACTTTCTGAATGTGTGATTTCAGCTTGAATTATAAAATGGTTTGGCTTGGAAGAGACCTTTAAAGGTCATTGAGTTTAACCTCACTGCAATGAGCAGAGACATCTTTAACTAGATCAGGTTCCTCAGCCACCTGTCGATCCTGACCTTGAATATTCCCAGGGATGGGGCGTACGCCTCCTCTCTGGACGACTCGTGCCAGTGTCATACCACTTTCATTTTAAGAAAATTCCTTATATCTAGTCTATATCTACTCTTAGTTTTATGGTGTTACCCCTTGACTTGTCAGAGCAAGTTCTGGTAAAGTCTGTTACCATCTTTCTTTTTGGCCCACTTTAAATACTGGAAGGCTGCTGAAAAGTCTCCCCAGAGCCTTCTCTTCTTCAGGCTGAACAGCACCAACTCTCTCTGCCTTTTTCTTAGAAGAGATGTGTTCTATCCCTCTGATCACTTTTCTGAGTCTTCTGTGGACCTGGTCCCACAGGTTGCAGTACTCCAGGTGAGGAGCAGAGTAGAGGGCAGAATCCTCTCCCTTGCCCTGCTGGCCACACTGCTTTGGATGCAGCCCAGGATATGTTTGGCTTCCTGAGTGCACATTGCCAGGTATCATCCAGCTTTTCATCCACCAGCACTCCCAGGCCCTACTCCATAGAGAAACTCACAATCCCATTGTCAGCAGCCTATATTGATCACAGAACTACTGAATCACTTAGATTGGAAAAGACCTTAGGATCCTTGAGTCTGGCCATTAACTCAGTACTGCCAAGTCCTTCATTAAATTATGTCCCTATGTGCCATGTCTATATGGCTTCTAAATTGCTCTGGATTCAGTGACTCAGCTATGTCCCTGGACAGCCTGTTCCGGTGCACAGTAACCCTTTCAGTGAAGAAATGTTTCTTAATTTCCATTCTAAACCATCCCTGGTACAACTTGACGCTGTTTCTGGATGTTCAGTTGCTTGTTTCTTGGGGTAAGAGGCTAACTCCTGACCTACATCCTCAGACTCCTTTCGGGTAATTTTAAGGTAAGGACCGCGCTCTGCCTCCTTTTCTCCACACTAAAGAACCCCAGCTCCCTTGGCTGCAGGATTGTGCTCCAGATCCCTTCCTAGCTCTTTTGCCCTTCTCAGGACATATTCCAGGACCCCAATATCTTTGTTGCTGTGAGGAACCCCAAATAAAGTATAGTATTCAAGCTGCAGCCTCGCCAGTGCCAAGTACAGGGGAACAATCCCTCCCCTTGTTCTGCTGGCCACACTATTGCTTTTGTCCACCTGGGTACTCACTGGCTCTCATTCAGATGGCTGTCAATCAGCTTGACCTGCTGCTCTCCTCCCTGAGCTATGTCACTGAGCAGAGGGATTCTCTGCTTAGGCACACCTCCCACAGGTGTGCTCACTGCTGCTGTCTGGTGTTGGCATAAGAGTTGGGCACATCCTGGGTGGCAGCATGTTCCCACCAGAGCTCTGATGAGGTGCATCAGTCATGCTGATGATTTGGTAATGGGCTGCTCCAGTCCAGCTGCAGGTCTGTGCAATAGGTCATGTTTAAAAAGAATGTGTTGGATTGCTTCAGAAAGTAGAATTAGTGAAGAAGCTCGCTCTGTGGATACTAAAAATTATGTGATCTGGTTGTAAATCCAAGTTATTTCAGTGACAGATAATTTCACCAGCTCTTCTGAGTATTAGTCATTTGTAGGCAGTTTGTAGGGTTGGTACTTTGTAGTTGTTTGTGTGCTTGAGACAGCCTCCTAGATCTAATCATAGATCTAATAGCCGACTTCCTTTTCCACCCCATGCAAGATTACTCTTGGAAGTGTTACACAGAAGAACACGTTTCAAATTCAGACTTCAGTGTGCGTGGCATTTTTTTCCTGAAGTGGATGAGTAATTTTTGTAGTCAATGTGACTCCTAGATTGGTTCCTCTGATTTAACAGAGTTTAGAAATACCATAAGAGAAAATTTAGTTGCCTCTCAGGATATGATTAGTAGTTCTGTATTCACTTCGAGTGACATATACTTGAGTGAGAGGTGGGTCGTTTGTTGAATGAGAATGTTTAACACAAAACAAACAATCTTTTCCCTCAGTTGCATACTGGAAAAGATCAAGCCCCAGGAGGAAAAATGGCATGTAAAATTAAATGGCATGTCTTAGTAGATAAATAGGGTTATTAATTTAGTCATTCTGAATTTGCATCTCCAAGTTATTTTTAATGTAGAAGTTACAGTGGACTTGGAGTCCAGCTGTACTGAAAAATAAATGCTGTGTCTTAGATGCTAGTTTTTATACCTCTTTTAGTTCCTTTGAATATTGCCTGGGTTTGACAAAACCAAATATGAATCCAAAATTATTAGTTGTATAAGGATGAGGACAGACACATTTCATCAGAGATGATCAGGGAGGGTACATACAAATGTGAAATACCAAAGAAGTATGGGTGTCCCAAAGCTGAATCAAAGGACTGTTTACTGAGACTAAAGGAAAGACATTGGTGATGAACAGTCCAAATCATCTTTTCCTCTCTAATGTGTCACAACTGAATTCAACAGAGTTCAGAAATACCTTTCATGTGTCTGAGTTGCTTAATGCAGTAATATTTTATATATAAAAATTCTGAACGATTATTCTACTGATCAAAAAGGGTCTGAGATTTTATACTTTGGAGTGTAAGTCACCTATTGAAGAAAATTATTCTGTACATAGTAGATAATATATTTTTATTTGCTTTTTCTTCCTTTCTTTGAGGAAGAAATGGTATTAATACTCTGGTTTTTGTTTTGGTGCAGTCTAGAAATTTTAGATATTTGCTGTGCTGTGATAGTTGTAAGACTCTGTGACCTATAGTGAGGACTGAATCATTTGTTATGGTAGGAACAAGTATGTGTAGAATTAGTGCCTTGAATATTTCTGAAATTGATTTTTACTTTTTTTTTTGACATATTTTAAGATGGCAAGCAAAAGTCGTTCTGATTTATCAAAAATCAAAGTAGGACAAACCTCTATTGAAGATATAATGTCCAGAGCTTATGACAGTTTTGATGTCCAGCTCAGTAGTATGCAGTTACTGTACAGCAAACATGGTAAGTATTCATGCAAGTAATCTTTCTTTATGCGACTGAATACAATGTGATGGTGGTTGTGCCTCATATTTGTAGCTGAAGCAGTGGAGAATCTTTTGGAATGTACTTCTCCAAATGTAAGTGTTCTAAATTCAGTACTATCAACATATGATGTATTTCCAAAACATACCTTTAGGACTTCAGTTCCAATTTTAGCAAATTCATAATAAAATTCCTTTTGTTGAATACATCTCATTTGATTTGTGGCATAGTGAGTGTAAGACTGTCATTACTTTGTTTATGGTATTTTCCTTCAGTGCCTTTGCTTTTCTCCAGATTTAAAGCAGAATCCAGAAGTAGTTGTAGGTTTGATCATTTTTTTGAGGGTAAGGAAAGGATGAGAATTGAACTACTTCAATAAGGTATCAAAGGAAACTTTAGTATTTTGGGAACTAGCAACATAGAGTCAATCATAATCAGAGATGTCTTAATAATTTAATTCTTAATCTTTTGGGTTTAATTCAGTTTAATGATTTAACTCTCCAGGGGCGAATACAGAGGCTAAACTCCCAGTACCACACATGTTAAGAATTGGGTCCTTGAAAGTCTACCCCATGGATGCTGTATCTGTGAAGATGAGTATAGGAGAAATTATAAATTAGTCTTGTATGTCTGAAGTTCAGATGTGTAAATACATCTGTTGATAGAACTATAAAGAGATCCTGGCACCTGAATTTCTAGGAATGTGTACTAATATCAGATACTTGAATTCTGTGATGTATACTGAGAAGGAATCTCTTTCAGTATTTAAAGTAGGTTTTCTCTGCTCTTCTAGATGAGAACTGGCGAGAAGCTCGGAAGCTGAAAAACTCATCTCAGTGTATCTTGCAGCCCTTGGATGTAAACCTGGAATTTAGCAGGGCTATGGTTGTTACAGATGCAAGAATGCCCAGGTATGTATTTTCCCAATTTTGAAATTTTATGGTAAATTACTTTTTTGAGGGGAAAAAATAAGGATCTGGTTATACCTGTGCACTTTTGCATTGGCTATATTTAAATATTGAAAGTAAAATACATTTATCTAGAAAAATAGAAAATAAATTAAAATAAGTTTTCAGATACCAAAAAGGTGATAGAATGTTACAGTAGTCTGCTTAAAGTATTTAAAGATTTTTATTAAAGATATTACTGCCTCTTCTAATTCAGTCTTCCTAATAGTTACATTTCAGTTCTCATTGAAAATACCAAGGAGCTAAAAATCTGAATTTAAAATCAGTTCTATAAATACCAAAAATATTTTGAAAAGTAATGTGCTGTCATACTCCCTCTCTTTTGATTTGGCTTATTGTTCTAGTTAGTTTACCTGCTATGGAAACAGCTGTTAATGCCTTGAATTTGCACTTAGGGTTGTGTAGCAAAATCTTGTTAGTTATAGAAATTGTACCAATCAGAAGAAAATAATTAGTACTGTTAATAACGATCAATGATTGCATGATATAATGCTGCCACCTTCTGGAAACCTGGGAGGCCAGATTTTGAATTTTGGTGCTTACAAAACATCTTAATGTTTTCCCTCCTTATTTTTTCTCTGTTAAAGACGGTCAACAGAGTGTTAGAAAGTGAGATTTCATTTCTATGGTCATAATAACAGAATGACATAATTTTAATGTAGGTTTGCAATTCACATCTCTCAAAAATTACACTGGTATAACCTGGATTAAGGGGTGTCTTCTCTTAATGTGTACACGTGTTGCATTATTGCAATACTACCTGTCTTGACTGTCTTGGCTACCTTATGTACTTTGGCAGTTCATGTGTCAAACTGATTCTGGAAAATTCCTGCGTAATTTTTCTCTATATCACATTGGGCACAAATGATGAAGGTTAACTGTAGCTTTTGTGTCAGCAAGAATCCCCTAAACTGTAAATTTTAGTATAGTTGAATAGGGTTAAATATATAGTTTAGTTCAATATTATGCTCACATCAGTTACATATATATATTAAAAAAAAATTAATGTACATGTATCTGTTCCTTTATATTTCAGTTTTTATAAGCATACTGTCATGTAAGCCCAATATTATATTTTTTCAGAGTTTTTTAAATAATATTTGGAACTGCCTGCATAGAACAGCATAGTTCTGTTGAGAAAAATGAGTCGAAAGATGTTACTTTTACAGCAAAACCTACCACCAGAATTGTTGTTTAATGTAGTAAATGTTTACAAATTAGTTCTTAGTTTGGACGGCCCCTGCTTTATATTTAGTCATCTGAAAAGCAGATGATTGGGTGTTTCTATTTTTGATTCTTTGATTTTATGTCTTTCAGTGTCCATTGAACTCATTTGAATTCCTTGCAATTTTGTTGTTCAAAACAGTAATGAATTTACTAGGCTTTGTCCTGACTTTGTTTAGAAAGGCACATTTCTATATTGCTACCTTGAGGAGAATACTAATTTAGGTAATTTTGGTAATGACTGCTGTATCAAAGGACTTTCACTGTTCATCTCTGTTATCATCTACTTATACTTCCAAATCATTAAAATAGACTTCCATTCTGGTTGGATATGAATATCTGCATTTCTTTCATTTCTGGTAATAGGATGCTCCTTATGGTTTCTGTTACTTGAAATTTGGAAGCACTAATACGATTCTAGCACTAATTCTGTAGTTTTACAGCCTGTGTAAGGTTTTATATTTTTTTGATATTTGTTTTATCCTGTTGTATGGTTCCTCCATTTTCTGGGAGAGGTGTCTGAGAGTCTGTCATATGGTTTTTGAAGGTGTATGAAGAAAGTATTAGGATAGCAATATCAAGAGCATCCTATGTAATAGCATTCATTATAAACACAATAAAAATTCCAATGTGAAGGAATGTACCGATTTGCAGCTTTGATGGTGGCATTCTTTTAACATTTCTTTCTTTCTAAACGCAACCAGACTGAACTTGAAGGAAGTTTCTGCACAGATATCCTCATCAATTGAAGCACTTAGTTTCTCTGTGCCTCAGTCTCTACAAATGGGGTGTAATTGATTCTCCATATGGAGGTTTCCAAACCTTAAAAGCTTTTGTTTAAAGAGCAGTGTAGAGAGCTCAGACTATTTGCAGTTGTGTGCTTTGTGTCTGCTGAGTGCCTTCCTTCTAACTGTATGGGCTGTCTGTTGTACAGACACTTATGAAAAATGTCTTGACAATGTACACAAATTTTTGTTGAGCGGTTTAAGTGCAATGAAAATGAGAATTGCTATTGTATATTTAATTGCTATTGCTCCTCCAACAATGAGGAGCACAGAGGAGGGAGAGGTCCTTCAAACCTGGTAGTTACACATCTACCTTAACTCTCTCCATAATAATAAAATAAAAAAAAAAGGAAATAAAAAAAAAAAAGGAAGAGTCTAAATCTCTCTCTGATAGAACTGTAATTAAGAATTAGAATAGTAGTTGAGAATTAATCCTGTAAGGTAAGGATGTGAAGAAATTAATAAACTGAAGAAAATGACTGTTTTCTGTCACAGTTTAACATGTACAATTGTGTGCTTCCTTAAGTGTCAGAAACTGTTTCTTCAGATACTCTCATAGTATCAAAGTTAGCTGAGATGGGTTGAAAATATGGAGCTTTTTATTCTCACATCTTCTTCAGTCTTTAAATTTTATGTCACTTTGAAGACTCAGGTGTGAGTTAAGCACATCAAAAGTGGAAGGAAGTAGCTTGTCTTGTTCCTTACACAGTATGCATCTGGTGCTCCCTGTTAACCTGTTGAACAGACCTTTTTATCTGTTCTAACTAGAAGTTGTAATAAAAAAACCAATATGTTCTTTGAGCAAATTTTCTGCTTGCTTCTGTTACACTCACTTGTATGAAAAACAAAGTAGTGTTTTAAATCTTTCAAAACTCATTGTGCATGTTTGATGTGATTCTACTTCTTTTTTGGCTAAATTGTATTCTATTGCACTTAAAATATGTTTTACTGTTTTAATTTTTAAAGATGGTTATTTTATTCTTTTATACCCTGCATGTCTATATGTTTATTCTTTTGATTATTATTTATTATCTAGACTACTGCTGTAGTGCGCTTAACTATACATGAGTTCTAGGAAGTATTTTGTATTCCTTTTTTGATCTTTTGAGCCTTAAACATTCACATGCAAAAAACACCTCCGCCTTTTCTTTGTAAAAGACTGTGTAAAAGCTCAGTTTTGTGATTTATTGTAAGTAATTAAATTAAATGCGTGAACATGAGGGGACAATTTCTGATTGTAAGGAAACTGTGCCTTACATAACCAAACCAGAAGTGGTTATTAGTACTATTTGTAGTCCTGATCCTCAAGACTTTGTAGCAAATGGAATATAAATTACACTACTAAGTGGATAGTTGCTGATCAAGGAACTTTTCTGTGTGCAACAGAAGAGTTGCATATATATAGATATATATTTGTCTACACACAATACATGCAATGGTTAGATGAAGGATTTTTGGACCCAGAAGATTTTCATGTTTTTCAGAACAAAAATAATGTGAAGTTTGATTGAAATAATTTTAAGATTAATTAACTGTGGAACTTTTGACGTTGGTTCTTTAAAAACAGGTTCAAACTGTCAGGACAGTTGCCTTTACTTTCTATCCAAATATCAGACCAGAAGGTGACAAGTATCTTGGAGCTAATTGATAGCATTCCTAAGCCAGAAAGTGCACCTGCTACCAGTTCTCCTCCAAAAATGACTGAGGTAAGATTTTTAAGAGATTTCATTAAAAACTATCAGAAAAATACCTTCTTGATATTAGCATTCCAGTTTTGAAAGGTTCACAAAAAAGTGATGAACAAGTGTTGACTTCATGCCTCTTGAAAAATTTAGCTTTTTCTCTAGAGCTGTAGAAAATTTTCTTGCTGTTTAATTAGTTTATTGTGAACTTTGGCCCATAATTATGAAATAGTTCTCAAGTGTTTGGATTTAAAATAGAAGCCCTCAGAGTTTTACTACTATGGGAATTAATTAGTAGTTCATAATAATTTTGACTAATAAGCATACTCAGTTTTGTTGAGGATTAGTTTAATTGTACCTTCAAATTTACAGATGTATCATAATGCTGCAGAATTTGGGTTCAGCTGTTTTGTTTAGTGAAGAAAACATTAAAATGCTGGAATTTTTGAAGTTCAAGTATTATGTCATGTTATATGAGAGTTTCAAAAGCCAAACAAAAAATACTCACTGTCTGTTTTATAAACAATGCCTGCCTGGCAAAAGTAGCATTTTTTTTTCAGCTGACCTCAGTGCTTTTCTCATTTCAAGTCCTTTGCACAGTATAGCTCAGGGATGGAAGTTTTCCCTTGCACTTGTATCAATTAGGAGTTTGGAGAGTGGTTCTTGCTCTTTTACCACCCCCTTTCTTTGGTGAAAATGGTTTGGGTCACTGTTCTATAAATTCTTCAGAACAGAAGTTTGTCCCCTTCTTATTTTTCCTGAAAAATATATTTCACCTTTTGAGCTGTTCTTAACAAAACTAGGAAATTAACTCACAGTTACTAATTTTTGACATGACTAGTCTTTGTGATCTGGCTATGTTTAATATATGTGTAAAGCAGTCCTATTATTAGAATGTATGTGAACTCTTTTAAAAGTCAAAGACAAAATTTTGCTCTCCATTTTTCTGTCATTTGTAAATACTTCTAACAATCTGTTATTTAGTAACTCATGAACTTGGTCCTACAGAAATAGTGGTCATCTTTGTATTTGGGGTTTTTTTAGATTATTTGATAATTATCTTTCCATCTTTGTACAAATTATTCTGCACTGTTTTGGAAAGCTGTTACTGCAGTTTGGTATTTTCTGTGGGTTATATTAGCATAATATTTATTAACAGTTAATGCAACAATTCGACATGCATTTCTATTGAAAGTATATATACAGTGAAGAGTATTTTTCTTCATGTGGTTCTTGCCATCTCTTTAGTGGTGCCATTAAAATTTTAGCTAATTCTGACTTAATAGTATACTAATAGTGTACCCAGCCAAAGCCACCTTAGTCTCTGTTGTTTTGTGCAACAAATCACAGACTAACTTTTTTTGAGGGTAGGTTTTGGGACTTTACTTTTACAAGAATAGAATTTGCATGTATAAGATGCACATTGTCCTCTGCTTTATAGCACTGACTATACTTGAATTTAATTATAGAATTTAACTGTTAAGTCTGAAGTATTTTAAGTGATCTTGAAGTAATTAGTATTGCCTGTGCATTAGTTGTGATATATAGTAGATGAGGTGAGGAAAGACTATGGACCAAGTATAAATATATTTGTGTTATATGTGAATCCAGATCAAAACTTAGGCTTAAACCTGTCTGCTCAAGCTTCTATTTACTTCAGAACATGACAGACTTTAATTGCTGGTATTAAATTCGGTTAATTTGAGTGGATTTTGTATTTTGATGGTGGCAGGTATACTACCATGTTTTCATCCTTACAGCTGTAATTCTTCTGGACTTTGTTAACATCCCATAATTTCTGAACTGAAAAGAATGTGAAATCCTTTGTTGTCAGAGTGCTGTTTTCTTTGTTACATTCTGAGTTAGTGGTGGAAGTGTTCTTGAGCTGTGAAAACAGAAGACATTTTGGAACAGATCCTTCTACATTTTTGCACTCAGCATTTTAGTCCAAGAAGACACTTCAGTGTATAAGTTCATTTTTCATTATTTGTACTATGAAGTCAAATTTCATTTATTTCTCTTTGTTTTCATAGAATGTGGAAGTGTTACAGACGAGACATTTTCACGTATTTCTTAAATACTTAGTCTGTTTATTACTTGTGTATAGCCAGCTGGGGGTTTCTGTACAAGTCACAAACAGGGTGGGACTGCTGTGGAACGTGCCTTGGGCTGTTTTAGTTTTCAGCATCAGTCTCATTACATGGTTATGAGAATGGGAAGATGCCATCAGCTCACATCCCAGGCAGCAGACGAAGAACTTAATGTTACAACTTACTTTATAAGTTTCTTGACCAATCACACAAAGCAAAAGCACATTGACAGTAGTTCTATCCAATCACCATAAGCACACGTACCTTTGGTTAAAACAATGCCTGCTTATTTCGAATACAATACCTGCTTGTAAACCTTAAAACACAATGCACAGAGCTCCATTATTAAGCTTAAAACTTCCTAATATCTTGCCAGATAAACTTTTCTGTAGCTTAGGCAGTTATTCTAGACAAGTGTTAATACACAGACCATTGTTCTATTTGTCCTTGCTTTTCTACTTTTTAAATAATTTTTTCTGCTGATCTATCTCATGGCTACTGCTTAGCTCCAGTCACAGTTCTGCTGTCTCTGAGGCCTGCCTTTTGCTTTTTTTTTGCTTTTCCCAAACCCTCTGATTTTGTGGATTCCCATACTTGTAGACATGAGTATATTCAATAAAGTCAGATTATGTAGGCTGGAGGCAGATGTGGGAATGTTGAGTGTGAGATGAAAAATGTAGCCTTGGAAACAATATTCAAGATGAGTGTTTCTTGGTACCTAATGTATTGATTTGATACTGTGGTGTTGTGAATAATTGTCTGAGCCTGAGCTTTGAAAAGTGCAGTAACAAGGGAGAGGAGAAGATGTGGTGGTGCAGGGAAAGAGCTGTTTTAAACTGTGCAGTCCAGAGCCAAAGGCACTCAAGAAGAAAGGGCATAGTGCACAGTTCTCTTACTTTGATACTCTGTGCAAGGCACATCCATAATACATGTGCATGTGGAACTTGCAGGTGAGAATTCTTTACAAACTTAGATTACTGAGATTGCTTTCTGAGACTTGATGATAACTAAATCATTTGGATACCTTTACTAAGAGCATTTAATTCTATCATGTATGAAACCACGTGGAGTGGAAGATTTCTATTCTAGAGTGCACTCTAGTGGCATTTCACATATTTTCAGTTACTACTCCGAGTTGTGCCTAACTGCATTTCACCGTTGAAGACCCAGAATCATAGATTATCCTGGCCTGGAAAGGACCCACAAGGATCATCGAAGTCCAACTCCTGGCCCTGCACAGGACCATCCCTAGGACTCAACACCATATACTGCAGAGCATTGTCTAAACACTTTTTGAACTCTGTCAGGCTGGTGCTGTGACCACTTCCCTGAGGAGCTGTTCTAGTGCTCAGCCACTTTCTTGGAAAGGGATCTTTTCATAGTGTAAACCTCCCTGACACCCCTTCATGCTGTTCCCTCGAGTCCTGTCACTGGTTCCCAGAGAGAAGGGATCAGTTTCAGCCCCTCTGCTTCCTCTTGTGAGAAAGATGAAGAGTACTGTGAGGCCTCCTCTCAGTACTTTACTAGTTGTTTTTTTTCCCCTTATGTCTGAGGCAGTGCAATTCAATGAGGCGAAGTGCTAGATTCCACACTTGGGTCACAACAACCCCAAGCACTGCTACAGGCTGGGGACGAAGTTCCTGGAAAGCTGTCTAGCAGATAAGGAACTGGGGGTGCTGGTTAATAGGCAGCTGAACGTGAGCCAGTGGTGTACCCAGGTGGCCCAGAATGCCAAGGACATCCTGGCCTGTACCAGTAATAGCGTGGCCACAGGATCAAGGCAGTGATTATCCCCCTGTCCCTTGACACTGGTGGGGCCTCACCTTGAATCCTGTGCTCAGTTTTGGGCTCCTCAAGGTGAGAAAGGCTGAGGTGCTGGTCTTTTCTCCAAAGTAAAAAGTGCCAGGATAAGAGTAAATGGCATCAGATTGCCTCAGAGGAGGTTTAGGTAGGATATTAGGAAAATTTTTTCACCAAAATGATTGTCAGTCATTGGAGCAGGCTGCCCAGTGGATGAGTCACCATCTCTGCAGCTATTTAAAAGGCTTGTAGATGTGGCTTGCCACAAAACTATGTCTCTTGCAGTGCTAGGTTTATAGTTGGACTTGGTGATCTGAAGGGTCTTTTCTAACCAAAATGTTTCTATGATTCTACGAAATAGAAAGTAGTCCTGTCTGCTCTAATGTTTTGTGTATCTCTTTTTCTTTTTTCCTCACCCAGCACTTGTGTTATTTTTGTAAAGAGCTGTTGATCTTTATTGTTCTCTGAAGTTGCTCTATTGTAGTCCTTTGACGGACTAGGTTTTGTCTTTTATGATTTTTCATATCATGTGCCATTTCTAACCATCTTTTGGTCTGTGAGGTTGAATCCTCACTGTGTTTTGTAGTGAGTTCTCTCTAGTTAGATGCAAGTGCAAAAGCTGCTGCTTCTACCTATCTTAGGTCTCGTTTCTCCCCATACTTATAATTTTAGTAATGTGTTTAATTTTATTGAATTGCACTTAAGCTAAGTTGTAAATTGCACTTTCCCTAAGTTGTAAAACTTGGATGCAGCATATATGCATGCAGTAACATGACCAATAAATACAAGAAAAAATTTTATGATATCACCTGTTTCAGGCTACACTGACCCCTGTGCTTCCAGCACCACATTCATCTCAAGGCGTGTATCCTGTTTTGGATCTTCATTCATTTGCTGAGTCAGGTAGTATAATCTATTTTAAAGTCTTGCTTAAGAAGTGGGTCAAGTCAAGAAGTTTTTGAGTTCTTTGAATTTATTATTCTTACTGTAAGCAAGGATATGGGGCTTTGTTTCAAGCTCTTGAGGGCTGAGTAGTGTTATATTCTGTTTAGCTTATAATTGATGCTGTACCAACTACTTGTAGCAATATATTACATATAACAATATATATGTATATATTGTTATATACAGCAGTAAAATTCTGTATTCTTGTTTTTGTCATACCCCCTTCCTGAGGGTATAGCAGGAAAATTTTATTTGGTATGGTGGGTTTATTTTTGTCGGCATATGTTATTGCAAATCTGCATTCAGGGCATTTGTAGTAATACGAAATTTTTAGCTTTAGCATGTACTTAGTCCTTTGATGATGGTTTTAATTATTTTCTTGTGGTGCAAGATTTCTCTCCTATTTAGGTGGATTTGTTTAAATTACAAGGTAGGGAAATCATTAGAATTTTATAAAACGATTAGAAACTGCTTTGTTTTTATAAACAAACATTTTGATTTGTACTGGATAAAGCAGAAGATTGGCTGTGGGAGAACCAGTTGTGTTCAACACTTCCTTGCTGTTCAAAACAGCTTAGCTAGATCCTAATGTTTCATCTAGTAGTTACATTAGAAAAATAATCAAACATATCAGTATTATTTTAGTATCAGTTATGTTTGTGATGCCAAAACACTCAGCTGGAGAAACAGACTACTACTACTTTCTGAAGTTAATGATTTTTGTGGTTAGCAAACACTAGCAAAATTATTGGTAAAGTTACTATGTCTGTTTCATAGCTTTAAATTCAATGTGTAAAAATATGTATTTGTGCATCTTTATCTGTTTTTATATAAGCTCCTTTAAGTGTCCAAATGTAGAGTCATGTCTTTCAGTTCTTAAAAACTAGGCTGAAGTGAGACTGCATGCTGGCAACAAGTAATTTTAGAAAGTAATAGCTAGATTTAGATTGGAATCGAGTCTGATTTTAAATCTATATACAGTTATACAGTCCTTTTAAGTGATTTATGTTAGTTCTCTATCTTTACTCTCCAAAATCTCAGAGCTGTTTTTAAGCTTTGCAAAATACTTCATGTAATTTGTTGAGTTTTTTTAGAAGGATATTTCTTCCACAGTTACCTTATACTTCAGTGTTTATGTTTTTAGATGAAGAAGACCTTCACAAGACAGTGTAATCTATTTATCCTGGTTATATTTCTGCACTAATGTAAAGTGAATTAAAAGCTTGATAGTTCTTAGGAGTCTCTCTGAAATGGGAGATCTACAGCTGCAAGAAATCCCAAGTAGTGTGGCTGATACTGAGGCAATGGCTCCTGTACTGTCAACAGCAGTCTGATCAGCAGATGAGTTTAGCTGTTAGGTCACATGAAAAGCAAGACAAAGCATCGATTGTGCTGTCTTTTGCAAAGCCAGAAGTAAGAGAATGCTGACAAAGGAATTAGCTAATGAGATCTGAAGTTTATGATGACATGATGGAGGCAGCTATAGGTGTGGTGTAAAGTTATGGAGGCAGGAATTGGGATGGTTATGGAAACAGAATTTAATGTTAGTTGTCAGCTAGATACTTGTATATTTAAGCTTTTATAGATGTAAAAACACTAGGTCACAATACTGTAAAATATTGGCTGTGTAAACTGCATATGTAATGATGTTCTGAATTAATCCTTAGAATCAGAAGAAGAATTTTATGATGCACTAAGCAGTCCTGTGGAAGATGTGCCATTTTTTGAAGTCTCATCTGACCCCCTCAAGCAGACTGTCAGTACAAGGCGAAAAAACCTACACAAACAGGAATCTCTGAAAAATATGACAGATTTCCAACTAAAGTTTGAAGTAGCTGAGGTAAAATTACTTTTAAAAATTTCCCTGAAGCACAGCAGGACTGTATTTTTTTCCATGTTTGTTTTGTTTATAATTCCATGTGCACAGAGATACTCATTCCCCATTTTTCCCTGAAACTATTATGCAGAGTTTTTTCCATAAAAACTCTGGATATGGAATAATTGTGCTTCTGTATCCTTGTTATCACTGAAGTGCTTTGGTTTATCCACTTGATTTCCCAACTCACTTTGTCACTGAATTTTCTTTACCTATGTCTCAGAAATCACATTACATCTTTGTTTTAGCTAAATAGGTTCATGTGGCATTCTTTCCAGATACTGCTGTGGTCAATGGGAAAACTTCATTAATATTTTATGTTGTAACAAGCACCTTATTTTTCTGTTCTAGTTCTTCCCAGATGCTGTTGTCCACACATGTAAATCTGTAAGACCTTCATTATTAAGACCTTCATATTTAAGACCTTTATTACAGAAAACAGAAGAGTTTTCTGTATTCTTGCTGTTTCAGGCTTAGGGGGGAAAAAAGAGTACTTTATCCAAATGCAAGAACCCCTGCTAACTGTATTAGTTCTAGTAAAAGAGGTGACTTATTAACACTATCGTTAACTTTGTCATTAGATGATCATGACTATGGCACTGTTATTTCTGAAACTCAGTGTATTTTACTTTACATTTATTTTAAAAATAAATCATACCAATTCAGTTAACTTTACAAATTTTGTTTTATGCTAGGGCTTACAGAATGTCTTCAACACCTCACAGCTAGCTTTTAGCATACTATATATTACACCTTTACTACTAATAAAACTGAAATGTAGTGTTTACGTGATGACAAGACCTTATTTAGAACTACTAGTCTAAAATGAGGATGCTATGTTTTACCTTATTTTCTAATGACAACTAACTTACAATCTTTAAGAAAAAATTAATTTGGGAATCTATTAGAAATCACTTCTTTTATCCTCAAAGTTTAAAATCGCTTACTGAGTTTTGTTTTGATTTTCCTTATTTGTAGACAGCATTACATGGAAAGGAAGAATACATATATTTGTTTGGTTGTCAAAATTGGATACAGCAGCCCAGCTACATATTTATTTTACAACAGTATTGTCATGCATTGGTGAAAATGTAGTAAATCCTCTTGCCAGACATTAGCTTGGGAATCTAACTCTTAGTAGGAGAATTCAGAAAAATTCCAGTGAAAGTAGTAAACACTTTGTGCTGACTGAAAATCTAGTTTTGACTGTATTGAACATTGCTGAGTGCTGTACAGATTTTTTTTTTTAAATAATAGTTTGTGTGACTGTTACTTTGGTATTACATACACGCATGTTTGAAGTTTTTGTTATAATAGCAGCAACCAGTACTGCTTGTTGAATTGTTTATTTCTATTCAAGGCATTTACTGTATAGAGTATAATTATCAATCTACAAATAGACATTAACCAATAAGATGTAAGTAAATATATTATATCCTGTATAAAAAACGAAGCAGTTCTTATGTTTCTTATAATCCCTTAATGGTTTTGGGTGTGTGTTTTGGTTTTTTTTTTAGGTCTTAATTAAATTATGCCGTCTTACTGGTGATATTGAGATGCCTGTGCTTCAGCTTGATATTTTGGGCTTAGGCACTGAACTTAAAGTGAGAACATTTGACATGACTGGGAGTGCTTTCCTTCGTGAAGTTGGTCTTCTGTGCCCAGAGTATATTGGTAAGTATTTATAATCTGGTCAAGGAATTTTTCACAAATAACACTGTGAATTTGTCTTCAAAAGCTCTGTAGGGCTTTTGTCAAATAAGGAAGATTTGTTTCCTTACTTAAATGTGGGTCTGAGGGCAAGTAAATCAGGAGCTCATCCACTTATTAGTGCTTTGGTAAATATGTTCTGGTGGTGATGATTGCAGAGATTGTAGATTGTGGACGTTTAATTGTTTGACGTCTGCAAAAGAGGGTTTTTGATTAAGCAGCAATGACAGCTATTAGCCTAGCTGGCAGTTTATAGATGAAGAAGGTTTTAATTTTTTTTCTTTTAAGTAATTTTCTGTATTCTTTTTTTTTCTTGTTTTTTTTTAGATGATAATGACAAGCCAGTTTACATAATTACTACATTGGATAATGTAGAAGATGATCTTCTCACTCTGGAATATACAAAGGTTAGGAAAGAGTAGGCTTTGCTTTTCAGTTGTAAGCCTTTCATAAACATCACATTAATATGCACCAGATGTTGAAGGTTATTTCCTTACTTATTGTCGTTTTTAACATCTTGAGTGTAATGTGCAAGGTCTGTCTGCTCCTTCAGCAGAAAAAATTTACATCTTAAGTTGTAGTGGATTTGAAAATAAGTTTTTTTAATGGAATTTACAAACTTCTGATTTGTTTGTTTTATGTGCATTTTTGGTGAAATAGACTGATATTAAGGGACCAGAACTGAAAACTGTCTGTCAGAATGTTCTACAGAAAATAAAGGTATGATAATTTTTTTTTAACATAATTTTCTCAATTTGGGAGGAGAGGCATACTGGATAAACAAAAATTTTTCTTTCAGGTGAACTTTTCTTCTCTAGATGTTCATTTGCATACTGAAGCTCTGCTGAATGCAATGAACTATCTGAGTAATCTTCTGCCTAAACAAGAAACTAAAGTTGTGGAAGAACCAGTCCATGAAAAAACAGAAGAGAAGAAGGATGTTCTAAAAAAATTTAGTAAGTTTCTTTATTATTTTTTCCTCCTTTCATTCCTCTTTTTTCACTTAAGTAAGAAATAAAACAAAGGTACTTTATATTTTTGTAAGCCTGTAAATGATGTTTGATACGAGAAATTTTGCTTCAAATTATATGTATTTATACGATTGTATGCTTAGCCATTGCAGTTTTCTGACACATAGATCAAGGCTTACATTTGCTATGTACTGGAGGCACTAAGTCAATGTAAATAGAAAAGCCATCTTACTTGCTGTGCAGTTTAAAAACTAAAACAGTACATGTCCTCATTGAAGAATGGTAACTTTTGTTATTTTTTATTTCCCATAGCATCAAAAAAATCAAAATGTGAAGATATTATTGACCTCATTATCTGTGCGGATTTATCATGTTTGCGTATTTTTATCAGAGAGAAAAACCGTAGAATAGCTGAAATTCACATTGAAGGTAGGAACAAAACTTTAATAACAAAAGCACAAAACTTTGTAAGCACTATAGTGTATGGATTTTGTATGTCTTGTTTTTGAGGTCTGGATAGCCAAGTGATCATGAGGAAAGCAGCAACTGATGTGACTGCAAAATTGAAGAACATCAGTATTGTGGATTCTGATGAGAAAGCGTTGTATAAAAAGGTAGGTGTATGCATGTATTATTGATTTTCTTTTTGAATGGATGCTAAATTAAACTTACTTTTTAGACTCTACTCTCTACTGTGACTTTTTTCAGTCATGTTTTATGTACTTGCTGGGAGTAGTATTCTCTATATGACAGAATAATTTTGCACTTACAACCAATGATTATTAGACTGACATTAATTTGTGTAACTGATATTTAACTGCTCATAGCCTCTTACTGTGTTGGCTTTTGTGAAGAGAATTATTCAAGCTGAGATGTCAACTTACTAGTTTCAGCTATTTCAATGGATTTTAAAATTTTGATTTTTTTTTCATATATTGTTGAGATACTTGGAGTAAAAATGTCTTAGTGGTGTGAGGTACTATGTTTTGTTTTGAAGTTAAGTTTCTCCAATATGTAAGTTTTTACAGTTAAGAGAATGGTTTTTTTTCTTCTTAAGGCTCTTTACATCACAGAAAAAGAAGTCTTCAACTTCAGAATGGTATCATATGTGAATGCTACAGATGGCATTGCGTATACAAATATGGATGTTGTTGACAATCGTATTTACCTAACTGTTGGGTGTATTCAGGTAGTTTTTGTCAACAAGTTTGTTTCATCTGTTTTGGTAAGTTAAATTTTCCAGATACTGTTTCTTATCATCCAGGTGAAGTTGTCAGAGCAAGAAAGGGATAAGACGTTCCATATGGGGTGGTGTCCATTTGTATAAGAGCTTTTATATACTATTGTAAAAAAGTTTACTGGGATTGATGGTTGGACTTGATGGCTTATTTTTCTTCTACATATGTTTGTTGCTGTGGAGCACATGAGTAAGCAAAAATGTTTACTATTGTTAATAATAATGTTTGTCTTAGAACATTTGTAACAGCTGTTAAATATACATACCATTCATTATTTAGAACACTGAAATATAAGTAAGAAACCATGAAAATTAATGCCCTTTCCATAAATGCTGCTCATAAATCAATCTTCTGCTGCTCATATGATTAGATAAAATGTAGTTCCTTCAGTCATGTTACAAGGTCATTGCTCTTACCATCTAATTTTCCAAATATTTGGTATAGAAATTTATTTTTATATATGTATAATTTATTATACTTGAGGGAAGATTATCCTATTAAAGAATTTGGACAAAATGTATAGCAAAAATAACATTTTAGGATGGTTTGCTGTTTAAATAACTATGATTTATAGTGTTTTTGAAGTATTGTAATTCTTAATAATTAATTCCTGATGTCTGTATTCCTTTCCTAGGCTTTTATAAATCACTTTCAAGCTGCCAAGGAAGCTTTTACTGAGGCAACTGTTCGAACAGCAGAGAAAGCAGCTACAGGTGTAAAAGGGTTAGCTGAGCGTAGTTCCCGTTTAGCGCTGGATATCAATATCAAGGCACCTGTTGTGATAATTCCACAGTCAGCAATGTCTGCAAATGTCCTGGTGGCTGATCTTGGTCTAATCACTGTGAAGAATCAATTCTTTATTGCTAAAACAAAAACACGATGTGCTCTTCCACCTGTTATTGACTCTATGACGGTGAAATTGAGTGAACTGAAGTTATACAGGTAATGTAATGTCAATATTTTTAGAATTCATTTAATCCTTTTGGGATTCTTCAGGTAGAGAGCGTCAAGGAGTAGTTAAATAAGTCGTTAATGGTTGCTGACTGGCTGACTATTATCTTGGACTATAACAACAAATGAATTTTTTTTTAAAGCAATGAAAATGTATGGTTTAGGAAAAGGAGCAATCTGCGCATGTTTAAATAGAAGCAAGTCATTGTTCAGGATAAATTGTGTAGTACTATAGAGTTATGCATTATTCATTAATTTGGGACAGGCTATACCTATTTGAATTAGACTGTTTTGATGGGATTTTCAAGCTATGCATAGCAGCAAAGGTCCTCAGTTAGACAGCCTTTAAGAACTGTTTAAAAATGGTCCTTGGTGCAGGGGGTTCATGGAGGGAGCGGGAATGGAAGGGACTTTTCAAACACAGTTGGAGAGTATGGAAGAAAGAAGGAATTGCTCTCCACTGGAGAGCAGGTAAGAGGTCCTGACTTGCAAGAGTTTGTGTGTTGCATGCCTAGTATGTGCCTGATACCTCCTCCCTACACAAAGGAAGGAGGTGCACTTGGTGGAGTAAGGCTTCAACTAGAGCTACTTGGAGTAGTATAAAGGTAATTTTATAGTACTATTTAAAAGGTTGAGGAAAAGACAGACATGTGTTTTTTAGAATGTGAAATATGTGAAAGCTGGCAGCATTTTGCTTCTTTTCACAGATCTTACTATGAGCAAGATTCTTTGCAAACTGAAGTACAGTTGCTGCAGCCAGTCAATCTGGAAGTAGCTGTTGAACGAAATTTAGCTGCTGCATGGTATCATGAAGTTCCTGATATTGAGATATCTGGCCGACTCAAGCCTATGAATGTAAGCACTTGTTTCTGAAAGCAACTGTTAAAATATTTCTGGAAAACAGATTCATTTTTCTCTATAAAAGTTCAAGCTCAGTAGTTAAAGTATTGTTTGATTTTAAGACATAGAGATAGAACAGCTTTTGTTGTTTCATAGGTGAAAAGAAAATGAATAGATTTTGGTTCTAATTTAAGGTCTGTATTTCATCTGTGATATTTCAGGCAGACTTTGTACTATGAATTACTGTTGCTAGTTAAAAATGCTTATTCTTTTATCTATCAGTATCTGCCAATGAAGTATTGGAAAAGTTGGGGTTTATTGGTTTGTTCAATAGCAGTGCCAAATTTGTACCTATGACAAACCTGAAGAGTTATTAATGATCTGCTGTGCCACATAGGCACTCACAGATCTATGGGGCCAAATGGGATTCATCCTACCATGATTTAATTTAGCGTAAAAAAAAAGTAAATTGAAATTTAAACAGAATATAATTCAAATTTAACATTAAAAATAGAAAGGTTGTGATGTGTGTGAGGAAAACCAATTTGCCATATTTTGAAATAGAACTCGTAAGTATTACTGTAAAGTACGTATTACTGTAAGGTGCGTTGTGACTAAATGCAGGTAAAAATTTTGGTCAACTGTAAGTCAATCTGTATATGTACGTGTTCTGACATTCCAGTTTCTAAATTGTAACTTGGTAGGGAAAGTTTGTAGATGAAAACAAAATAATGTGTGACTGATTTCTGATTTCTAGAAATTACTGTAAGGAGTTGTGTGAATTTGAGAAAAATGTTCAGCGTCATAAACAGAGATTCAGATGAGATTAATTTGATTTATCTGTTTACTTGTAAGCCCAGATTTTAGTTACCAAAGATTATGTGAACAGAGTTGTTCTGATGTCCATTCCAATCTTTTTCAAAGCTCATTCTCAGTCAGGAAGATATTACCACAATACTGAGGACACTAAATGAAAACGCAGGTGAAAGCTCTGGTGCATCAACAGCTTTGCCTGAATCGAAAGCATCAGCTAGTCATTCTAGTGAAATGCATGGTACTTCTCAGCACTCTGCAGGTAATATTTTCTAAAATTACATCATCCGGCATTTTTAGGTATTATTGTCAATATATGGCTTCTGTTGGAATTGCTTTTAAAAATGGATGCCAGATTTATCTGTGTATACCAATAATGTAGAATCACAAAATAATAAAGGCTGCAAAAGACCTCCAAGATCATCAAATGCAACCTTTGACCAAACACCACCATGTCAATGGAACCATAGCACTAAGTGCCACATCCAGGTCTTCTTGAATACTTCCAGGGATGGTTACTACACCACCTTCCTGAGCAGAAACTCTTCCTGATGTCCTGCCTGAACCTCCCCTCTCTCAGCTTGAGGCTGTATCATCTTACCTTGTCACTCATTAGGTGTCTGTGAAAAGAGACCAGCTGCCCATCTTGCTACAACCTCCTTTCAAGTAGTTGTGGGGACCAATAGGGCTCCTCTGAGCTTCCTTTTCTCTAGCCTGAACACCTCAATCTCCTTCAGCCACTCCTCATATAACTTGTGTTGCAGACTGTTCAGCAGTTCCATTGTCCTTGCCTGGACATGTTTCAGGACCTCAATGTCTTTGTTTTTTGAGGGGCCCAGAACTGGAAGCAGGATTCGAAGTGTGGCCTCACTTTCAGTACGGGTTGAGTACAGGCAGGCAATTGCTGTCCTGGTCCTGCTGCCCACACTGTTCCTGATACAGGCCAGGATGACGTTGGCCATCTGGGCACAGCTGGCTCATGTTCAGACACTATGAGTAGCACTCTCAGGTCCTTTTCCCCTGAGCAGCTTTCCAGACACTCTGTCCTCAGCCTGTAGCACTGCCTGGGGTTGTTGTGATCCAAGAGCAGGACTTGGCACTTCACCTCATACCATTGGCCTCAGCCCATTATCCAGCCTGTCCAGACCCCTCTGCAGAGCCTTCCAACCCTCCAGCATATCAAAACTCCTGCCCAACTTGGTATCGTCTGTGAACTGACTGAGACCCATTTGATCCCCTTATCCAAATCCCTAATATTAAGTTGTTAAACAGAAGTGGTCCCAATATTGAGCTCTGGAGAACACCACTGGTGTTCTGCCAATTGGATATAATTCCATTCACTACCACTCTCTAGGTCCAGCCATCCAGCCAGTTTAACCCAGCAAAGAGTTTACCTGTCCAAGCTCTGGCCTGCCAGCTTCTCCAGGAGTATGCTGTGGGAGAAAGTATTGACTTCACTAATGCACAGGTAGTTAACATCTACAGCCTTTTTCTCTTAAACCAGATGAGTCATCTGGTTGAAAAAGGAGAACAGTTTGGTCAAGTAGGACCTGGCTTTCCTGAACCCATTCTGAAACCATTCTGGACCTGGACCCTGATCCCTTAGTTGTTCAGTTTGTGCTATGTGATCACACTCACGATGATTTGCTCCATAACCCTCCCCAGCACCAAGGCCAGGCTTACAGGCTTGTAGTTCCCCAGATCTTTCTTTTGTAGATAGGCATCACGTTGACCAATCTTCAGTCATCTGGGACCTCTCCAGTTAACCAGGACTGATGATAAATGATGGAGAGTGCCTTGGTGAGCCCCCTGCCAACTCCATCATCACCCTAGGTTGAATCCTGTTTGGTCCTATAGAATTGTGAACACCTGAGTGTCACAGCAGTCACTAATTATTTCCTCATGGATTGGAGCAGGTTTCTTCTACTCTCTGACCCTGTCTACCAGCACAGGTGGCCAGTTGCCCAGAGAATAACCATTTTCACTCTTAAAGACTGAGGTGAAGAAGGCATGAAGTACCTCAGCCTTTTCCTCATCCTTGGTGGCAGGGTACTCCTCCACATCCAGTGAAGGGTGGAGATTATTCCTTTGCCTGCTCTTTGTTGTTAACATATTTATAAAAACATTTATATATATACATTTATATATATTTATTTGTATTTATTTTCCTTCACAGCAATGGTCAGATTGAGATCTAGCTGAGTTTTAACCTTGCTAATTTTCTCTGTGCAACATAACAGCATCCTTGTACTTTTCTTCCAATTGCCTGCTTCTTCTTCCAAAAGTCTCATTTTTTCCCCTGAGTTCCTCCCTATTCAGCCAGGCCAGCCCATAGAGACAGTCTGGTCCTGTGCCTATAAGATTTCATTCTTAAACTACATCTAGACTTCGTGGACCCCTTTTGTTTTAAGGGCTTATTGCCAAGGGACTGTCTGAACCAGTGTCCTAAAAGTCTGCCCTCCAGAAGTCCAAATTTTGTTGACACATTTTGTTTTGTATTGAAAACTGTTGTGTCATGGTTTCTGTGCTCAAGGTGGCTCCAACCACAACATCTCCCACCAGCCCTTCTCTGTTTGTAAGCAGCAGATCCAGCAGGGTAGCTCCCCTGGTAGGCTCACTTCTCAGCGTTGTTGAGAAGTTATCTTCACATACTCCAGGAATCTCCTAGGCTGCCTCCTCTTTGGTGTTGAATTCCAGCAGACATCTGGCAGGTCACAAGAACAAGGGCTGACAATCATGAAACATCAGCCATCACATCATAGAATAGTTCATCCACCTCCTCATCCTGGTTGGGTGGTCTATAACAGACTCCCACCAGGATATCTGCCTTTTCAGCCTTCCCCTGATTGTCACCCATAGGCACTCAACCTTCTCATTGCTAGCCTTGAGCTCTGTACACTCAAAACACTTCCTACTGTACAGAGTCTCCCCACACCTCTCCTTCCTTTCCTGTCCCTTCTGAAGAGCTTGTAGCCATCCAGTGCAGCACTCTGCTCATCCCACCACATTTCTGTCATTGCTTTCCTGCTGCACAGTGGCCTCCAGCTCCTCCTGTTTGTTACCTATATCGTGTGCATTGGTGTAGTTGCACTTCAGCTGGGCTACTGATTTTACTCCTTACCCTGGCATCCTACCCCCAGGCTCATCTTAAGTGAGCTTGGTCTTTTTCCCACTCCCCTGCAAACCTAGTTTAAAGTCCTCTTAACTCATGCCAACTCATGGGCAAGAATTGTTTTCCCCCTTTGAGACAAATGAACCTCATCTGTCCCCAGCAGTCCTGGTATTACATCAGTTGCCTCATGGTCAAAAAAAGAAAATTCCACTGATCTCACCAGCCTTCAAGCATTGTGTTCATCAGGGGGGTTCTCCTGTTCATTTCAGCATTCTTCCCTGCTACCGATGGGATCAAGGAAAACACCACCTTCTGCTCCTGTGCCTTCAACCAGTCATCCTGAAGTCCTTTCCAATTGCTGCAGGACTTTTTTCCTCAACCTTCTAATTGCCAACCTGTACAAACAGAAGTGGGTAATAATCAGGGGTAATAATCCTCTAGTGGGTAATAATCCTCTACTGAATCAGTGTAGAGGATCTCACAGAATGACAGAATGGGTCATGTTGGAAGAGACCACAGCAGGTCATCTGGTCCAACCCCCTTGCTCATGTAGGGTCCCAGAGCACATGGCACTGGATTGTGTCCAGGCAGTTCTTAAATATCTCCAGTGAGGGAGACTCTACAACCTCTTTGGGAAATCTGTGCCAGTGTGTGGTAATCTGCACAGTAAAGAAGTTCTGTTTGGAACTTCCTGTCCATGACTTTCTGCTCTGTCCATCTCACCATCCACTGATCCAGGCAACACTTGCAAGTTTGCCAGTGAGGATGTTGTGAGAGGCATTATTTAAAGCCTTGTTGGAGTCAAGGTAGACAATAACCACTGCTCTTACCTCATCCATCCAGGTAGTTATAGAAGACATCATGTTGGTCAAGCATGATTCCCCTTAGGTGAATCCATGCAGACTACTCCTTTTTGTCTTTCATGGGCATAGAAGAGATGGCCTCCAGAATGCAGCACTCCATCACCTTTGCAGGGATTGAAGTGAGGCTGTCTGGGCTGGTAGTTCCGTGGGTTCTCCTCCATTGCCCTGTTTGAAGACTGGGATGACGTTTGGTTCCTTCCAGTCCTGAGGCATCATTCCTAATCACCACAGCCTTTCAAAAATGAATGTGTGCAGTCAGCTTTCTCAGCATTCATAAATGTATCCCGTCAGGGCCCTCTATATGCATTCCAAGTAGCTTTACCTCACTTACATCTCCAATGTATTTTCTACTTATGTGACAGAAGCTCCTCATTCATCTATGGAGGTCTCTTGCCCCTTTGCCTGATTTCTTGCTCACTGGCCTGCATTGGGATGCCAGTTCTTGAGCCTGGAGGAAGTGATTCTTAGGGGAACAGCTCCTGCTGTTCCCCCCTGCTTAGGGGAACAGCCCCTGCTTTTGAGGGCCTGTTCCCACAGATTCTTCCAAGAGAATTCTCTGAAGTGGCTGAAGTTATTTCTTCTGAAGTCCATGGTTGCACTCTTACTTGCTGCCTTGTTCATTCCTCACCCAATTTGGAACTCCACAATCTCATGATCACTATCCAGCCAAGGCTGCCCCCAACCTTCACATCCCCCACAAGGCCTTCCCTGCTGGTTAGTGTGACGTCAAACAGCTACGACATTCCTTGTGGGATCCTCCACTATCCGTGACAGGGAGCTGTGATCAATGCTTTTGAGGAACCTGCTGGGCTGTTCGTGCTTCAGAGTGATGGCTCTGCAGCAGATGTCAGGGTAGTTAGAGTGGAACCAGGGTTTGTGTTTCGGAGGCTGCTTTGTGCTGCATGTCAAAGGCCTCATACACTTCTTTCTCCTGCTCAGGTGGCCTGTAGCAAACACCCACAACAGTGTCATCCCTATTGGTGTGCCCTTTTATCCTGACCCATAAGCTTTTGACTTGCTCGTCATCCACCACAAGACAGAGCTTGATACATTCTGGGTGTTTGCTCACATAGAATGTTTTTCCTAAACAGAATATTGCCCTTCATAACAACATTCCAGTCATGTGAGTTATCCCACCACATCTGTGTAATAGCAATTAGGTCTAAGTCCTTTGACTGCACTTCTCGTTTCTCCTGTTTGTTTTCCATACTGTGTGCATTAGTGCACAGGCACATTATAGAAGTATTTGATTATGCAAAGGGATGCCCCCTAGTCTGTCTTGTGGTTACGTCTTCGGATGCTTATATTCACTGAATGTATTCTCTCTTAAGCCTCCTTTTGCTGCTTGAGTGGTCACTGTAGTTCTCCCCTTCCCACACCTTATCTCTGTCAAGCCTGGCCCTGTCCTCATTTCTCTTCAAATCTAGCTTAAAGCTCTCTCAACAAGCCCTGCTAATTCCTGAGCTAAAGCCCTTTTCCCCTCTGAGACAGGAGAACCCTGTTTGGTGCCAGCAGGCTCAGTGTTCTATAGCCTGACCAATGATGAGCAAAACCAAAATTCTGATGGTAACACAGAATTGCATTACCAAGGTATTCATCTGCTTGATTTACTTGACAGGACAGAAGAGAACACAACTTGTGTCCAAGATCCCGCCTCTTGGTAGTACCTCTTACCCGAGTCCCAGGAAGGCAAGCAGACCTGTGGGATGGGTCCAGCTGGCATGCAGGGCCCTCAGTTCCTCTCAGAAGAGAGTTGCAACAATTACTTTTCTTTCTCTCTTTCTTAACCTGAAATTGTGATGTGTTTGGTTGACTGACTTGCTTGGGCAACTCCCCAGGTAGACCTTCACCTTCACTATCATTTACTTCACCTTCAGATTCTGGAGCCTCATACCTATTTCCTAAGGTCACCTGTGAAGGCAAAGGAGATGATTCTCCTGTTGCCCCCAGCAGGCACCTATTTCCATTTACCCCTTGTCTTTTAGATCCCCTCCCTCCGTCTGATGACAAGAAGCTCTCACCATGTAGGCCTCACTTAGGAGAGCTCCTGGGCCCTGCCAGGTCTCCCATCTCAGGTTTCCCTGACTCAAGAGCCTGCCAGACTCTTTGAGGTATTTTGCCGTGCCAGCTGTAGCTGCTGATGCTGCTCTTGTTGTTGCTGTCACTAAATACCTCCTTAGCTGATGAGGTTGGTTGGCTGTTATTGGACCTATTATCTTGACATTGTGGTTTGAGCAATATCTGACAGTAATAATAATGAATAGGGGCAAGTGAGCCACTGAAGTGAGTTTTGGAGCATGACATGTAATGTAAAGGTCTTGTTACCCTGACCATAATGCAAGGCAGCACTTAAAAGTCTCTTGACTGCATTTGTTAACATCCCAACTTTGGAAAGCTACCATTTTACTCTCTTTCCTTTATACGGTGGTTTCCTTGCTGCCCTGATTTAGATCTGTTTGTCTGTTGTAATGATGACACCCCTGAAAGTTGTTCTTATTTGATACATGTCACTGCCCATCGACTCAGCACACAGTCGAAAGAAAAGCAAGTAAAGAAAGCCATCTTTTGTTGAACTCCTTTATTACACATGAAAACCAGCAACAATGTGGCAGATGAACAAATGAGGAGGAAAGTAAATTTGTATTCTTTGTAGCACTCTTGCACACAGTAGTGTTAACTGGAAGTTGTACATTTGAGTTTTAAAGATGGTAAAAATCTCATGTTGAATACATAAGGGGTGAATATAAATTTTATATTCTAAAATGTGTACTTTTGCCAAAAGTAGTTACATAAAGTATGATAAACATATGCTAAGTGTGAGTGGATTTACATGTGGAGAAAAAGCTAAGTTGCTGTCTTTATGGTCATAAGCGAGATATTTTGTTGTGTTTTTTTCCTTATTTGCAGTCAGGTAATTTTCTAAATATTAACCATTTTTTTGATTCCTAAAAGGTGTAACTGTTGTGACATCAGCTGTGGTGGAATTGCATTCACCTATGAAAATAAAAACAACACTAAAACTGGACTTCAGATTTGACTCTCTGACTTTAGTGTTGTATAGTCCAAATCCAAAACAGGTAAATATAATTTTGGTTACAAAGAGTAATCAGCACCTTTAAGATTGCTTAGAGTCCTCGAAATTCTGAACAAGAATAGCTTAATTTATGACAGAGAAAGTGTGTTCTAGCAATAATAACAAATGTGATGGAAATGAGAGAACAGCTATTTTATCTAAATTTCTTGGCAGATACTACAGGAAATAGAATAGCCAGTGGTAGCATGTAATAGGTGGCATCTTCTGTCATCTGACTAAAAATCTGATGAAAATTTCTATTAATTTAAAATATAGTTTGGGAAGAAAAATATGCAGAGGAATGAAATATATTAATTAATTACATGTAGAGATGGGTACATGGACACACACAAAATGGTGGGGAATGATTCTTAAATTTGTCAATCGGAATACATTTATATTCATCTTGGTTTAAACTTACAAAACTTGTCACTAGATTTCTGACTAAAAGTTTGTAAGTTATTGTAAACTTAGGTCTCTCACTTATGTTAACTTGCTTTAGAAAGATGATAGAAGGGCAAAGCTTTGCATTTTGAAAATTTCGTCTTATATGTGGTTGTGGTTGTCAAGCTAAAGATCCCAACATTTTGAATTATTAGTGGGTTTATTTAATTTATTATTTTTGAAAATATCATCAGTTAAAGTAAAATTGTATATCACACCTATTTATTATTTTTGCTACCCATAATGAAATCTACAAATGTTTCATTTAAACAGGTTAACAGTTTGGATCAGAGAGATGACCTTTTGAAGCTTGCAGAGTTTAAATTAGTTCTCATGTCAGCTGCTCTGAAAATGCTATCAGATGGTTCAATGAATGCTTCAGTCAAACTGGCAAACTGTACATTAGATGATAAAAGACAGTCCATCCAGAAGGCTACACCAAGGTCTGTAATTTTACATAATTTACTGTTTATTGGAGTTAGACAGAGTTCATAATGTTTACATTTCATTAGTATTCTGTTAAAACTGCAATTGTTTTAGTGTAGGAGTTCTTAAAGTACTTATTTCTGTGCATGTATGTGTTTCACATGCCTTTTGTTCCACGTCTTTGTGAGAGACCAGTGCTAGATACAAAAAATGAAATAAAATGAATTTTAATATAAATTTAACAAATGTGCATAGAAAACAATTCCACTTTCCACTTTAATGAAGTTTTAAGTAAGACTGAGATGATGTTTCATAAATAGTAACAAACTTCAGTAAAATGTAGTGCTTTTGATATGTAAACCTACATACAAACATACATACTTACATGCATACTTTTGATATGTAAAGGAAATATGATGGTTTGTCTTGTTAAATTATTTACCAGTTATTATTTACCAGTTATTTACCAATTATCTTGTTAATTTAGTTACCAGTATGGGATTCCAGTTAGTTTTAAAGTTACAAAAATTTAGTGCTGCTGTTTTTATCAGTCATGTTCTAAAATTATTTGCATTGCTTTTTAAATTCTGTCTTCTTAATGTATTGCATCTGGAATGAGAATCTTGAGTGTTTTTCAGTATTTGTGGTTGGCTTTTTATTGTTTCCTTAAATGCTTCCTTAATTGTGTTTCAGAATGGTGGAAATGAAACATGGATTTGAAAAGAAAGTTATGGTGGATGTAAACTACAAACAGGGGAGAGATGGCACTGCTCTTGATGTTATTGTTCAAGAGATATACCTTTGTGCAAGCATGGAGTTTCTACTTACTGTAGCAGATATATTTCTAAAGGCTAATGCAGAAAGTGCTGCACAAAGAAATCTCAAACAGCAGTCATTACCTGCAAAGGACCAAGGTATATGCCAGTATACACCTTGAAATAGTTTAAAATCTGCATTTGAATATCAACTCAGTTTTGATATTGTAATACGTAAAAAATGCAGTACTCTTTTTATGCTATTTCCTATGTTTATATGTATAGAACGGCTTGTAACCATTGATATTGCTTTCTTTGCATCATGGAAACAGATTAATGACCTTTAGTATTTCTTTCCAAATGAAGTCTTGTCTTACTAGAGAAAGAGGATACCTAAGAATGTATGTTTAAAATAAAATGGGATTAATAGAGGAGCATATTATATATATTGTGCTTACATGTGGAATTGGCCTGCCTGATGCTGCTGCCTAGAAATGTCATTTCAGTTGTCCAGTGATGTGCATTTCTTCCTACATCAAAAAACAGATTTTTAGCTTGAGTACCTGACTACAAAAATTGGTCCATTAGAGCATCAGAGCAGAAAATATTCTTTTTATGCTTCCAGGCTCAGATAGTAGTCATCAGAGACCAAAGAGCTCTGGTTCTTTGGTGGTGTTTTCCTGTGCTCTAAATATTGTAGTTGTGTCCCTCTCAGCCAGGCCTTTTGTGATTATTTGCTGATGATCAAAGTCTGAACAGAAAGGAAGTCTTATATGAAAGTGTATTTTTATTGCAAGTGTTTACATTAGGCACCAATAATGCTGCATTATTCTACTGTGGGAAAACGAGCATTTGCTACTCCAGAGAGCAGAAAATGTGCCCAGCATTTTTGTAAAACTCTTATCAGAGTTGGCAGATGTAGGTATGGAGTGAAGCTGATACATTTGTTAATGTCAGAGATAGTAACAGTGGTGATACTTGTCATTTTCATTCAACAGTGGTTATCCTTTTCATTTTGACAGAGAAACTTTGTGGAGTCTTCTGTTGTATCCAAGAGTAATTAGATATTAAGTGGTTTTGTGTCTGCTATGAAGAGGCTAGAAATGTCAGTCGCAGGGATCTACAGATTTGCTAACACTAGTCATGCTAGGTCTTACCCCTGAGTAGTCAGTGCCTCCCTATAAGTTACAAGAATTAAATAATTATTGTAATTATTGTTATTAATTATAAAAAATAATTATATGAATAATTAAATCAACAAGAAAATAATTGAGATTTAATCTTTGAACAATTAAACTAATGTTATTTATATTTCTGAAGCATCTGTGCAGCCTGTATCTACAATGGAAATGAACATTGTTGTTAAAAATCCAGAGATTGTGTTTGTGGCTGATTTAACAAGAAGTGATGCTCCTGCATTGGTGGTTACAACACAGTGTGAGGTCTTCATTAAAAATAGCCCTGAAAGGTACAACATGACTGCTGCTGTTAGAGAAATACAGATGAAAGCATGCCCATTTCTTCCAGAAGAAAGGAAAGGGAGCATTACTACGGTGAGTTTGCAACCATGCTGTGTATTTAAAAGGTGCTGTGTAACTTAAAAGGTGCTGTATAACTAAAATTACAGATTACAGATTACAGATAACTTCTGCAATGTTCATTATTTAAATGTATACTACAATATAGTACTAGAGATTTACAGTATGAGTAAAATTTTGTGGCTAACATTTTGTTGATTTTATTCTCTTTTGTCTGATATGCCTAAAGCATCGTCTTGATCTGTGGCATTGGGGTTTGCTTTGTATGACTACAATGCTACAATGCAGAGCCCCAAGGAGTATAATGTTATCTTTCATATCACTTGTAAGCCAAATAAATAGAATTTTGCAAGCATATGCTATGTCAAATGCCATATAATAAATTTGGAGTGCTATCAGTCTAAAACTTTGTGTTAAAGAGAATATGTAAGAGAATAACAGTGTCAGAAAAAAAAAAAGGGGAAGTGCATATTCAGATATCATTTACTTATTGTATGCTGTTCATAAATTCCTTTATGTTTAGGTCTATAGATCTGTTATAGTAAAGCTGCCTATTTATATTTGGCAACAGAATCAGACTTGTTAGTTACTGACCAGTTGAAAGTCGCACTGACTCCTGGAGCTTCTTACAGCTTTCCTGCCTCTACAGCAGACTGTTCCTCAGTTAACTCTGTGATGATATCATTGCATTAAAGAAAAAATTCAAATTGGCTGTATATACAACAGTTATCCGTGTTCTCAGACCACAGATGAATTTTGAAGAGCAAAACTTTTCAGCTCTCTGTAATGCCTGCTTACTTATGGAGTGATGTAGGAAAGACCAAAGCTGTAAGCAGAAAGAAATGGATCTTCCTTTTCATCTGAGTTTCAGGTAGAATCATAGCACCTCAGTTTACTTCCTTGGGTTTACACAGTCTTTATTCCACTAAAATGTTTATCTAGTCATTTCGAAAGTGATGCACTAGCATTGATAGCCACAATGCAAAATTGTTCGACTTCTGATTTTGTGGCAAGCAAATGTGGCATAAATGTTACTTTCTTTGTAGAAAGCTATTGGACATGAAATTTTCCCTCTTACGGGAATACTTCTGATGGAATCTCTTATCTTAGACTGTAGAAACAGGGAAAAAGACCTGAATCTGACAGGATGCTTGTGTTATAGATAGGGAAAAATACTTCAGAGGACACTAGTTTCAGTGCTTAATACCTTCCTTGAAAGATTCAGAAAGTTCTTCAGAAAAGTCAAAAAAACCACCAAAAAAACCTACGTATTACCTGCAGGTAGGAGCATAACTGCTCCTTTTGAAAGTGTGTGTAAGCAAACCTCTGAACCCAGGCTTTTCTGTAAACAATCTAATTTTACTCTGGGAAAGTATACTAGTTTCGAAGCAAACCAGCGGGAGATCCCAAGTCAGAAATACAATTTAATAGGAGAATTAAAACACATTTAATAATACAGAAGCACTGATAGAGTCAGAATACAATCTGACACCCTGTTAGGTTATTGGTAGCAGTCTGATTAATTGGTGGCTGCAATCCTGTTAAGTGTCAGATGTGGTTCTGTTCAAGGCAGTGATTCTGTAGAAGGGTTTGATCTTCCTCTGAAGGTCCAGTGGTGGCTATGGAGCTCTTGTCCTCTGGGAATCCAGTAGCCATTTGGGCACAGCATCTCACAGTGGGACGATGTAATTTTATCAGTCATGCAATGAGGCTTGATGGCCCATTAGCAGAATATATCTGTCCCCCCGCCCTCCGCCCCAGAGGGATGAGTTGTGGAGGAGATAAAGAACACTGCCCCACCTGGTTTTAACAGCTTATGAAGATGGTGATAGAGTATATACTTTTGGGTACATCTTATATTGTAACCTAAGACAGAAAGTAATTAGGTTGAATTCATCCTTTTGATGACAAAATCCTCAAAACTGAAAGAGACCTTCAGGATCGTTTGGTCAAACTGTCAACCCAGCCACTACCATAGTGACCTCTAAACCATATCCCTAAGTGTCATGTCCAAATGCCAAATAGGGAAACTAACCTCTAGATTTAAAATAGCATGAATGATGAGGGTTTTTTTGTGTATTTCTCATATGTGTGTTGGTCTAAAGAGAAATCTGTAATTTTTCATTCCTGAATGTAATATAGAGTAAGAAAAAAAGGTAATTTGAGCAATAGGGTAAAAAACAATGTTATGGACAAAACTTATGTTAGATCAAACTTATTTGGGAAAAGTGTGGTCAAACTAATTCAGGGTATATCTATGCCTCCAGCATCTGATTCAGATATGGACAGAGATGTTGGAAAAGATTGCTGCATCAATATGGTTTGAAATTTTAGTTTTTTGAAAGGCTGACCATCTCAGATGGGGATTTGAGAGCAAATTTTCCTGTCTGCACAGTGTCAGTATAGTCTAATTGCCTCTGAGTCCTCTATTAATAACATTGCACTGGTTTTGTTTATAGCATACCTCTAATTTGGTGAACTTTGGCAAGTGAAAACATTCAGGGACTGATTGCAAAACAAAGTTGGAACTGAGTGATTATGATTCAAACGGCTGTATTGTTATTCAGGAAAACTGTAACTGTGTCATTGCTACATTGCAACTGAAAAACGGTTTTTCCTCAAAAGTCAGAGACATGATAGTGCAGGGCATTGAAGGTATCAGAAGACTTTACCCTAAGAATGGAGTTACTGAAGTGTAATGTATTTTATTGTAGTTGACGTTTCAGACTTTAATGATTGAGAATGGCTGAGGTGATGCTTCTGAATACTTGTTTTTTCTTTCATCATGTTACTAATGTTCAGATTTCTCTTAATTTTGAAGAACCAAATATGGGTAAGTTTTCTTTCAGTAAAAAGGAAGAAAACCTTTCATTAACATAAAAAACTTTATTTTTTATGTGTATGATTTCAAAGTAAGTTTCTAAAAATATTTTTCGCTCTATATGACATGTGTTTTTACTTTATTGTATAGGTATTGCAGCCTTGTGACTTCTTCTTTGAAATGAAACAGTCAGGTACTAATCCACAAACAGCTGATCTAACCATTAAATCTCTAACAATAGAAGTAAGTAGACTTGTATTATGTTTTTAGTTTTCTACTTCCTACTCAGCAGGAGTACTTACTCTTACCTACTCTACTTCCTACTTCATTCCTGAAGTTGCTTCAGGAATGACTGAAGTGGGGAATTGTTCCTGTACTTCATTGGGTCACCTACCTGTTGAGCATGTCAAAATGAATAAAATTGAAAATAAACAGCTGTGTCACTATGCTTCAGTTTTGAATCTGTGTTCTATAAAATGCCTGGTGTGCAGAGATAAGTTTTGAAGTGTTTGGATAAATCATTGAATGAAGTAGTTTAGAAAGCCTCCATCTGGAAATAAGGCAGGGATAGCAAATGTGAAAAGGTTGAACTATTGCTTGTGGAAGGGAAGTATGTTTGAATGAGAGTCCTGTAGAAGATGGAAGTGTTTTGTTATTGTAACATACTTACTATATTTTTGTGTCTGAATCTAGCTATTTCTGTACTAGATTCTCATTTCCAGTTATTCCAATTTCTTATTTGTAGGTTTCACCAATAATCATAAACACAGTAATTACTATTACATCGGCCCTTTATCAAACTACAGAACCAACAAAAGAAGAGATTAGTCAAATTCCTCCTGACTTGTGGAATAAGAAAGATATAAAAAATCTGAAAATGTGGTTTCTTGAAGAGACTAATGAAAATGAAGATAAAAATCCTAACACTGAACTGGTTCCCACAGGAGAGTCATTGAAACTTAATATAGAATCTGTTTTTATAACCCTTGAAGCTGGGGTTGGGCACAGAACAGTGCCAATGCTTTTAGCCAAGTCCTCATTTGTTGGAGAAGTCAAGAACTGGAGTACTCTAATCAACCTACATTCTCGTCTCGAGCTAGAGGTAAGGAATCCTACATAAAGAAATAGAAGTTTTCCTAGGATGCTAAACCTTATTGTCTAAATCTTACGTACAAGTTATTTAGACAATAAAAGAAAAATAACCCATATATTTGGTGACTAAACTCCTGCAAATATGTGTTGTGGGAGCATGATGGGAATGAGGGGTTAAGATAGCTAAGTTAGAATGAAAATCTAATGCATTAGATGTAATGTTAATTAAGGGCACAGTAATTGGTGTTATGCAGCCTCACATTTACACTCTTTGCAAATTCTTGGAGCCCTGTTGCATCAGTGTTAAATGTTGGAATGGCAGCTGGCTAAAAGTCTTTAATAATCTTCAGTTAATGTTACAGTAGAATATGTTGTTTCTATAAAACAGTTTTGTTCATAAAACATCCAAATGGACTCATATTTGGAAATTAGTAACAAAATTCAGTGATTGTTGTAGGTAGATTCTTCCTTATTTGTAGTGATTTTGAATTCCAGTGCACCTACCATTTAAGCCAAAATTGTGTTTCAAGTGGCACAATTTTTATCACTTATTTGAAAGGACTTTGCAGTAGAAACTTAGCTGTCTCATTTATTTTTCTAATGCATTTGTTTCATCTTAAAGTAGCAGCTGAAAGTGCAATCTGATTATGAATCTTTTAGATTACCAAAATAATTAAGATACTGTAAATCAGAATTTTTAATTTAAGTTTTATGTAAATTCCTAACTGCTTTCTGGATTTTGATAGGTGCATTATTTTAATGAGATGTTTGGTGTGTGGGAACCTTTGCTTGAACCACTAGAAGTTGAGAAGACTGACTTATTCAAGCCATGGACTCTTGAAATCAAGGTATAGTTTACAAAGCTGAGTGCAGATACCGCATTATGATACCTTAAAAAAAACAAATCCTCTCCACCTTTCATTTCTGAGACTCATCTAACAATTTTGTTCCTTGTTGGTTCCTGAGAATTTTTTCCCAAATAGTAAATGAAACCACTTCTTATATGAGGAAAGATCCAGACACTCAGATCTGTTAAATATTGTCTTTCAAGTTGCAAAATTCTAGTTGCATAAGGTAATCATAACAGCTTTATATCAGTTTGTCCTATTAGGCCATATGCTAATGATGCATTCAGTGATTTTGGAAAGACAAGCCACTGCTCTTGTTCCACAGTAGTATAACAAAACTGTATACTGGGAAACATATTCCAGAGCTTTTTATTTTTTCTTTCAATTAAATGAAAACAAATAGGTATTTGATTTACGGAAATACAAAAAGACTAAATTTGCAGACTGTTTTAACACTAGGAAGGCAATTATGTGTAACATTTTACAAGTGTTGCTCAAGAGGTTAAGATGAATGTTATCGGTATTTACTGCATATGTTAGTATGTATTTTCTTTACTTTGGAATAATCATAAATTTCATTACTCTACTTGAATTTCATTGACTTCCTGAATATATAATCTGTCTCTTGTCTTCTTCTCTCCCTCTTTGATTTTATTTAAGAATAAAAACATAAACAACAAAAAAGGAAAACTGTGGCAGGACATAGAAATGGGAAAGGGAGACATAGAAAGTCTTGAGGTGAAACTTTCTTCTACAGAATGAGTGGTCAGATAAGAATTCTTTAAACATCTCCTTTCAGATGAAGAAGGCTAAAAAAGTGCTGTTTGAATCAGATGATGAAGAAGAAGAGAACTACAAAGTTCCAGAATATAAAACAGTAATAAATGTTTCCTCAAAAGACCAGCTCAACATTACACTGTCCAAGTTAGGACTGCAAATGTTGAGTAACTTGGGCACGGTAAGAAAGATTTCTTAACTAGGTAATGTTAGAACTGCTAGATGAATACTTGCAGAGATCATCTTGGTGAAGTCTTACTCAGTATGTTTATGTTTTGTATTGATTCTTTGCTTTCTAGGCATTTGCTGAAGCAGCCAGTCAAACTTCAGACATCTTCAAAAAAGAACGAGCACCATTTGTAATAATAAATTCTTTAGGAGTTCCCATCACGGTCTCGCCTAGTGATTCCTTTAGTGTCCTTAATGTTGAATTTGGATCAAAAATATTTCATTTAGAAGACAAAGAGAGTTTAAATATGGATTTTGTCAGAAGTAGAAGTGAGAGTGACCAGTTCACAGCAATGACAACACTGAGTAGCAAGAGATTTTACATTCAGATATGTAAGTTCCAAAGTTCATACATTTTCTATTTTTGTAAATATTTATCATCCTTAATACAGTGTCTTGTACAGGTCAATAAATTTTGGAGGACAACATAACATGAAAGGAGTGTCTCTTTGAATTCTAGATGCATGGCAGTATTTGAAATCCTGCTTTAGCCTTTACAGCTTAAAGTTATATATATAATCATACTTCTTAATTTTTGCAGCATAGGTTTTCTGCTGTGATAAATTATTTATGTAATAATATTTATTGAGTCAGATATTTGTTTGCATTTATATTTTATTGCAGGATACAGCTGCTGAAAATAACTTTTGTTTTAAAATTGAGTTCTGTATATATGTGTGTTTATGGAAGTTATTCTTAAGATGGATGTTTTTTAAAAAAGATTGTTTTAAATAATTTTAAACAACCATAGATAAAGCTAAAATTAAAATTCAGCTATTTTTAATGTATTTGTTTAAAATTTGTTTAAAATTTAAATTGATTTATTGTAGCAATTGGCAATTTTTCAAACTTGACCATATGATGAATTGTTTTTACAATATAATACCTGTACCTTGTTAATAAGCTATTACATCTTGTAAACATTTCCTGTGAGGCACTAATTTTATTTGCAGTAGCAAAACCCACTTAAATATTTGAGTGATGGACTCATTTACTCTTTTCCTAGTGGCAAGAAAAGAATATTTGCTGTTTCCTTAGTAACTCTGCAAGGGCAGTGTATTAAGAGTGCTGATTGTACTTTTTCATGAGACGGGTGGTTTTTTTATTGTTTAGGTTGAATGACACAGAAAGTTCTATTGAATACACATTTTGTCTTTCAACTCTTTCTTTATGCTCCTTTTGAGCATTTCATGTCTCTTCTTCTAAATTCTAGGTCCCCTTAATCATTCTGCTGTGGAAAAGATTCCGTTGACTAAAGTGGGTCGATGTATTTACAAAGTGAGACACGAGGAATCAGGTGTTGAAAGGTCCATCGTCAGTCAAATTGACACTGTTGAAGGAAGCAAGATGATAACTATACGTTCCCCTATTCAGGTCATTATATATCCATCCATTTAATTTTTTAATGAATGAAAATAATCCTGTAGTCTTTAAATAAACATTGAAAAAACATACTTTAAAACTTCCCTGAATGGTCCATATAACTTTCTTTATGTTTGATTTTTCAAGAATAAAAACCATTTTCAAAGTGACAGATAGACTGGATGCAGGTAGACATCAATCAGACTTTGGATCAGGATAATTAATTAGTAGTTAACTAATACTGGCTGTAATTTTGGTCTCAAACCATTTGTTTTGTATGAACTAATCAAACTTCTTTTAATCTTACCTTGGTTCCACAAGTTATCCTTCAGTCAGGTTATTTAATTTTCTTCATCCTGTACTATTGATACGTTATTTTCAGATTTAGTACAGTGTCAGTTGAAAAGTGAGACCTTTAGGTATATATGTCCTTTGATTGCATAGTATTTTTGATAGACATTATATGGTTTATAGCTACAGTGATAAATTAGATATTACAGTTCTATAGAGATAGTGTTCTTGTTACATTTTGCTTGCTTTTTTTTACTCAAAATGGTTCATGACTTGGTTAATAACAAAATTTACTATTATTTTCTAATTTTTTTTTCTAGGAGCTAATTAATGCCATTAAATTAACCCTAAAATAAATAAAAATAAATAAATTGCAAGAAAGATAACTAAGTGTCCTGGAATGGACATTAAGGATTTGACCTGAAACTTCTGACTTCCATTACACTTCCACTGTATGGATTTTTGAACCTTGTATCTATTATATTTTTAGGAGAGAACTGTTTGGAAAGTTACCATATAGTTGGAATTTACTTTTCTTTGGTTTTTCAGAGTCTTGTGTTTCTCCTTGAAAAGCTTTTTTGCAGTTAACATATCTATTTCGTAAATAAAATATAGCATTAAACTACACAACCAGGTCATTTAAAAATATTTGCTGTTTTAGAGACAGTTCTTCTGAAATACTGACCTTGAATGGTGTATGGGTAAGATGAAAAACAAAACTTGCTTTGTTAAGCTCAAAATACTTTGTATTTACAGTTTTTCCTAATGTGTGTTGCTGGATTTTTATTTTACACAGATAAGGAATCACTTTTCAATCCCTTTAAATGTTTTTGAAGAAGGAAGATGTTTAGGGACTGCTTCACCAGCAAACGAATTCAACATACCCTTTTCCTCTTACAGGTACTTTATTGTATTTTTCTCTTATTGTAGAATATGTCTATACATTTTTGATTATTGTATCTATACAATTATGCTGAAAAAGTTGTTTACCCTCGCTACCTAATACTGAAATAATACTGTGCTGTCATTGTTAGGTAGGATCTTTTCAGGGCATGTAGTATAAGTTAAACAGAGTGCTATTTCATTGTTGAATTGGAAGGATTTTGAAATAAATTTTTATGAATAAGTTAAATTAGCTAAGTTACTTTAAAAATCTGAGCTCATGTACTTTTGGAACTCAGATTGCAATTCACATGGTACACTTCTTAGTGGGTGATGTTTGGTGATTAATGCAGCTTTTTTGTTTTTTCTGAAAAGGCTTCTTTTGATTTTTTTATTTTTTCTGAAGTAAGAGATTTAAAGCTGTACATTTAGACTCTATCAAAGATGTAAAAAAAACTCATCAACCTTAGAAAAACTTGGCATATAGCATAGCTATGTTATTATCACAAGCTAATAACAAAACTGCAATGAGTTTGAATGTAAATTTTAGCTGAACTGTAATGAAGTTTTAGGTAGGTAGGTTTGCTTTGATGGTTTTTTTTTATGGTTGCAGAGACTTTTCCCTTCTGTTTTCTCCCAAACATTCTCCTCATTTTTAATAGTGAAAGCTATATATGTCTTTCATTACTTATGTTGTACTGTAGATTCATTAATTCATTGATATATCTAACCATCTGTGTAAAATTTAGTGATGTTCTGATTCCTTGCACAGATGAGTTCCACTAGGCAGTCAGGAAATATGTTAAAACAAAAAAATCTTTGTTCAGAGCAGCTGTATTAAATTAAAGCCATTGCCTTATAAAAGCCATGGGTGTAAATAATCCATGAACTAACGTGGTGCTTTATGTGACTGAAAAGAAGGGCACTTTCTGCGCGTTGGTTTTAGGAGTAAGTTGTTGATCCAGACCTTTAGCTTGGAACAGGAACAGAACAGCATGTGTAAGGAAATTCAGTAGTTTCTTCATAGGAATCTCCAATAACCCTTTCTTTGTAAGGGAAGCATGTAGAGGTATGGAACAAAAAAACTCAGCTGTTAAAATAGTATGAAATTCTGGGATCCAGTCCATCATTTGGTTCCTCCTTTAGTCAAGATAGAGGCAGGGAATGAACTACTGCTAAAAATCTTCCTAAATACAAATAATATTAGAATGTCCCTGTTGCACAGTACTTTTTTATAATTGAAATATTCAGTCACATGTTAAGTGTTTAAAACTGTTTTCATTTACAGATCCATACTGAGTTTGCAACCACTAGCCAATGAAAATGGAGTGGGTGGAGAATTTGATATGTGTGAAGGAATTACTTTTGATGAAATTATGAAAAATGTTGACAGTTTATTACAAAGGAAATGCCAATCTGTGAAGTCAACTAACCACTCACTTATCATCAATATTGTTCCTGTAAAAGATGCATTGACCACTTCATTAGGTGCAGAAGACGAATGGGATTTTCCATATGTTGTTCATTTATGGCCTTCTGTTCTTCTCCGCAATCTTCTTCCTTACCAAATAACTTACTCTGTAGAGGTAATTGTATAATGCTTGAATTTTAGTGATGTTTCCCACTTAAAATGTGAAAGCTGGTTGAAATGGAGATTAGAACAAAGGGGATCTGATGGAGTATTTTTAAAGCAAGATCTTATAAAGGCAAGTCTTATATAGTCTAATAAAGTCTGTATTTCCAGAATTGAAATATCACAGAATGTGAAATGTGGTGTTATTAAGCCACACTTTAGATATATATGCAAAAGAAAACTTAACACTGTAAAAGTTGAGCCCTGTGAGAGTCGCTCAAGTGCAACTTCAGCCTAATTAAATAGTGCAGCTTTTTCTGTGAAAAATGTCTCAGGTGGAGCACCCTATTGTAGCATTTTATGTGCAGTCACTGTTTCAGCAGTAGCATGCTTTTAACAAATCCTCTCAGGCCTGCCTTTTTGCCAGGTTTTGGCTTGAATTGCAGCCTATTGCCGGACTTCAAATTGTTTCCAGATGAAATTAAACAATGGTTTTTAAACAATTAAACAATTAGCACTTAGACTGTTAATAGGCATTTTTCCAGTGCCAGATGAGAGACAGGCTTGAGTAAAATACCTAAAACATGCAGTGTAGACAGATTCCTCAGCACTGTAGGTTTCATTGTATGGATCTGGATTGTGTCCGACTCCTTATTGATGTTGCTTAGGATAATGGAAATACAGTTGGGAGACAGATTTTTTTCAGATGTTCTTAATATTTAGTATTTGAACTCAATTAGTAGAATCTAATAGTAAAACTTCATCACAAATAAATAATTACTAGGACTGGAGACTGTAGCTTATACCAAATGTGTGGAAGTAACAAGCTCTGTATGTCTTTTACAAATTTAAATTTACTGAAGAAAATACTGTGTTGAGGAAGTTTGTCATGTAAGAATATTTGTGTGTTTGAATTTGATGACAGGGCTTTTTGATGTTGAATATTGATGACCATGCGTTAAGGTTTCTTTGCAAAATAGTGTTTTAAGGTAGATGTTCAGGAAAGTAGCATAGTTAAATAGTACAAAAGGTATTTTAAAATTGTGCCTAAATAGCTTGCATCCTAATTTTTAGAGCTAACTAAAAACTAAAAGTTGATATAAATTTTGTGTATGATTCATGTAAATGTATCCTGTTTGGTGTCTGATTGTCTTTTTAAGGGAAATGGGAACAAATATGACACTCTACAAGAAGGATGTTCTGCCCAGATTCATAATGCAGTCTTGGACCAAACAAAACTAGATTTGCAGTTGCTTAACTATCTTGATCAAGACTGGAGAAGCGAGTACCATATAAAAAGCAATCTACCTGATATCAGCTTCACAACATTTCAGTGTGTCACAGAGCTGGATAAGACTGAACTGGATATTGCTGTTCACGTGACCTACACAACTGGGCAGATGGTAATAGAAATTCACAGTCCCTACTGGATGGTGAATAAAACTGGTCGAATGTTACAATACAAAGCAGATGGTATTCACCGCAAGCATCCTCCAGATTACAAAAAGCCCCTCCTTTTTTCTTTCCAGCCTAAAAACTTCCTTCAAAATAACAAGGTATTGTATTTTGCAAACCTGACAGCTCTGTACTCCCTTATGTTGTTGTATGAAAGCATTTTTACACTTTAAAATGTGTTTACTTTATCCTGTGCTCTGTAAAGGGCATGAAACCTATAATATCTCTGTCTAAAAACAGTGTTCTAAATAAGCATGTAATCAAATATGCTTGAGATAGGAAATTTACATTATCAGAGGTGTTGTTAAGGAAGAGATCCTCACTTCCAAAGAAGTACTTCACAGAGAAGCTGTTTTCCAAATAAAACAAATTCCTTTTACATTTAAACTGCATCAATAAAAGTTCTTATTCCAAATAAGTCAGAGAAATTGTGTAGGAAATATAAAGCTGCGATACTGGAGCAATGAATGCTACTTGAAAAATTAATACTTGCAGTGGTGGTTGGTAGATTGGTTCTGGGTACATAGAATGCTAAGGTTAAGATCACCATTTTAGTTTCCCTAGTTTTTTAATTATAAATGTTACTGATGGATGAATGATATGAAAGAGATTACAAGAGTGCATTGATTTTCCTTTGAAATTTTAATTATTATGGTTTTTAAAGAATCCTTATCTGATTGCTTCCTCTGAATTGTGTTATACTTACAATGCTTCTTTTACATGGGTTATAACTAAGAATGGTTGAAAATACATCTATGAGATGATACTGGCAGTTGTTAGGTCTTGATTTTTTTAATAGAAACACCAGTATTTCCATTTATCTTTATGCATACTTTATAAATGTAATTTTAAATGTTGTCAGCGACTTGTAAATTGAAAATTAATTCCAGGTGCTTCTTCACAGGCGCAGCTTCGGGTAACTGACAGTGAACTGTCTGATCCATTTTCACTGGACACTGTTGGAAGTCATGGTTCTGTGAAATGCAAGAGTCATAAAAAGGAATATCAAGTGAGTTAAATTTATCTTTCAAATTAATTATTTTCAGGAGATGCAAAGGGGGTTTAAAAAGTGTATTTAAAATAATGTCCTTCTGTTTACAGGTTGGTATCACCATAAACAATAGCAGTTTCAATATTACCAGAATTGTAACCTTCACTCCATTTTTTATGATTTCAAATAGAAGTAATTACACTTTGGAAGTAGCTGAAGAGGGCAAGGAAAAGTGGATTCCCATTGTTTTGCAACAGGTAAACTTATAATGGAACCTATTCCAAGTTGTGTCACTAAGGGAAAAAAACTGGTTTGAGCATTCTCTGATGGAAAATGTGAACCATATGTAGTGTTCCATGACAATGCTTGACTATACCATGCCTTTTCAATAAATGATCTGTATCTTTTACCATTTCTCAGTATTCAGTTAGGACTTACTGTAAAGCTGGTTTACATTGTAATTGGAATTTTTTATTCAGTCACCTTGTATCATAACTAGTATGAGATAAAGACCTCTACTGTATTATATTATTACTGTATTATCTCTCTGCAGTGGCACTGGAGCTTCTGTTCAGTTTAGCAGTGGTATGTGGTAGAATATTTTGGTTGACCTGGTATACATGAAGCCACTTAGGTATGAGGAGAAATTCCCTCATGTGATTCAGTTCAGATGATCCAAATGGTTCTTCTGGATCGAGTCTCACTTCTGCTACTAAGTGCTCAATGCATACTTCCTAGAAAGAGATCCCTGACCGTCAGGCCAAGTGGTGTGAAAATGGGTTTAGGGCTTTTGTCTGTGCTGCAGAGACTTTGCAGACTGGGTGTGCATCTTGGCGGTTTGCACTGCAGTATCACACAATTTGTTTTATGTGTTTTTGGGTCTTGGGGCCATCATGCCTTCCTGCAGGACATGTAGGGAAAGCAGTGCTTGTTTGGGGTACTGTTGGAGGTTTCTTAAAGCTGTAAGTGATCTGTAGTGCCTTCTGGGAAGAGTGAATCCTTCCCCTTCCCCAGAGCCTTATCCAAAACAGTTTAGCCTAAAAAATAGTGTGGTTGAAGGCCCAGTTGATTTCCTTTAAAATCCTAGAAGTACAAGATTGTTAGGCTTGGAAAAGATTTCTTAAGATAATGTATCAAGTCCACCCAAAAACCTGGCACTAACATAAAAAAATCAACACAAAAATAAATCCCCAAGTGCCACATCCACAATTTTCTTAACACTTCCAGTAATGGAGATTCCACCACTTCCTTGGGCAGTCTATTCTAATGCCATACTTTCTCTTTAGTGAAGAAATTTTTCCTCATAGCCACTTTATATGTCCTCTGGTGCCATCTGAGGCTGTTTCCTTTGGTCCTGATGCTTGGGGACCAGCTCCCCCTTTGCCACAACCTCCTTTCAGGCTAGTTGTACAGCATGATAAGGTGGCCTCTGAGCCTCCTTTTGTCCAGACAGAACAATCCCAGCTCCCTCAGCCACTCCTCCTAGGACTTGTGCTCTAGACCTTTCAACAGCTCCATTGCCATTCTTTGGACACACTCCATCACCTCAATATCAGCATTGTAAATACTCCAAGTGGTTACTAAAAATGCTTGCAAACCAAATTGCAGAAGTTAAAAAAATTATGTTCAATGAGATTCCTAACCAGATCTTTCTATTACTTTTTTGGTACCTTCAATACATGCTCCTTAGCTGTGCATAATATCTTTAATGATACAGTCAATAAAGATATGCCATTTAAATAGCATTATTTCACTTAATGAAATTGATATGTTGTTCCATTGTGATTTTTGTTAAGTGTGCATAAAGGTTTAGATCTTTAGATGTTGAAGTCGCTTCAGCTTCCCATTATGCTTATCATTTTCAAAATAAGTTTCTTTGCTTTTACTCAACAATAGACTGATTGTCATATACCTGCCTGTTTGTTCTATTTCTTAATATTCTTATGTTCCTCTGAACCAAGGTTTTTTGCTTGGCGTTACATAGTTTTTGAGTTCTTTACATGTATAATTCCTCCTCTAGTTTATTGATAAAGTTCTGAAATGACTACATCACTATAATAGTGTATGTGTAGTAGTATGGGCAACTTCGTATCTAATTTCTTACTCTTAGGAAATATGGTCAGATGGTATTACTTCTTGTTTTGTGGTTTATATTTGATATATCTTTGCTATTAGAATGAGCTAAAATATTCACAAAAAGTTATAAAATTTGTGCAAAAACTACTCAAAGGTAGTAGTTTTGGTAGTTGAAATAACCTTCTGCATGTATCATCCCTAGGTTTCCATGTTGGCTGTTTTATTTGTATGCCTACAGGATTTTCTAGCTTGTCCCACAAATGTCAGAGTTTCTTAGGTTTCATAATTAGAGTTTCATAATTGTATTGATTAAATCTTAGTCTTCTTTCAGTAATAAAGTATCCAGGGAGGACTAAGATCCTGAGTGATCTTAGGATCACTTCTAAAAACTTGTAAAAAGTTGGATATGGCAGTTTACCAAATAGAGGTGTACAAGTCAACAGAAGAATCTGTATCCCCTTCTAAACCTGTTTTCACATTGTGTCGATATTTTTCCCTTTGATAGGCGGTCTCTAAAAATCCATGCTGTGACAACCTTGGTCTGCTAGGGTTGTTCTTTTGTAATTCAGTCGCCTAATACAATATCCAATTTTCATTTCTTCTGAATGTAGGTAGTATCAAGCCTCTGTTGGTCTGTCTTTGATCTGTCTCTGTTCTTAATCCGGAACAATTTCCAGGAGCAAGTTTACATCCGATGCTGTTGCCAAGATGGGTAGCTCTACTGTTCTGATAGTCTAGATTTTTAAAATTAATGCCTATAAATTTTGGAGTATTTCTCACAATACTCTCTTACATTAGGAAGGAGATCTTCAAAAAATGAAGCAGCTTACTGAAATGTTAATGCATATTTTGGCTTGCTCCTTTCTCCCACTATTCTATTTTTTTTTGTCATTTTAAGTTAAGCGGAGACTTTCCTGCTGATTTTTTTTTTAATTCACTCTTCTTTCTTAGTGACAGATAGCTTGTCTTTTCAGGAAAGAAAGCAATTCTTATGTAGAACTTATCTTCTCTGAGACATCTTCCATGTCCCATCTTTCCCTGTGGAAAGTACTAAATATATCAGAAACCTTAATCACTATTTCTAGAAAAATGCATTGTTCTTCAAAGATTGCAATAGAGTTTATTGGACAGTGATTAGTGTGCAGTGGTTTGCTAAAGACAGTCCTTTGAATTATGCGTAGTGCAAGGCAGTTGATCAACAATTATCCTTATAGAAAGAAGACATTGCTGAAGACTGTTCATAAGACCAGTGCTAAATATAAAGATCCCACTGTGGAAGCAAAAATGTTGTATAAATATAACATCTGGTGAAGCACTTAAAAAGTGTGTGGTAAAAGGCTTGAAAATTACATCATTATGTGACACAATCTCTGGCTAAAGTCTACTACAAAAAATTTTCAGTTCCTTATAGTTGATTCTGTAATGTCTTGTTTAGCCAGTCTTTTTTACTTCTTTGGTTTGGATTTTAAACTTCCATTTACTATTGACTGATTCTTCTTGAATTTCTTCTGGGCTCTGTTGATTCCATGTTGAGACTTACATGCTGAGTTTTATTATAATTTACAACACAATTTAAATTTCCTTTGTCTGTGGGATACATGTTGATGTAAATTACACCTTCAATCTTACCGTTTAACTATATTTTTTTCCTTTGTCTTCCTGCTTCCTGTGGTGTGAGAAACAATGGGAAAGGGAACTTAGTGGCATGGTAAGTTGGTGAACTAGCCTTTCACCACTGAAGAATTAATTCTAGGATTCAGATGCAGTTAAATATGGACATCTCATTTCTTAAACTATGTTAGAGAAAAATGGTTCTAAAATTTTGGATGCTGCATGTCAACAGTTTGAAATATGGGAAAGATGGTCTGTCTAAAAAGACTTTGCCTGTTGATAGCTGAGATTTACTATTAGTCATAGCTTGTTCTTGTGGTAGGATTCAGTTAAGAGAGTTTTCATTAGTTACCATTAAAACTTTTGTCTTCTCTGTCTCCTGGTTGTCTCCATTTATCAAGCAAACAATTGAAGAGAGATCGCCTTTGATATTTTTAAATCCACAATGGTTATGATTTCAGCTGTGACCATGAATAGCAGAAAGTGCTCTCTGATTTAGCTGCCTAATGCTTCATACTGTGTGTTTTATACCCATATACATATGTGTGTATATATGTACTTTTAGATAGATATGAAACGCTTTTAGAAGGACTGCTAGTAGCTGATGCCCTGTGTACTCAAGTTACCCTGGGGTGGCATTTATGCTAATGCCCCATTTTGTTGTCATTCATTATCACTGTAAAATTGATTTTAAAATTTATACTTTTTTTGGAAAAGGTCTGCTAATGGAAGAACAGTTTAATTTTTTTTATTTTACCAAGCTTGGCATTTTCAATGTTGTAGTTATTTTATACTCTAGATTTTATGTACTTTTTCCATTTTAAATATACTTCTTTTTGTGAATATGGAGTCTTACCGTTTCCACTTTAGTTCCTTACTCCTCACTTTCTTCACTATAGTCAGAATTATTTCTTGACTTCCTTTTAATTTACTGTATTCAGGTAAGTGATAACTTTCAGGGTTTTTAGATAGGGTTTCTGCTTCTAATTGATACACTTTTCGATAGACTTTATTAGATGAATTTTGGGCCAATGTGAATGGCATTTAAAGCCTGATTTTGTATTTTGACTTTGAAATTTCCAATTTTTCTAGTGCATTCCTTTTTGGCCTGAAAATGATGCCAACAAACTGCTTGTTAGAGTTGAAAATTCTGATCTCCCTCCAAAGAAGATAAATTTTGATCAGCAAGAAAACTGTCTTTTACTGCATTTGGACAATAAGGTAACATACTGCCTTCCATATTTACACGTTAAGTAAAACAGCATAAATCACTTTTTAATTTTCGTTCTCAAAACTTTGCAACTATTGCAAAACCTTAGATGAAGAAAATATTATGTTTATGCAAATGCATTCGCATGCTCTCTCTTTTGTGTGTGTACAAACAGATGTAAGTAGGTATTCTGTTTTAAGTGCTTCTCTGGGGAGCAGTTCTACAGGAGCTAAAATAGAGATTGGGTGAAAAGAAGCAAATATTCTTTAGAGAAGTATTAATAATAGTTCTAAAGTAACACTGAATAACTTTGACTTCACTAAATTTACTTGTATGTTGCAGATAGTCTCATCTAGCAGTAGTTTTTAAGTAGGTGAGTGGTTTTTGTAGTATAATGTTCTTGAGGCCATGAATGTTTATGCTTGTAATAAGGAAGGCTACTCTACTACCAGTCTAAATTTTCACAGTACAGAACTCTCCTGCATAGTTTTAATTACAAATTGTAATACCTGCTACCTAGTATTTAGATCAAGGAAATATTTTGAAGGTATGGTAAAACAGCTTGTTTTACTACATGATAGTTTTATCTTATGATGAGAAGAAAAGTTCTTCAAAATATTTAAATTACATTTGCTTTGCATTTACATTGGCTTTGGAAATCCATTCTACTGTTATTTACTTTAAAATTTTTACAACTGATAGCTTGGAGGAATTGCAGTGGATGTTAATCTGACTGAACATTCTACAGTGATTACCTTTTCTAATTACCACGATGGTGCAGCTCCATTTCTGTTGATAAACCATACCAAAGAGGAAATTATTGAGTATGGACAAAGGTATGTATGAAGAGGTTTAGTGTGGATGTTTGCATGGAGACATATGAACTATAGTTTTGTATATTGTAAGCATGCATTCTCTAAAGAAGCCTGTCTTGAGGAAATGGCTGTCAAATTTTGTCAGAGCACCCAAAAATCTCTTGCTTGGTAAATTGAAGGCAATGAATTGTTAGCAATGTTAAATACTGCTAGGTAGTTTTACAAGTGAGCTGTTTTGTGGTGTCTTTTTATATGAATTTTGTGGCCTTGTGACATTTACATTCCTGGTGGGGAGCAAAGGATGTGCTTTTCTGGAACTGTGCAGGTCCTGACTGTGCAGAATAAGTAGTGAAGAAAATTTAGCTGAAAGAATGGGTTCAAATTATGTGAGATAGGGGATGAGAGGTAGTTACATAAATTTTGCCAAGGCAGGACAAAACTAAGATAATTTTAATGAATATTGGTCTTCTGCAGTGAGTGAATATTTACTTCTGCACCTGTACACAGTTACACTCTTCTCTACCAGTAATGTTTTTGTAACGCTTTGCCACTGTATGCAGATACTGAGCAATGCTGAGAAGTGTATACCTGCATCATTCTTGAATTATTTATTTTTAAAAGCCAAACAGCCTATTATTTTCTCCCTTCAGTCAGTCAGAGCAGTGTTGTTTAAAGATTTTTACTTGGAAGGTGGAAGAGTTAGTCAAATCCTGTTTGCTTCCTGTTTGCCTAAAGAATGATTGTTTGGCTTGTTTTTTCTTTGTAAAGATTAGTAATTTTTATCTTTTTAGATAAATTGTGGGAATCCCTATTGTCAATTTAATTAGAACAGAGTACAGTGTTTCATATGTGGAAGGGCCTACATTTAGTCCCAACTGCCTGACCACTTTAGGTCTGATAAAAAAGTTAAAGCATGTTATTAAGGGTGTTGTGCAAATCAAGGGCTTGTGGCATCTCGTGCTTCTCATGAAAGCCTGTTCCAGTGTTTTGAGAGAAAATCTTTTTAATGTTCAATCTAAACCTCCCCTGGCACAGCATGGATGCAAGGGAATGGCTCAAATAACTGGATCCTAGCAAGCAGAGATGAGCATCTCTCCACTTCCTCTCCTGGGGTAGCCTCCTTTCACAGAGCTGTAGAAGACAATTCTTCAAGTTTTTAAGTATATGTGAGGGGGAATGGACTTAAAATGTTGATCACAAAGGGGGAAGAAAATGAGTATATAAAATTTACTGTATATACTTTATTTTTAAAGTATATATATGTATATTAAAGTACAAATCCTCATTCTTACTGCTGTTGTGAGAATGTTTTTGTGCATGTTTTTTCATGCATAATGTTATTTTTGTTCTGTTCACATTACTTGAAAATATTATTAGTGTTCTTGTTGAAATGCTAGAATGCAAAGGTCACTGACACAAAATATTCATTGACATTTGAATTTAAAATTACTTTGTTCTAGCTCCCTCAGTGAATTGGAAGACTGCCTTCAGCCAAATAAAGCAGTGTTGTATACTTGGGCAGACCCAACAGGATCTAAGAAATTAAAATGGAGGTGTGGAAATAGAACCGAGGAAATTGCTGCAAAAGAGGTATTTTCTTTTTATCAAAATCTTTTAATTGTGTAATTTTATTTTTATATGTCCATTATCAGTGTATGCATGAAACTCATGTTTAATGAGCATAATCAGCCGTCTCATACATGAGTTCCAAACACAGAACAGTAACAACACTTTGTTTGCCGGAGCTTGCTCAAGTAAGCAGTCTTCCGTTGAAAAGTGTCACTGGGTGTGTGTGTGGTGAGAGGTTGTCATAAAACTTTGTAATTACTTCTTTTCCTGTACCTTAAAAAAAAGTCTGCCTTTGTTGTGTTGCTAAGACTGTGGCTTTTTTTTTGGTGATGTAGAATGATAATAGCATTGTAAAAACTTTTCCTCTCATTTGTAGGACAAAATGGAAGTACTCAGTTTGGATTCTAGAAAAGTGGTCTATTTAATGTCATTTTATGAAGGTTTGCAGCGTATTGTCCTGTTCACTGAAGATGAGAATGTATTTAAATTGACATATGAAAGTGTAAAAGCAGAACTAGCAGAACAAGAAATTGTTCTGTCTTTGCAAGATGTTGGAATTTCATTGGTTAATAATTATACAAAACAAGAGGTGTCCTACATTGGAATTACAAGGTAACTTACGTTGTGTGGAACAGTATAAAATGTTTAACTTCAGGTATTTTCACTCTATGTATTTCATTTTGGCTTGTGCTGAAAGAGCAAATAGAGGTCTGGGTTAATAGTGTTCAAACCTAATGACTACATTTTCCTGCTGCCAAGAGAAATGCTTTCACTGTATTTTGTTCTAATGCATATGCTAACTGTATTTAGATGTATGTGGTTTTGGAATGTGTATTTGTAATTCTGTGTAGCAGACTTCCCAGTACACTGGGCAGAAAATATTTCCTGTCCAGGTAGTTTGAGAAGTGATAATAGAGTTTTAAGGAGCAAAGTCTGCAAATAGTTTGTGTCAGTGGGTTTTGTTATCTTCACTACACAAGCAGCTGAATTCTGCACTGGAAATTTTGATGCAAAAGCTTGTAGGTCCCTTTAGTTTTGGTTGATTAATTATGGTGGTCCACGGCTCTACTGCTTGGGTTTTACTATAATTATACATTTCAGATGGAAGCAGAAAAGAAATTATGTAATGCTTTGGAAATGTGTGCTATCATATATTTGAACAGAGGCTCTTTGTAATCATTAAGGGACACTTGAATATAATTGCCATAATCCACACACTTCTTTTTATTCAGTTATGAGGTTGACAGAGTGAGAGTTGTTTTTTCTTGATTAATTCTTTGCACTTTACTGAAGAACAAACAAGCGTGAAGTTCTCATACACATAGGCTTCACATAATCATATCCATCATTTTCTAAGAAAATTCCAGTCCTTGCCCTCACCTGAGAAGCTGTGCTCTGATATTTAGGCAGTGGAAATACTTCATTAAAAGTGGCAGCTGATTGCTAAGATTCACAATAGTGTTGAGATTTCACTAAATTTGTTTTTCTTTGAAAGCAGTCATCCATAGTAGTTTGTCTAGTGCTTATAGTTAGTTTTGTTTTCTTGTGAAACCCTGATGAGGTGCCAGATTTCTTGAAAATGGATAGCAGTACTGTTGAAATTGGCTTCATTTTTTTAGGAGCAAGGAAAAAACCCTAAAACCCAAAAACAAAACCAAAAAAGGTGGAAAGAAAAAAAAAAGGAGGAAACTCTCAACAATCAAGATAGTACTCTTTTTTGTAGTTGTTGTTTTGAACTTCAGCTCACCTTTGTTTTTTCTGCCATTGATGTGTCTCAATACAGACACAGATATAGGTAAAAGAGGTTAGGTGGCTGTGTCTGGAAAGCTACATATTTTTATAGTCTAGAGAGTAATTTGCGGGAAGAAGTATCTTCTACCTGCCTGATAGTGTTGGTTTGTGCCCTATTTTATGCTTTGACTGTAAGGTGAAGTCAAGCACAGAGCTTTTCACAGAAGCAGTGGGAAGAACATCTAATGCCCTTTAAGGTTGTTTAATTATTTGCATAATAAAACTGAGAGACAGAAGAAAGGATAGCATTTTTAAAAAAACAAACAAGAAACAAACCCAAAACTCCCACCATGAAATCAGTAGAAGAAACATGTAAAACAAAACCACCTCTTGATTTTAGATGGAAAGACTAAATAAAGCTGTCAAAAATAAGACACAGTGCAGGAGGCATTTTATCTTGACTTGAACTTTTCAATTTGTAGTAAATTTAAAACGCCAAAGTAATTGCAGGACTATAAGCAGAAAACTACATTGAGATTGTAGGACAATGGATGTCAGTGCTACTTCTTTGATGGAGCTTCCTTAGTATCACTACATACCCATCTTCATCAAAGTGGGGAGTTAAACAGACTTGTTAACTTTTTTTTTTCCCCATCATAGTGGAGAGACTGGCTTCTCTTTAGTTCCAAGAAGGCAGTGCATGATTTGGGTCGCTTCTGTTTGCTACAGTAGTGCTTTATATTGTGCTTTCTCATCCCTAGTTACAACATATTAAAAGTCACACTGAAGTAGGTATGTTCTTTGTGTTCTTGAAGACTTGTTTTCAAAAAGCTAATACTTCTCTTTTGCTTCTTTGTTTTGTTTTCAAAGTTCTGATGTGGTGTGGGAGACAAAACCGAAGAAGAAGTCAAGATGGAGACCAATGAGTGTTAAGCAAATTGATAAATTAGAACAAGAATTCAGAGATTACAGTGAGCTAAGCCCTTCAGAAAATAAGATTATTGAGTTGGAATCGAATGTTTTGGTAATACTGATAGTTCTCTAATTTTGTTGCTTATATGTATGCACAAGAAAAAGATAATATATCAATTTTGCTGTCTTTGATAAAACTTACGGTAAAATTTGAGATGATTGATTTGCCTACTTCATTTGAAAACACTTCTTTATCTCTGTATTAAAAAGTGCAGGAAATATTCCACAAACTTGATATATTGCTACAGACATTTTGTTGTTAGTGCCTGACTTTGAAATTGAGGTGTACCATTTTTGGAGCTTGTAGTACTAAATATGTGTAAAACTACAGTGAGGAAGGTTTGCATTTGGTTCATGTGTTATACCAGTAAATATATTAGTTTGGGGTTGATTTGTTTGTTTTAGCCTGAAATCCTGTATTTTCAAAACAGCTTGTTGTGGAATGATTTAGCTGTCATTCAACCACATAAAATTGAAAAAGAAATTTCAGAAATTATTCTGGAATATAGAAGCACATTATGCTTCAAATGCTCAGTCCTTGTGTATAGATGAGTTCTAGGCACTCATTAGAAATGTGCTCTAGGAAAATAAACACTGGATAGATAAATGATCCAATGTTTATGCCAGTCATAGTCCATTACACTGTTCAGCTTTTCTTCTAGATAGCTATGTGGTAAATGATAGTAACCCCCAAGTAATGCACTACTTTGTAGTTTTATTTCTATTTTTAATTTATGGCAAAATTTGTTTGCTTTAAATAGAGAGAAATTATGACATCTAACTTAAAAGGTTCAGAACTTTTACTGCTAAGGTTTACAATATTGGTGAACAGTGTAAATTTTTAAGTATATGAAGCAGGATTTTAAAACACTTGACATACTAAATTTTCTCTAATAATAATACAATAGGTATGTTTAACTCCTAATGGAATGAACATGACAATTCAACAGCCAAATGAGATTCCTATCAGAAGAAATTATCTGCCAGCTTTAAAAGTGGAATACAGTTCCTCTGCACATCAGAAGTCTTTCAGAATTCAAATTTACAGGATACAAGTGAGTCATGTCAAAAAGTCGTTGTTACTTATTCTGAAGAACAACTTTATGGAAACTTGGGTTCATTTCTAGAATTTTTTGGATTTCTCATGTTTTCAGTTTAATAGTAAGCATTGGCTTTTACATCAGTGCTTCTCAATCTTTGAAAATACTACTTAAGTGCTTCTTGGAAAAAAAGGAAGACAAATATGACATTTCAGAAGAAAAATATTTGGCATTCATCTTACTTGCTTTTTCTTGGAGCATTTCTGTATAACAAGCAAAAAGAGAGGTGAAATTTCTAGTCTTGTTATGCTCAATATTTCAAGAACAAATCCTTTGCAAATCTTTTGTGGACCATTTATTACTACCAATTTGAAGAAGCTTTCCTAAATTATTATAATTTAATTATTATATTTTGAAAATAGATATATTTTAAGTACAGTAGTGGCTTTTTTCTGCTTTTGGATTGGTGGAAGGCCACAGGTAAAGATCGTATCTCTAGAGTTTGTCCTGGTCTTAAAATATTTCACTATTGAAAAGCTAATGTGATGCACCTTGTCCTGTCCTTACCCCTACTAGATACAAAACCAGATTCCTGGAGCCATATTTCCCTTTGTGTTCTATCCTATTAAACCTCCAAAGTCCATCACCTTGGATTCAGGTTTGTTCTAGTTTAACATAATCCTTCCTTTTAAAACAAAAGATAACTTGCTTGTACTGAAGTTAATAATTTTATCAGATTTTTCACTTTTATCATATTTTTCACTTTTATCACTTTTATCACTTTTCATTTTTATCAGGTGAAGTCTGCATGAGCTTTCTGACTACAGATAATACAAATAATAAAAGTAGAAGTAAGGAAGCAGTTACCTACAAAGAAGATATACAGAACACTGTTTCAACAGTTAACAATTAACAGAAAAAAAGAAAATGTCTTTGTCATTATGATACCTTTTAAGAGCATCGTTTTGGCACATTACTTAATTGATTGTGGAGAACATATGACATGAAAGTTACTTAATAAATTTAAAAGGAGGTTTTCAGTTCAGACCACCAGTAAAATTTAATGCTGACTAATACATGAGAAGATTGGTCTGTTCATAAGATAAGTTTTGGTAGTTTTGCTGGTAGTGAATCTGTTGCACTGTTTCTGTGCTACTTACATTTGGAGTTTTGGGGCAGTGAGGATTCACTTGCCGTCTTTAGTCTTCCACTATTTCCCTACTGCTCTAGTATCATGCAGTGCATATCCTAGTAATCTATCTGAAGTAATCTTAGCTACCAAGAAAAGAAATGTGCCTAAGCTCAGAGTTGTTAAGTGAGGCTTATAAGCTCTCCAGTTGGCAAATTATATTTTGTATGGTTTTTAGGTAGCTTTCTCCATTGCTTGGAGCATAGAGCATAGAGCTCAATGCTGCTATACTACGTGATGAGCTGGAGTCTTTCATTAAGTTTTTTACACTGAAGTCACTTGGAAAACCTAAGTAATATCAAAAGGGATTCTGGATAGAGACAAAGAATACTGCTTGCAATTTTGTTCAGAAGCTAGTGAGATGTCAGTTGCTCATTCTGAATATGATTGGTTTTAAGCTGCATTGCATGAATCTGCAGAATTCATTTTTGTTTGTTTAGTTTACATTTTTGCATCAGCCATGGGAAAATCTTATTCCATGACTAAAGAAATGACATAAATCTAATATTATATCAATATTAACTTGCTTTTAAATGAAAATGGTACATTTTCAGTTAAATAGTATTTTGATGTTCCATTTAATCCTTGTCTTCCTATTACTTTCTGTTCCTGCTCTTTTCCCTGTCTCAGTTGTTTACCAGTCATATCCATTATGTAATCCTGTTGTGCAGGATTGAAAAAACCCTGAATTACATTTTCATAAAAAAACTTATGAAATTATGTATGTCATATAACAATCTGTGCTGATCTCTTTTTATTTGACAACTTTACAGCACCTAAACCATTTACTGACGTCAGTATTGTCATGAGAACTGCAGGACACTCACAAATATCACATATTAAGTAAGTATTTTGACATGTTCCATCTCTATTGCTATTGGATACATTATCAAGCTTTAAAATTAAAAATATTACAGAGGTAAACATAATGAAAAGTAATTTTAACACAAGCTCAGTCTTGGAATCTCAGAGCATTTTAACAGAGGTGAAAGCTCAGTGTCCTTTATTATCCATGTAACTGAAGAATAAATCAAGGATTTTTAGATGTCTTTTTAATGCGTGTTTTTAGTCATCTTTATTTAGAAAGGAAATCTGTGTATAGTTGTGCTATATACAGTGTTAAATGCTGCTATGTGTTTAAAATGGTTTTGGTTATTTGGAAATGTGTTTATATTACACCTAAGTGGGAAGCCTTCTTTTCACCAGCAATGATGAATCCCTCAAAAACCCCACAAAACAAATAAAAAAAGAAAATCAACAACAGATACACGCACAAAAATACAACACCCCAAAACAAAAACCCACACCAAAATAACCCACCAAAACCAGTACCTGAAGTTGTGTAAGTGGTCTAACCAGTACTAAACTTTAAGTGTTACATGTTTTTGTAGAACACCTTAATAATTATTTTTTGTTTCATGTGCAGGTACTTTAAGGTTCTGATTCAAGAGATGGACCTCAGATTAGATCTTGGCTTCCTGTATGCAGTAGGTGAATTCTTTACACAGACTGATGTGCCAAGTGACCAAGAGGTAGAAACCTTTTGTTGTTTGAAGATAAATAGATTTTAAATCTGTAACAATTCAACTTGTATTTAAAAAAAAAAAATTAAAAATTATTTTTCTGTGTCCATATCAATGGTTGATATAGTAATATGGAGCTGTGAGGTTTTCATTTACTGTTACCCGAGTCAGATAGTAGACTCCGTCTTTAATGCTCATCCTGTATGCTATGGAAAGAAGGCTTTAAATGTTGTAGTACAGGGACAATGAGAGGAGTTTGTACATGAGAGTATAAGTAGTATTAGTCAATGTATTGTCATCAGTGAAAAATGACTAGTAGTTTTATATACTCCAAATTTTGAAGAAATATCTTTTTCAAATGCATTTACAGCTACAACTTTTTGAAAAGGATGTTGAATCTCTTCAAGAAGAGCTAATGAGTGTGTCATCAATGGATACATCACAAATCAGCTTGTATGAATACTTCCATATATCTCCAATTAAGGTATTCCTTTTTCACGTTATAGACTGAGTTTGCTCTCTGAAAATGTTTTGTCTTGTCCAGGATAGTAGGCAGTGGAAATTAAGATTGAAATGTGCTGATTAAAAAAAAAAGGCCAAGAAAGTATTTTCATTGTAACCACTAACTTACTATTGCATTCTTATGGCTTACTTTATGAGTAATTTTTTTTCATTTTATTATTTATGAGTTCCTTGCAAAATGCTCATTTGTGTACACACAGGGTATTATGGATTGGAAAATTATATAATTTCTAAAAAACATGTATATCAAGGGTAGGAGATTAGTGTGCAGTTAACATTATTACAACTGTGATAGGACTTTATAGGCTCTATAACAGTTGTTAAGAGAGTCTCTCATCTATCCATGGGAAGTAGATCAAAGAATGATTTGAGTTGCACCTCTTTGCAGTATCTTGTGAGATGTTAGAAATTATATTTGACAAGAAAAAGTGCAGGGAGGAAATGGGATAGAATAAATGGGCTCTTGTTTTTACTAAGAGCTTAGTCTTCAGTAGTTATGGATTGAGTGACAATGATTCTGCAAGGTAAGCTGTGTATCACTGAAATGAGCTACAGTTAAGCTCTGTTATAACATAATGAATGTTGCGTGATATTGTCTTCAGAGAGTCAGAAACAGGCATAACTTCCTTTAATCTGATTTTGAAAATGGCTGGATAGATTTCTACCATTTTGTGCCTGAAAGTCATTTGAGCAATTATCCTGAATGTTGTTCTTTTCTGACTTCTTTGAAACAAATGCTTTGGTTATTTCAGGTGTGCACAAGTAGGATTTTTCCTGTATGCATATTCCAGTAATTATTTGGTACCTGCAAAACTTGTGTTAGTATTTATTTGTTTTCAAGGTTTTATTTTACATTCTTGCTTGGACTCTATGCTGTGTTGTCATTTTCTGTCTGCTTTGATTTTGGGTATAACTTAGACAAACAAAATGTTTTAAAAATGACTTAATAATCTAAATTATATATGAAAGAATCCAGAGACCATCTCTGAAAACAGAAGTAAGCAGATTATTTTCTCAAAGGTAGTTTAAATTCTTCACTTCGTCTTTAAATGTCAGTGGGCTTTTTTTGGCCTACATTATGCATTTGTGTACTCTGTTACAAAGTCAGACTGGTTTCAGCCAGACTAGAAATGTCCTAACTCAAATTTTAAATAATCTAAAAGATTATAAAGATAGAAATATCATACAGCTAACCATGTTATTTCCCAATCTCATTTTTATCCTTCAGTTACACCTGAGCTTTTCACTCAGTACGGGTGGAGAAGATAGTAACAAAGAAGAAAGAAAGAATGAACTGATACCATTTCAGTCCTTGAATCTCCTGCTGAAGAGTATAGGGGCCACCCTAACAGATGTACAAGATATTGTCTTTAAGTAGGTTAAAAATATGAATGTAAAAATCACTCACAAAGATTATATCAATATTACATATGTTGAGTTTTATTTTGTACTGTGCAGTAAGGATTTACTTTTTCTCTCATCTCTTTTTTTAGGTTGGCATTCTTTGAGCTCAGGTATGACTTCTGTACTACACAGCAGCTTCAATCATCAGTTGTAAGGCATTATTCAAAACAGGTGAGAATAAGAAAATATCAACATTCCAATAAATTTTTATTTTGAAACTGCTACTGTGCACTTTCATTCTATTAAACAAAATAAAATTTACTTTCATCCTTGTATTTATATACAAAGGTTAAATAAATGCATACAAGCCAATTACTCATTAGTAGGATTTTATTGCCTTGCCAGGTGGCATGGATAACAAAACATCTTACTGGAATAGATAGATAGGGGAAGCAAACACGATGGGGCTCTGATAAAACATGACTGGCATTAAAATGCGGATGCAATTTCTTGGACATTAGTACTATTCAAATCATAGTACCTTTTTGGCTTTTGTGTACTGTTGAAAGCCCTGTCATCCAGTGGAGAGAATCCAACAAAAATACTTTTGCATAAAAGAATTAGTCCTCTCCATCCATCATTAATAATGAGGACCTACTGTAATGCTTTTAAGTAATGTTATTTCTTGGCTGACATAATATGGTTTACTCACTGATTTTCTCATCTTTTTATTACAACTACTTTTACTTTTCTGGACAATTTTGAGGTTTTTATATTTAAGTAATGTTTCTTTCCCTGTTTTAATCTGAGATACTACACTGTTTGCCTTTGTTTTAGTATAATTTAGGAAATATTTTCTCTAATACCTATTTTCATTTCAGGCTATTAAACAGATGTATATTCTTATTCTTGGCCTTGATGTGTTGGGTAATCCATTTGGATTCATAAGAGGCTTGTCTGAAGGAGTAGAAGCTTTTTTCTATGAACCATATCAGGTAAAATTCTCCGCTGCCCTTTTACAAGTAGATAGATAGACATTGTATTGAAAATCTATATTAATACCTTCTTGGTTTTAAATTTAGATTTAGAATTGAAAATTTCAAGTGAAAATGCTTGGAAAACTCAAGTGAGAGTAAAAAGGACAGAGATGTCTACTTAACTATCAGAAGGCCATTTCTTACAGTTCACACCTTAAAATAAATATTTTGCTTCTCCTTAAAATAAGCAAACTTCGTGGAATTCATTATTATTCTAAAATTATCCATCTTTCACAGGAACTTTTGTGGGTGCTTTCACACTTTATCACTCAGTGTCATCCTGTTTTCCTCTTTGTTACATATAAATCCCAATAAAAATGTACGATTTAAAAATATATAAGGCATACTATTCAAAGCTCATTCTGAGTGTATCCTTTTTTCTCATAGGGAGCCATCCAGGGTCCTGAGGAATTTATAGAGGGAATGGCACTAGGACTTAAAGCACTGGTAGGGGGTGCTGTTGGTAAGTTTCAGTGCGGTGATGGTAGTTTGCCTAATAGTAAACAATAGAGCTGAGTATTTGTAAATTGCATTAGAGTTTTAATTTGGTTTATATTCCAATAGGTGGATTAGCAGGAGCTGCCTCAAGAATCACAGGTGCTATGGCAAAAGGAGTAGCTGCAATAACTATGGATGAAGATTACCAGCAAAAAAGGAGAGAAGCCATGAACAAACAACCCACTGGTCTGAGAGAGGGTATCACTCGTGGTGGAAAAGGACTGGTTTCTGTAAGGAGGAAAGCAAAAATTTATTAATTTTATGCAGGCCAAGAGTACCAGGCACTTGTTGTGCTCCCCAGAGAGTTGTTGGTTTTCAATTTTTTTGAGTTAGTTTTTTGTTAGTTTCTTAATTTTAATTTTAGTTTTGCAGGTGTATAGCTACAATTAAATGACAGTTGTATAGAAAAATGCAATAGGATAGAAAAGAAGGTAGAAACTGTGAGGCAGGTGCCTCTAATTCTGTTGGCTTGTAGTGAATTCTAGAATACTCCCAACACATGTACTTTTAGGCTATGAACCAATGAAGTAGGAAGAAAAATGTTAAAAATGAAAAATATTGTATGGAAGCATATTTGTAATGTCTGTTTTGTTTATCCTGGTAGGGTTTTGTCAGTGGCATAACAGGAATAGTTACAAAACCTATAAGAGGTAAGTTTGGTCTTGATGCATTAACTGTTCACACAATGGTGAATTTTTGATTTTTGATGAGCTGTTGTAAATCAGAGTTATAAAACTCTTTGTCAAGATTTTATATTTCTACTGACTTACAGTTTAAATGTTGTTTACATGAACTTTGTGTGGAGACTACGTAGTTGTGTATCAAATAAGATTTGTAATTAAATGGTTAATAAAACTTGTTAAGGTTTTAAGAGAAATTCTGTGGTTTATAATGATTTACTCCTTTTAATGCTTTTAGGAGCTCAGGAAGAAGGAGCAGCCGGTTTTTTCAAAGGTGTTGGAAAAGGCTTAGTTGGAGCAGTAGCTAGGCCCACTGGTGGAATCATAGATATGGCAAGCAGCACATTTCAGGGTATTAAAAAGTAAGTAAAATAAGTGTACAGAATATCATATGGCATGAAAGACACAATAGTAATACTAGTAGTACCTTGTGTCTTCATATCACTTCTATGTTATTTGCATAATAAATAGGTAGCTTTTTAACAAAATACACACTTGATATAATTTAAAAACTACAGACACAAATCTCAGCTATTTGTAGCATTACTGACAAAAACTAGTTTAAATGTCTCAGCAATCAGACTTCCTTCAGCTGATGATTTTTAACTTTTACCCCAAATAAACAGGAAAAAAAGGACTTCTCAGATATGTTCAGTTACTTTATATATTATTACTCCTTTATGAAATTAGTTCCAAGATCACTAGATGATGCCAGTCTCAGAACTATGTTAAGTTTACATTTAAATATTTTGACAGTCTCACTTTAATAAATTCATTGATGAAGATTGTTCTCCACTGTTATGTGCAATAAAGGAGGAGACAGTTTTGAAGAGGCACTTGGTATCTTTAAATACAATTGTTCAGTGGCCCTGTTCTTAGTGAGTTGGATCACTTCTGTTACCATAAGAATGCCAGTCTCTTGTTTTCCTGTTCAAGTTTTTTGGCAGAGAAATTCAAGAAGAATTATCAGAGAAATATGGTACAGTTCTATTCTATGTGGTACAGTTGTCTTTACTTTTGAAGTTTTGAAGTGCAGTAGTTAGACACTAATTAGATATTTGCAGATATGTGCTGCTCTGTGCCATCTAATTTGATAATTGTTATTCTTGAAAATAGATTTCCATAATGTCTGTTAGTATGCCAAAGTGCATATATAGACAGCAATAGTTGTTATACGAGTACTTGAATTGTATACAAAATAATTTAGTTCCTTAGCTAAATAGTATAGTTGAGTAGAGATATTGATATGTATCTTAAATTTTCTGCTTTGTCAGGGTTGCAGATTCATCAGAAGATGTGATAAGCCTGCGACCACCTCGCTTCTTTGGTGAAGATGGAGTTATTAGACCTTACAGATTAAGAGATGGAACTGGAAGTCAAATGTTACAGGTGAAGAAAATGAAAGATAAATTTTTGACATAAATTTAAACTCATCTTACATAGAAATAAATGCTTTAGAATTTCTCTCTTCCTAAATTCCCATTCACTTCTTTCCTAGTAACTCAGTAGCCAAGAATTTAATTTCTTACACACGTAACCACACTGGGGATTTGGCTGCTGTGGTATAATTTTTGAGGGAGACACCATAAAGTAGATCAGTATATCTATAAAAGTTTATGCACAGAGCATTTTGAACAAAGAAAAAGGTCTGTATATGCAAATGAAAAGTTTTATGCCTTTAATTTTTTTTTTGTGAAAATGGTTGATAAATACACATAGTTTTTTGAGTAATTTTATAATACATAGCTTAAACGGTGACTTTTAAGTCTCAATTTTGTGTAAAACAGCATTTTAAAGACACTTTTAAGACACTAGAAATAGTTGTATTTATGTCATACTGAAGCCTTTGAAAGAACATAAACAGTTCTGAAATTGAATACTGTTTGCAGGAAGTATATGCTGAACAGCCCTTACTTTTTAATGATTCATCTGCCATTTAAGCAAATTTGACTCAAAAATTACACTCAGAAAGGAAAGTAATTTCAGTTGTGACACACACAGCTTACTGAGTTTCTGTTTTTTCTTTTTGGTAGAAATAAAACTTCTTTCTAGAAATGTTCAACCATAACAAATAAAGTAGCAATTAGTGATTGCATAAATTTAAACAGAATTTTAAAAATACGCATGGAAGGATTCACAGTGCTACAAAAATATTGTACCAGAATAACCTTTCTGGAGAAGTAAATGAGAAGGTAGTAGCCTTTGGAGAGCATTTTATGACTAATTTTGACTATTGCTACAGCTGTTTGTTCCATGTTGAGTTCCACTCTTGTTTTGGTTTCTCCTGCATTTCATTAGTTTGTCATTCATTTTCTGGTAAAACAGGATTGATCTGTTGGGGATTCCTTAGCTACGTTCATTGTTCCATTCACTGGTCATGTAGTTCAGCCAACTGTGAAAGTGCTTTGATAATAAATACTATACCCGTGCCTTTCTTGTAAATGAGATGGCTTTAACCTATGCTCTCCAATTTATAACTCGTGTCATTAAGCCTTAACTACCCTCTGCCCTCTGCTAGTTAGAAGCTACTACTGATGGATAACATAAATTTGTTACTAACCTTTATCCTCTTCTTGTTAAGAAAATTTTCAAACATCCCCTTGTCTGTTTTAAAATATATTGCTAAAACAAATGCTAGCAAACAGTCAGCTCTAATGAGCTGAATTTACATTGCTTCTGCTTCTTAAATTTGTACGTTTTTATATTTTGGGTTTTTTTCTGAGAAACCTTTACAAAAATCTGCCAGGTAACTTGTAATTTCAATTTTTCTGTATTGTATGGCCAAGTACAGTAGCTTCCTTTATAGAAATTAAAATACATTAAGGCATGGCCTTAATAATGTAATGCCTTTGATATTTCGTGATTTGAGCCACCATTTGAATGTAGGTAAAACTGAAGGATTGGTAGCTTCTTATTAGTTTTGCTATTGATGATTCTAAGGCATAATTGCTCTTGAAGAAATATTTTCAGAGCTCCAAGCAGAGTAGACAGGTCTTCTATAGGTAGTCAAATAAGAAAATAGAGATTTGCATTTTTTCCCCAGTCATTAAATTCTGCTATAGGATATTTGGTGTCTTAATTTAACCCTTAAGTATACTAATGTTTTTGGTTCTTAGTGTTTGTGGTTCTAGAGCTGTTACTTTGTTTTGCATGAGACTCAGTGTGTTGCATGTCCACTATTTCAAAGAGTTTGAATAGAATAATATTTTCTTATGGATAAAAAGATTTCTCTCCCCTTTTGCAATGCTTCTTTGCATACAGCTGACTGGTCACACAGTGGCCACTGTGTTGTAGCTTTTCAACAGATTGCAGGATTAGGTTGGAATAAAACTTCTTTTGGTGATTTAGAGATTGTATATGCTGATCAAAGGAAATAGGATATTTTGTGTGCTCATACTGTGCCCTACACTTAGGCTGTCACATCCGAATTTCTGTTTTCTGTGGTTTTATTTTGCTTTAATTAACAAACTTGCCAGGCAAACTAGTACTTTTAAACTAATACTTCTGCTTTCTTCTTCCCTTACCATGCTTTCAGAAAAGGCAGGCCTACAAAGAGTGGACTATGGCTCACAGTAGTAGTGATGATGATGAGAGTTAGGATAATGTGAATTGTAACAGATATACATGGCCTTTGTCACATTCTTTTGACCTTTAAGTTTTAAATGTTGCTGCTATAATTCCCGCTGAGAAATCGGGGTTTTGTGATACTAAATTCTTACTTTTTAAACTGTGAAAAAAATGTGGGGATAATAAAATGTGTGATGATGAGTGCTAGGCAAACAAGTAAATAATATAATAAAGATAGTCTTACAGATAAACCCAGACATTAGGTAAAATAGTATTGAATAATATGAAGAAATGAGTAATACCATGACTTAGAGTTTGTTTCCAGATGTATTTTATCAGCTGTGTTTAATGTTTTTTGCATTTATATAAGTGTTTAACAGGGTTTATTTACTATTGCTTTAAATGTGTTTAGTAAAACTTTACTGATTTGTACAGTCCTTATTGGTGTTAAAATGCTGTTTGACTGTTTATTCAATTACTCTTTCAAAAGTATTTTGTCTGCTTTTCTTCTTAACAATAAACATGTCTAAAGTATATCTAAAATGGATTCATCTGTTCTGTTCCAACATTATTTCTCATGTTTCCTGGAACTAGGTAGTGTAAGGCCACTAAATGGCTTATAAAGGTATTTAATATATAAAATACATACATTTTTCAAGAAATGTTATCATAAACTTTTAGTTTCTTATTTATCATTTGTTTTACCATAGTTTTTAATACTTAATTTGAGTAGCTTTTGGTATCCTTAAACATGTGAAATAACAGTTTATTTTGGTTTTTATTTTGACTACAAATTATTTGTTTTGTAAGTCAATATTTTTATTTTCATAGCAACAGAAAAAAAGTAAAAAATCTGCTCCAGAACTAAACTCTGTGTAAAAACCACAGACAGAGGTAAAAAAAATACCAGAAGTTCTACAAGACATTGTGTAATAAAACATACATAATATGCAAAAGTGTTTAGTTTTTTATTTACCTAGACATTGGGGGATGAGGGGAAAGTGTGAACACTGATCGACTACAATTTGGTATTATAAATTCTACCAAATACCTTTACAAGTTTCTGGTTTCTTAAAAAGGTATTTATTCTATATTCACAGAAATGCTTGCTCAGTTTTCTTGTTCTTTTTTTGTGGTTTGTTACTAAATTCAGATTTTTGTGTTGCACTTTAAAGATACCTTGTAATATATAATTCTGAACCTATATTATAATGCAAGTTAATTCTTCTGCCACTATCTGGGCAGTTGGAATTGCACTGAAACAGTAAGAGCTTCTGAAATGTTTGCATATTCAGTGTGGTAATGTTATGTCTTTCATTGTCTATTGGCTTCCATTTATCAAAACTCTGGGGGAAGTACCCTTAAAATTGTTAAGATTGCTTATTCTGGCACTGTGCATTCAAAAACTGCTATTTAAGGTGATCTCTTGGGCAGTTACCCTTTGCCCTTAATGTCACAGAGAAAAAGGGGGACAAACTAATTTTGGGAGATGGTTTTAGCTGAAATTGCTGATGCTTATGAGTGCTACAGGTCATGTGTTCCTATTTGTTTTGTAATGCTGTCTCCTCAAAAGGATGCCTTGCAGAAACAAATGAAAGGCTCCATTGCAGTGTGTTACTGCCTGAAACATTGTGGAAAGGATTTTGAATATTTCAGGTACAAATCTACTTTGAAGAAAGAAATAATTTTGCTCTTCAGTTCTGAAAAAAGACACATGATGTCAAAAAGTTGAGGAAATTGTTAGCTGTAACATAATGGAAAGGTTACTGTGACATTTAATTAACTTTACTAGGTTTTGAAATATTGGAATAATGTTACTTAACGTTATCTTTTTCCTTTGTGCTGCTTTACTGCAATTTGGTTTTTTATCCTATAAAATTGTTTTTCTTTTGTAATGACCAATCTTGCTAGAAAATGCATTAGAAATGTCATAATTTTTGCCCCAAAAATTGACCTAGGTTTTAAATTTTTTTCACTTAAAATCCTACAAGTTTCTGCAGAACATGGAGGCAAAATTAGTACATGAATGTTAGTATTTCTGGGTCAGATATTACTAATTCAAGTTACAGTGCAGTATAAATGAATTTGTTCTTTACTTGCTAGATTAAAAGGTTGTAGAATGCTAAATAAAAAAAAAAGCCCAACAAAATGAACAACTCCAGTTGGAGTTTGCAAATATGATTATATGCCCTAGAATATTTTGTCTCTTTGGTATAGTTCTATTTTTCTATTTTTGAAATTTTTGTGTTAATAGAAAATATAGTAATTTTGTGCAAGTATTTTACTTGTTTCTCTCTTGAGTCTAGGCTTCTCTGAACATACATAGAAAAAGAAATAAATTGGATCTGTGGATATGGGGATTTGGGAAAACAAGAAATTTTACCATCTGGGATACTTACTTTCTCTTTAGGTCTTGGGACAAAAACTGTGAAAACTAATAGCAGAAACTGATGTTCTTTCAGGATGGAAGAATCCCCAGAACTAAAACAAAAACACTGAAACATTTAGAGGAGATTTAAAATATTGTAGCAAAAAAGAGAGACCTCATTTTCAATTTTTTTTTTCTTTAATTTAATGTATTTTAACAGTTGAACTTTTGGCTACATAATTCCACCATCCCGTTCCTTTTAACTGTTGAACTGAATTTGAAGTCCATACATTTCAGTGTGTCCCTGAAAATTCCAAGTCCAAGTGTTCTCCTTTTGTCTCAGATTGCTAAATTTTGTGCTGTTGACAAATTGACAATGCAGCTTTTCCCAAGAGTTCAGTTTTACTCTTGCAGTTACTTGTATAACTTCCTCCTTGCTGAGGTGAATAACTGGCTGTGCTCTTTACCTTTGATGTCATCCAGTATATCCCTTTTGTTCAGGCCTCTCTGGTGGTCTGGTTTTCTCAAGATGCTCTTAGGCATAGGTCAGTGCCAGGGGATACTTTAGACTGTTTTGGGGATTCATTTAATAGACTGTTTATGCATAAATTGTTATTAGTTATTTCCAGAAGCAACAGATGTGTGAGGTCTTGGCCTGCCGGGAAATAAAGCTGAAAGAATGGTTTTGTGCTTTTGAAGCTGAGTCATTAGCAGTTGCGCTGTGCAGTCAGTGGTTCTCTGTGTCAATGTCTACCCAACTTCAAAACATGCAAAATATTTTTGTTATTATTATTTTTAATTTTCTTTTATAACTAGTGAGTTTGTGATGATGCTTATACTGTGTTGTATAAGGTTGCTGCACAATTATGTTGCTTCAGAGAAGACAGTCCTTCAAAGCTGTGCTTCATTACCATATCCTCTTGTATTGGAGGTGTTCAGCTTTTGGTTTAGTGATTCTTTTTGGTCTTGAGCTTCGTATCAGGTAGGATGTTGAAATTATTTGAGCAGCCCTTTGTTACTTAGCATTCACACTTTGGTCTGCCAGGAAGAACATCTGACTAGTCGGAAAAGTATGTCATGCTAATTCTTTCTGTCTTTCCCTCACTGTTCTTAGGCTTGATTTCAAATCAAAACATAAATATCCATGTCCTGAAGTACCCTAAAACTGAGGTTTCACTTTGCAAAATTACATTCTTTATGAAGTTCAAAATAACTTCATTTTTAATTGTCATTGTCCAGACTCTTACCAGGTATTCATTAATGCTGTCTAGCTTGCTGGTCCCTTTACTCACTCACAGATGTCAAGATCTGTCCTGCTCTGGAAAACCTTGTCTGTCTAGGTTAAAGGAAAAAGCAGGATCCTTACCACTTAAATATGCAACATTTGGGTACTATTACAGAGCCATTGCCCAATCCCAAATAGAAGACAGTTATGGGAACCTGTCTGAAACCCGTTGACACTGATTGTTCCAGAGGAATATGGAAGCCTGCATTACTCAATTTCATTTTTACTTGATTGTGACTGAAGCGTAAAGACAATATTCTTTAATTTCCCTGCTGATGAGTCATGCTTCAAATGGTATGAATCCAAGAGTTGTGTTTAATGTTTTTTGCATTTATATAAGTGTTTAACAGGGTTTAAACACTTATATAAATGCAAAAAAACAGGAAACAGAACGTCTAGATGTGGTCATCATGATGAAAGTGTAGATCAGTATTGTTTCTCCATCTCAGCTGCTCAAACAAATTCTCCTGTGTATTCAGATCAAACATTTATTAAGATAATTCTGCCAGTCATCATAGGCAATTTATATTTCTGCTGTGAAATAGAAGTTTTGCATTCTGAAAAAAAGCTGCTGTCCTAATTTTTATTGTCTTGGCTGTGGCCTTAGATTTAAATGTTAACTATGACCACAGATTCCCACTGATTTTAATAAAAACTAGGTGGATTTGGGAGTTAATGTTCAGCATGGCTAAATGGAATCTGAATACTGATACTAACACATCATGGACATTGCACATTGCTTTGTGTTTTGTATAATGACATGGCACATTAGGATAATTGAAAGAGGAAGTAGGTAATAAAGGATTATTGGTGGTTATTATTCATAAATGATGAAAGAATTTTGCATGGCAAAAAATTCATGTTTTACATGTTACTTTTTATTTAACAGTTTTTCCCCTTTTTTTCACACTCATTCAAGCTACATCTATGAAGTCACTTAGGAACTGGTTAGAACTTTTAAATGTTTCTGTGAGGAAGACTGGATAGGTAATAATAATACCAGGTTAGCCTGCAGAAATTAGCAATTCTATAGCTTTTGAAAAAGTTACCTTGTAATTTGAGCTGAAAGATGCATTCAGGGTTGGAGTTTCTAGCAACGACAGTGGATTGCCTTCAGAATTCACACATTTGGACAGTAACCAGTTCATAGGGAAATACGCTGGTAGTCCAGATGAAAGTTAATTTGAACATCAAGAGAGAACAGATTTCCAACCACTTTTTAAGCAGTAACAGCCTTTTCAGTATTTTTTTACATACTATTTCATCTGAATGAGTTCAAGAAGATTGTCAAACATTCTGACTTAAGCATCACACATACTACTGGTATTTTTTAGAACTATTACCAGGGGATTCATAGATTTTAATTTTTGTCTCCACTACTTAATTTTGCTCTGTATCATTTCTAACTTAATCAAAGGCCTCTTGGCTTGCTTCTCATTACATTAAGAAGGTGTGGTGTGATTAGGAATCTCTCCAGGTGCAGAGATACCACTTCTAAGACATTGAGCATATTTGCATATATATGCATAACTGATCACTTTTACTGTTAGATTATTGCAGTGACATTTGAGTAATTGTACTGCAGGTAAGAATTTGCAAAGGAGGGGATCTCTTATTGTGTTACTTCATGCTTTACAGCTTCTGGAGTGTTATTTTTTTAATAGATTTGCACATACTTAAGCAGGTGATTAAAATGTTTTTAATTTGAAATACAGACATTGCATTTTAAAGATTTGTATGTGTTTTCTTCCAATGTTGAAACTAACAGTGAACAAAGAATGACTGATTAATGTTACTTTTCATAGTTTTCCATCACCAAACAGTGGTCCAAGTTGCTGTCTTTCTCCAAACAATAGCTACATACCATAAAAGTTTTAAGAACTATTTATGCATCTGTATTGAGTGATCAGTTATATATCGTTTTATGTTTGAGTGCTATAAGGCACTTTGGTAGCAGAGTGCAGTAGTGAGCTTGTTACAAGAATTGTCAGCAGTCTCCCTCTATGATGTATTCCCAATGAATAGGTAAAAGTCTAATGCTAAAAAGGATGAAGATTGGAAATAAAAGGTAGAAAAATACAAAGGCAGAAAATTTAAAAGTAGTTACTGCTTAGCATTAGCAAGTGTTTGTTCCCTTTATAAATAGTCTGTGCAGCATTTCCTTGTGTTTTATTTCCCAATTAACTCCTGTTGTCTACAAAACTATAAACACAGTTAGTTTATGATTTTTGACTCATAGCTAACAATGAGGGCTAGTTATCTCAGTGTGTGCCACATGGCAACAATGTTTTTGTTCTCCACAAGTCACATGTTTGGAAATCTTATAGAATGAAACACTTTTTGTAGAATTTGGTATATGTTTAAATATGTTTCGTATATGTTTAGCTTTTGTTTAAGGTTGTTGCTTGTGCAATAATTAAGTACTGTACTTGCATAATTTTCACAATTCCCAATCTCTTACTGTAAGCTGAGAAAATTACAGCAGGGGGACTTGACTAGTTGAAAATTAGCTAGCAATCTAATCAGAAAATATAAAGAGGTAACCCTCCTTTCCTAAGTCCCACCTAAATGGGATTAATATTTGGATTGAGAGCCTTACTTCTATGCTGTGCAAAGCATAAGAAGGTTACTTTCTCCAACATGGGAAATCTTCTCCATCCTAATAAGGCTAAATTGCTAAATGCTTTTATGTACACTTTGAATAGAACAGAGATACTGGTTATTCTGTGTGATATTTGTATGTTTGGTCAGTAAGAGTAATTTGTGTCATTGTCAAAGTGTCTTACAGTTAAGTGAAGTGCATTTTATACGTATTCTGAACCACCCTGGCTCTTCCCACACGTTTCTTTTAGTTCTTGTTAGCCCTCTCTTCCATTTCCCTGTCTTTCTTTCTAGGCCACTAATGAAAGGCCATCAGTGTACAGACCTAGACCAGTAGGCTGACCTGTGGATCATGTATCCTATTCATGCTGTCCATAGTCTGTCCATACAGCCTCCTTTGTCTTCTAACCATCCAGCGTGTTATGTACTGGAATGTAGCAGGGGCTACCTTTTAGAGAGGTTTTTTCAGTTATTTATTTATTTATGTCTAAGCTTCTAATACAAGAGGCAGGGAGATACACATTTCAGAGGCAGAACAACACCTTGATAAAACTCGAATAAGATGTTTCCAAAAATTAAAAAAAAAAAAGCTTATTTTCCAAGCCCTTAGTTCCTCTTTTTTTTATGCCATTCTTCTTGTGGAATTCGTCCTGCTCCTGACACTAGCTCTTGCAGCAATAAATGCAAGCAGTGACTTATGTAAGTAGGCGTGTGACCAATAGCTGTGATTTTGTAGCCTGAAAGAGATGGGGGAAGAGGAATAATTGGAAATTTCTAAGAGCTTTTTCAAAAGCTCTCCTTAGGATAACCTGCTACTCAAATATTCATGCTTTTTAGTCGCGAAAGAATCAGTATCTTTGGGGAAGAGATAATTTTTGAAAAGTCTGCAAGTGGAATTATCCACACAGTCAAATTTGAAGTTTTTTACACTAATTAAATGTCTTCATCATTTTACTGTGTTGGGGAACACATATTAAAGGACTTTACTTTCTTAACTGTTTTCTGAACTAATCTAGATATTTTAAAAACTTTTGCATACTTATCTGAAGCTGTATATTTGTAGTTAAAACTTTATTGAATCATACTAGTTTGTTCTAATCTGGTGTTGCTTCCAAGTTGTAACAGCTGGGAAGCATGCAAGCAATTGTGTTGCTATTCCCAACCAAGATGCAGCAATATTAATTCGACCACTAGTTTAATCACTCTCTGCTCAGGAAGTCAGAAATCCAATGGTTGCCAAGTCATGTGAGAGGTACAGGGCTTCTGTTTTTAAAAAAATACTTATCTACTGTCATCAATATTTTAAATATATGCTGATTAGAAATATTCTGCTACAGTATTCACATTAATTTAGGAAATGGTTTAGTTAATGAGTAAACAAAATAATGTAGAGGAATGCTAAGTACTACCTCAAGTGCATTATTGTTAGTCCCACTGTCTACATGATAATTAATGGTGCTTATATACAGCTAGGTATAGATTTATTCTCAGGGTTGATTAGTCAATGTTTTGGAGGCAATGCAATAAAGTCAGAAAGGAATCTTTATTTTGTTTATTGTCTCAGAAATGTATTAGTTAGCAGAAGTTCTGTGTATATCAAAAGTATGTAGAAGATGGAGTCCTGACATTTTTAGAGAAGTTACATTATTCCTTGTCAGTTTTGGTTAGGATTGGTTTTTATTTACATAGATGTATTAACTCTAACCAAGTAGTTATGAACATTAGCTATTACAGATGTTAGTTATATTTTGACTTAATGAAAGTAGCCTTTTATTTAAAAGTCTATGCTTTGTGCTTTGTTACAATTTATATTTTTGGAGCATAAATAACGTTTATGCACAAAATTAGTACATTGCTAGCATATTCAAAGCTATAAAACTTCTATCTCTTCTAGAAAATTGAAAATGGAAGATTTGCAAAACTCAGATATATTGCACATGCTATGGTCAACAGTACAGATCTGTTAATGGTAACAAAAAGGTAAACAGTTTTGACTCTGAATAATATGTACTTAAAACAATCATAAAAATGTGCATGCCTTGATGATTGCTGATCAATAACTGCACTGTCACCATATATGTAGACAAAATAATGGGGAAGGCACGCCTAGTGTGCTGGTAATAATCTTCAACAATGTCATTGTTTGTAGTAGGAGAGTATTCAGTGTTATTTCTCTTCTATTTAAGAAGGGAAAGAAGTACTGATTTTAAGATTGCTTTAGCTGAGAAGGATTTGTTATAAACTGGGTTAGGCTAAAATTACCGGAACTATGGGATTCACTTACAAAGGTGTATTGAAAGAAATAAAGGATAATATAGGAACAGTCAATATCTAGCAGTAGAGTATGGGGCATCCTTCTCAAATACAGCTTGAAATAGTGTTACAGTTTTGCTATGAAACACAGTATTTTAAATGTAAGAGGGAGTTTCAAAATTCACTCTTTTGGAAAGTGTGCTGTGTAGTTAGAGATCATGAGACGAAACCTATTTTGCAATGACAAATTAATTCAGTAGAGAAAGGGTAACATGACAACTTCTAAGTGTTTTTACATTAATTTTTAAAACTACTTTTATTTTCTGGTGCCTAGTGGTGTGTTATTTGTGACAAAGGGGGCATTTGGACAGCTGACATGTGAATGGCAATACACTTATGATGAATTTACCAAAGAACCATTCATCGTTGATGGTCGAAGATTGCGCATTGAAGCCAAGGTACATTACTCGTAGCATGTTTTGTTGTCTTTCTTTGTTACTGTTTATGAAATTGAACTTTGAATTTCTGCTCACTCAGCTGAGTTCTTGATCTCCTTTGTATCTGAGATGTACTCAGAGAAAGGAGTTGAAACTTGTCATGAGTGAACTCCTCAGATAACTAGTCTCTGACTGTTTTAAGCAGCATAGTGACTTGGTCTTTGCAGATGAGATTTTTCCTTGAGCTGTAGGAATTTTTTGTTTGTATGCCCCAGTTGATGGTGTATTCATAGTCAGAAAAATGCTGATATAACAAAAGGCTCAGAACATTGCAGAATATTTTTATTATGCTCTCTGGGGCATATAATAAGGTTTTATTGTCTTCAAAACTTATGATAATGACAAATATATTTTCCCTTTCTCTACAAATTGAAGAATGTTGCTCTTAGTTGCAATTCTTCCTTAAAAAAAAATCCTTAAAATTCTTTTCCCTGATAAGCTGGCAAAGGACATAAGGAGAAAGGTGACTACTAATGGCTATTTACAGAGGCACTTTCTTAACAAAAAATCTTAAATTCTTACTGATCTGTTAACTGAATTTAGTTAACTGAACTTCATTCAGTAAGTTTCTCTGCCAGTATTTTGTTTCTGTTTTTAATAAACTGCATATGTGTAATTACACATATTGGTTATCAGGACAGTCTTGATGGTGCAAAACGTCATTCAGTTTTTCACTCAGATTATTTGTTTCTATTGCAGAGAGCATGAAAGGCAGAGCCATATTGGTTTGGAATCCTCCAAACTGGATTTCTGACTGCAAGTGAACTTTTACAGGATGAAATAATTCTTAGCGTTTCTGCCATTTCAGACAATGCTGAATAACATATCCATCTTTACCCCTACACAGCAGTCATTTCAGAATCCATTAACATGTCTGCAGTATGCTCTGTATTGAAATCTATGATTGAAAACTGTATTTTGCAAATAACTCCATACGTTTTTCTTTCTGAAGCTTAAGTCGTTGTTTCCACTACTTGCAAGTCAGTATTGGTGGAATGTCCACTCAAGTAATGACTTGAAGAATTGCAAATTAAAACCTTGGGGAGTAATGGATTTTGTTACCACATATACATTATCTCCCTTCCATTCCTACACACGTTTATAGGCCCTTATCCAGGGACTCCATGGTAAAAAGGGGAGTCTGTTACTGCTGGAGTGTTCACCCTACTGAGCTTTCATGCAGAAAATGGTCTCTCTCAGGGTATGTGCATGTGATGCCAACATACTCAGATGACCTTTCTTGGTTCACATGGCTGTTTGAACCATTATAGCTGCGTTGATAGTAAATAGCATTGTGGTCTTAAAGCCTGAAGTACCTAACTTCAGTTTTGAATTACTGTTTTGGTTTTGCTTTTTTTTTTAGGAACGAGTTAAGTCTGTCTTCCATGCCAAAGAATTTGGAAAAATTATTAATTTTAGAAGTCCAGAGGATGCTAAGGTAAAGTCAAAATACAGTTAAAAATATAGTGGTAAATTTAACTTAAAAAGTGTAACAGAAATAATCTTAACCTGAAACTATGTATAGTTAAAATTCAGTATTTCCACATATCTGTTACAGACATGGAGATAGCAATAATCTACTCAGTACTGAATTTCAAAAATACTCAATTCCAACACGAGACTTTTCTCTACATAAATCTTCTGAATTACAGCAGTCTGACAAAAGATTGATTAAACAGTAGTGCTAACAAAAACTAAACAGTCTAGAATATTAATTAGAATAGTATATTTTAATAGACCAAAATTATTTGTACTCCTAGGTGGTGGGCAGGGGTTGGGTGTTACTGCTGTGTTCTTTAAAATACAGGGTTTTTTTAAGAAAATCCTTAATAAAAATACCAGTAGTTTATGTGATACATGATATTGCAGCTATTTTTATACACATTTTTGGGACATCTTCATTTTGACATCATTAGTTTTGACTGCAACAAATAGTAGGAGCAGTTCAGATCTGCTACCAGAAGGTAGCTACTTGTCAGAGTTCTGCCTTGTTTTTTAACTAGTGTAGCTAGTAATTTTCACCAAAAAAATGCATGAATCTTCAGCGTATTTCAGAGGGGTGTGGCTCCCTGGAATCATGGTTTGAGACAGCTTGCAAAAGTTGCATTCTCTTATTAGTTTAAGTTGCTTTTGCATCTTCTCATCAGTTTAGGTTTTCATCAGCTTTTGTCCTTCTGAAGGTAGTTTCTAGTTACAGGTAAATGGTAGCAGTTAACTCTTACCTCAGAAAGGTAAGGGCCCTGGGCTGAATTTCACTTGCCTCTAATCTTTGGAAGTGCTGAGGTTTATGTTTTTTTTCTTTTTGGCTGTGTGGAACAGGGGTGGGCAGTGCTGAGATCCATTAGTCTCTCTGGGAGAGGAATCCCATCTATGCCCCTGCTAAATCAGGAACTATTCCAAAAGTGAAATTAGTATACCATATTACATATACCACAAGTCTTAAGTAAGAAGTCCTATGTAAGTCCTATGTAAGTCCTATGTAAGAAAAATAAATACACCTTTCACAAAAATATTGGGGTGTTTATTTACCTAGAGAGGTAAATAAAAACACAAAACCAACACAAATGTTCATATGAGGAGATAGAACCTGATACAGTAACAGGTTCTGATTTGTAGTAATCCAATCATCTTTCTTAAAAGCGGTATGCACACCTTTTATGGCAGACCCTCAATATAACTTCATGTCCTACTCTAGATTTCCATCTCACTGCCCCTTCCCCCAAACCTCCTTTTTTTTTTCTTTAATACTCTTGGGAAATTAATTTCCCTTTTATATGAACATCCCTTAAAAGAAACAAGATACAGTTAAAGAAAGCTTTTTTCCTAAGTAACCTGCTGTAAGCTTTTTTTCTGAGTAATCACACTGCTGCGACCTGTTACTGTCTTCTGTCTGTGGTGATCCTTGCTTCTCTGTTGTCATCTGTGATTTGTCTAGAGCTGTAGACAAAAGCAGAGCCAGGATGGGGGTTAAATGTTGTCTTCTTTTATTTTTCAAATCTTACTCCTTGAAATTCAGACCAGGAAACAAGTTTAATGTGACATAGTATCAAATGTTGAATACTGGTGCTTAAATGGCTCCATTCTCATGTTAGAAAGACAGGGGTTTATACTCTACAGAAGAATTTTTAACACTGTGTTAAAACTTGGTTAGGAAAAGAGCAGGTAGTAAAGACAGTGACAAAAACCAGTCCAATTTTCAGCTGCTTTGTCTGTTTTGTACCACAGAAAGATTTTAATTTTTTCTTTTTTCCTTATACAGTGGATCCTTTCCAAACTAGAAGAAGTACGAGAGAATCAGCCAAAATTGTAATGAATGGAGAAGATGAAGAACACTGACAGCTACCTTTTAATTCCTCTTTCACAAACAGAACTGTTTGAATATCATCAACAGAAGCAAAAACAGGAAGGAGGGAAGATTTGTCCAATTATTTATTATGATCAGAACAGTCCATGTCAGAAAAGTAGATGATGTTAGATTAAAAATTATGTAATGATAAAAAATCTGCCAAGTTTTGTCTTGGTTTGCTTGGTTTTTAATGTAAGAATTTCAGATTTCATTTTTTATATAAGCAGTGTAAAGTGAGTTTGTCTTAACCTTTGATACTGAAACTGAAAACTCTGGAATAATTCTTATGGTAGTATTTGGAGCAAGTCTTGCAGTTTCGATTTGATTCTGATAATCAGTAGTTACTTTATGTTTTGGTTTTAATGTGACTTGAGGCTGTGTTGAAATACAAATTTCTCTGTCAAAGGAAATGTTAACTTAATCACTAGTGTTAAAACTCAAAATATAAGAAGGAGGATACTGGTCTGAGAATTTAAATTGAAGTTGCAAGTGGCTGCTTAATTGACAATACTAGGGCTTTTTGTAAATGGAAGGACCAGGTCACAATTAATTTATACAGTACAGTATGGCTTTTGGTGTAAACTTTTTTTATATCCTACTCAAGGAAATGTTGCAGCACCTCTATCAATTATTAAAATGTAACAGTTTACAAAAATGCGTATTGGGGAGAATTAACTGCACTAAAAATATTAATAAAAGCCTACTATTAGATAGTAAGTTAGTAACAGTCTTGCAACTCAAGAAGGAGTTTATGGGGTTATAAGTGCACTGTTGCATACCAAATATAAATGCCTTGAATTACACAATATTGTGTGCTAAGCAAAAGACTAGTGGAGTCAAATTTATATTAAATAATAAATATAATATGTCACAGTCACTTTTATTAACTTTTCTTACCCAATGAAACTTCTTTGTTTCATACCCAGACAGCAGCATTTTATTAGCTTGAATGTCTGCAATTCTGTTTATTTCTTAGATGTAGTAGTTGTAGTATTGTTGAGTGGCTGTTTACTGCAGTTGATACAAAAAGTACATGAAACAATACAGTGTTACATGAAGGTTTCCATAAATTCCCATGTCAAAGTCTTCAAAATATCTTGTACATATAGAAAGCACCTACTGCCAAAATATTATTTCCAAACAATAGTTTGGAATATTTATAGCTACAGGATAGAATTCTAATATTGCTGGTAATGCTTGAAGTATCCAAATTGTTCCGTTATTGTAAATCTAAAACAACTAGCGTGTAACCTATATTTGCAGATGTTTAATTTACCATAAGTCTTGCCATTGGTGTTGAGTAACCATTTAGCAAGTTACAAAATACAGGTAATCTTGCAATTTTCCCTATAAATTGTAAATGGAAGCAAAATATTATAAGGGGATTCAAAGCTATTACAATGATGGTGTTACTCCAATCATTTTGTACACCAAGTACATACCAAGAGTATTAACTCAGGTTATATCACGCCAAACTTCCATACCTTGCCTTAGATAAGCAGTGGTTTTAGGTGCACTGAATACCATTCTTTATCTGTCTCTTGTTTTTCGTCTGTGATTTCTGTCTTAGGCATGATAGTTCATTTTATAGCCTCATAATGTTCTTGATAAAGTTTGTAGTCTCCTCTGCATTCCCAGAATTTACAGACTACCTGCTGCAAATTTCACTTGAAATGCATTGTGTGTGTACTTTGTACATTTCCATTTGTGTGTAGCTTTTCCATTTACCTGATTCAAAATATCTTCTCTCCACAGAGCCTCTATTTTAATTATTTCTTACATTTATTTTGCCAACAAACTCTGATTCTCAAATGTCAGCTGGGTCTTTGGTAATGCTAAAGCAATTTAACTCTTAATGTTGAAGGATTTATTTTAAATGTGCATATTTGTGGTTAAACAGCTGATGTTTTGGAAAACAAAACAATTCCCCCCGAATGGCATTTTTCTTATAGACTATAAAATATTTTGATCTTCTTCTAACTAAAAGCCTTAAGACAAGATCTGAACTGTCCACAAGTCAGTGTGGGACTTCTCTTCCATGTCCCTTAGTTTCCACTTGTAATGAAAATATGATTTTCTATAGGTCCCTTTTCTAGTCTGTAACTTTTGTCTTTTGACTTTGTTTTTTTAATAAAGCTTTCTCCATACAGTCATGAAAGAATTTTGCCATTTCTTGGCAAACATCAGTTTTCTCCTTTAACTATGTATCACCCCAGAGTGAAGAGAAAGGTATTTAGACTTGTGCCATCGTGTAATTTTCTGGATTACTGCAGGTTGTATGAGATGTCTACTCTGCTGTGCCTCATTCCTTATTGCAATATGCATATTTTTTTCAACAAGAAGGCTGAATAGGTATGTTAATTTTTATTGAAAGTGTATATGCAACTAGAAAAGGGGATCTCGATAAACATTAAAATGTAGGCATTTGGTTCTGCCCACTGTGGTGTTTAAAAGTGTATCTTGGCCTTTACTGAAATGCTGAAGAACTGCTCCTCTTCTATATGACTGTTATGTAAACTTAAAACATTTGAGAAATGTCATTTGGGTTCTCAGTTTGCTAAGGTTACAATTACCTCTGAGAAATTCGTGAAACATTTGTAAGTCTGATTGTTGTGCTTCCTTTCTGTTCAGCTGCATGGCTTTCATAGCATGGTTCTCTTGGTTTCCACCCCCACCCTACCCTCACCTTCTTAATCTTGAATAAAGTGAAACTGAATTTTATTTGACTGAAATGTGATTATTACTTGTTTTCTTTATGCACTGCTTTAATTAACAGATAATACCATTCATTACTCAGAATTTCATAGGTCAAGTCAAATCCTGTCTCTGAGAACACATGGTCAAACTTCTTTTGCAGCCATCCTAGGAAAAGAGAATTATGGATTTTAGAATTTAGCTTTGGTTTATTATTTTAAGACAAGTTTTTAGTAACTGGATTAACACGTATCAGTTCCTTTTTAAGTTTTTTTGGTTTTTTTTTTGAGATGTGGGGGGTTTTTGGCTCTTGATTTTTGTTGGTTTTTTTCCTCTGTGTTGCTGTATTGAAAAAGACATAATGATGTTGCCAGACAATAGAATCATGGAATGATTTGGGTTGAAAGAGACATTACAGATGACCTAGTTCCAGTCCCCCTGCTCTGGGCAGGGCCACTTTCAGTTAGACCAGGTTGCTCAGAGCCCCATCTAACCGGGCCTTGAACAGCTTCAGGGATGGGGCATGCACAACTTGCTGGGGCAACCTATTGCAGTGATTCACCATCCTCACAGGAAAGAATTTCCTCCTGATATCTTAATCTAAACCTACTCTCTTTGTCTGAAGCTTTTCCCTCTTGTCCTGTCACTACATGCTCTTGTCAATAGTTCTTCCTGAGCCTTCTTGTAGGCCCCCTTTAGGTTCATGAGGCTGCTACATCATCTTCCTAGAATCTTCCCCTCTCAGACTTAATCTCCTGAACTCTGCCTTCATAAAAGAGCTGCTCTAGCCCTCAGACCATCTTCCTGGCCTTCCTCTGGACCATCTCCAACAGGTCTGTGTCTTCTACTGAAAGCCACAGAGCTGGCACAGCACTCCAGCTGCACTCTATGAAACTGGAATAGAGGGGCAGAATCCTCTCCCCACCCTGCTGGCCACACTGCTTAGGATGCAGCCCAGAATACATTTGGATTTCTGGCCTGCAAGTGCAGTTGGCTGGGTCTTCTTCCGTCTTCTCATCCAACAGCACCCCCAAGACCTGTTCAGGGTTGGTCTCAATGCATTCTCCACTGAGCCTGTACTTGTGCTTAGAATAACTCAATTCTTGTGAAATCCTCTTTTCAATTTTTTTTTCTCATCATAAAAATTGTGTACATACACAATTTTAGCCATTAGCTATTTGTTATCTTTAGCGTTTTACAAAATTACTCTTGTTGGCAGACTTGGGAATTTTCTGCCCAGTATATGCAAGTACATCTATGCATCAGCTAAGAGACGAAGCTTTATCTAACCTGTGCAACGATGATCTTGGTCACAATTTTTGTTTTTGTGGCTGCAAGAATCTAAAGTTCACTGACCATGCACCCAAGATGTTTTAATTTGGGTTTGATTGTCTTCATGGCAAATCTGGAACAAGAATTCTCAATATTCTTGTTATACCTCAAGGGAAGAGTAGGTTTAAGTCTGCTCCAACAAGAAGTAAAAGAATGTCTTATGTAATTTTTTGTTTTAACTTGTCATGGTACAGCAAAGGCTGAAACATAGTGCTGCCAGCACAGGCATGATGAGGTAATACGCAAAAAGGGGAGAAAATGGAATTCTCTTTTTGCTGGATGTCTCCGAATGGATTTTTTATCTTTATGCATGTTCACTTGTTGTTGCATCAAGCAGATTGAGAACTATGTGCAGAGTTTTGTCTTGGTAAGCACCTTCATGTGTGCTTTTGATTGTCAGTTGGGAAGTGTGACAACAAAGCAAACTTGTGCTGATGAGTCCTGCAAGGTAACAGTCTCAACATCTGCAAAACTCCAGCAAAGCCAGGCTCCCACATTCATGGTGCAAACATCCTGCTCACATACACAGCAAATCTTGACTCAGAGAAAACCTCTAAGAGTTTAAACATATCTTCCTGGAAGTCTCAGGGGGCTCAAAACTAGATCAAGCAGTCAAGGCAGTTGGGCATTTTATATGCTTTCTTCTAATAAATCTGCTGCCCTAGAAAAGTATTTCATTGATGTCTTTTCATGTGACTGGAATTTTTAAAGTAAAACTCCATTGTCTATAGATCTTATGACAAGAATTGCTTTTGAATTATTCTCTGAGCAACAATGGTTAATTTATGACAGTAGGTTTAAGTACTTCTTTCAATACTTCTAAAGGAGGGTTCAGATGACATGTTGGATGATATGGATGTGACATGGATGATACACAGATGGGCTGTGGCATAGTGTGCTTTCCATCACCCCCCTTTGGCTGCCTCTCCTTCAGCAAGTGGCTCTGTGTCCTTTGCCTCATCCTCAGGTGCTCTTCACTGTTCCCTCAGCATAGAGAACTGCCATTCACTAGTATGGACACAGTGTTACAGGTCAGTGTCCTTCACTTCCTCAACAACATAAAAGCATTGTTAAGAAGGGGCTTCTGATTTTCTGACACCAAAGAAAAAGTAGATTAGTCAAACATTACAGACTGTTTTCTTCTGGAAACACTCCTTTTTTCTGTATTTCAGGGAAAAAAAGGAACTGTGTTGTTTAATATGTGAAACTGCAAACAACTTTTATGAGCAGGGAAAGGTCAGGGTGTGCTTTTCCCAGGACTGAGCTGTGAGAGCTATCACCTGGTGGCATACACAAGAGCACTAACTACTCAAACTGAAATGTCAGTAGAACTTTTTTATTGTTATGTGCAGCACAGAAATTTTATGCCAATAGTAAAAGCTATTGCTATATTACTTTCTCTTAGAAAAATGGCAGTTTGATGTATTTAAGTATAGGAGAAACTTGGCACATCTTTTGAGGTTAATTACTGCTATTATGAGGCTGTTCTAGAAACGTGATGTACTCACCAGTGTTGCTGGGCGAGCTGATAAGTGCCAGTAACCTCTGCAAGTTTTGCATGGTAAGAACAGCTTTCAAAATTGCCCTCATGTCCTTTATTATTTTGTCTGAGAATTGTTGACACAGTGAAGGAGAACTGAATGTGCTATTAGAGGTGTTGCCATTTTTACTGGAGGGGTTTGTAGTTGGGCAGAAAATGTGGGAGGTAGGAAAATGGCTGGAAATCTTCTAAAGGATGACCATTACAGCTCTCTAAACCATGGAAAACTACCCATGAAGCTTAATAGCAAGGGGAATGCAACGTGCAAAAAGCAGGTTATGTTAGTGACTTGGAGGAATTCAAGGCCTAGTTAATCACAAGTACCTGTGGATAATCTTTCAGCTCCCATGGCAGTGAATGCTGGGAACATTTGTTAAGTGCCTTGCTCTCCGAGAAGTGTTTTAAAACATTTGAACAAAAATGTAGTGATATGCAAGAGTCACCAGTAATTAATATTTGTAATTACTATTAGAACATCCAAGGACTTGGTCTATCAAGAGTACAGAGAGCTACTTCTGTAAAACATAATAGGCTTACCCTAGTCTTTCAATTACATTGCTCAGAACAAGAATATAAAAATATCTAGCACCCTAAAAAACTCTTAACTTGTTATTTTTAAGGCAATACTGTTTCAAATTTTATAAGCTATGATTGTAAATACTAAATTTAAAAAAATCTGAAGAAAATACAACTGAAGAGCAATGTAGCTATGTACATCCTTCTAAATACACCTGATTATACAGCTGTCAAAAAATAACTCACAGGCAAAAATGAGATGGGAAATATGAACACAATGTTTTAAATGTACAACTTGTGAAAACTAATTCTTTAAAACTCTTTTAATCCGTATTTCTTCAGTAAATAAAAATCCCTCTTCCATTTCCGTAAATAGTATTTCAAAAGATGCCCTTTTTAAAATGAACACATTTTAAAAAGGGTATTATGAGCAAGCTACACTTTGTGGCTGCAACTATGCTTTTCTTTAAAACAGAAGAAACTCCCTCAGGTTTAGTGGACTTGACAACAGAAAAGACAAAATGAGTATTTTCCGTCTGAGGCACAAGTAGGAAAGATTATCTTCTTGTCTGGATACAGATCCTGATACAGCTTCAAAATTAAGTCTCTGACTTCTTTTGGAGAAGAGAGACAGCTTTGACTTCTTGTTTAAATCATAGTTCAAAGAACAATTTTTGGTTTTGAACAGTTAAAAGTTTTGGGTTAAGGAAGAAAAATGTGGGCAGCATCAAAACAGGCTAATTTTGTATTTAAATACCAAATTACCATAAAGACATAGTCCCCTGTTAGGTTTTTTTCATTCATCTGTTAATGGAATAAAAGCTGTTTGCAACACTACTTTCTGAAATGTGTGGAGTATGCTTTTTTTCAAAGGTAAAAATTACAGGTCAACAAATTTTTTTCCAAAAGTCTACTGAAATTATGCAGCATATATTAATAGTTCACCACACTGTCATAGTTTGTCAATGACCATGAAAGAAATTAAGATTTCTAAAACACACAGAGTAAATAGGATTCTCTTTGGCTAAGAAGGGAACACGTGTTTTCTCTATTGCTAATAAATTAATATAACATTTTCTAATTTCTGATAGTGGGATTCAGCATAGAATCCAAGGAATCATTCAGGTTAGAAAAGACCTCCAAGATCATCAAATCCAACCATCAAATCCATTGTCAACAACCACATCCAGTTGTTTCTGAGTACACCTCCAGGGATGCTGACTCCACCCACCACATCCTTGGGCAGCCTGTTCCTGAAGCTCCCGTGGTCTAAGTTGAAGCTTGATACATGTCTTGCAGAATATAAGCCTGTACGATGTAATAGGATACCTCATCTTTTGGTGATGTAAAGCATCAGTAACATTTGTTAAGGAAATTATTCAGGCTGTTTTTATAATTTGGACTTTTTCTCTCAAATCCATTGAACACATTTTTTCTTTTAATTATTTCTATTATATGGTAGGAAGAACAGAAGCATCTACTGTTGTGACCCTTTGCTTCTTTTGCTCCCTGTCCTCCTTCTCTCAGTGTCTCCAGCTTGCTTCCATAATTTTATCTAACTGGAAGTTGTAAACATACTTTAGGGCTTTAGCATATCTACTAGGGCCCTCTCTTCCAAACAGCTACAGTCAGGAGACAAACTGTTAGCTCTAAATGTAATTAAACTACATTCCAATAGGAGCACTCCGGTTACTACAAACACCTTTTCTCAGCACCACCCCTCTCCCCCATCCAAAACTTAATTAAATAATAGTTCAGCATGCACAGTAATTGGGCTGCTTGAATTGGAAAGCTTTTTTCATGTAATGTAAATCTTCTAAAACCATGTTTTGAAACACTTCACATTACTGTGTTAACTTTGGAAAATAAAAGGAATGGAAACACATACATCCAACACTCATTGAATGCGAAAGCTTAAAGGACCATAGAGGGAAAGCTGCAGCAGTTAATTTCACAATTGTACCCTGAATCATTTGGCAGGTCATCTTACCTAAATACAGTATTTTCAAATAAAAAGGACACTCAATAATTCCTGTAGTTGGCACCACTATTCTAAGAATATCTTGACAAGTTGGCACAAATGAGAACATAACAATATGACCAAGGTCACCCAACAAAAACAAGATGAAGGCATTATCATAAATGAACCACACAGACTCAAACACAGAGTAGTAATCAGCAATCACCAAAGTGTTCCCACAGAAGCAGCTAAATAGAATCCATTTGTACATGACCTTAGCACAGTTGCTGCTGACATAAAACAATAAAACCCTTTAACTTTTGTTTGAATAATCTTTTCTATTACCCCAAAATAAACATAAGGATTAAGATCTGAAGACAAATATAAATATCAGTCTAGTTATAATGTTTACCAACACCAGTCTCTTCATCTGTGGTGTTTATATAGCACAGTAAAACAAAAGGTTGTAAACAAGAATGCTTCAGACTTAAACATGAGACTTAAAGATGAGGCATTTTGTTTCTCATCTGACTGTGCAGTTATTCTAAACCTTACTCTTCCTAGCTCCACAAGTCTTATAGTTTTAATGGCTGGGTTTAAATTTTAGGATAACATTTCCCGTGCCTTGGTAAAATGTGTGTGTGCATGAGCAGGGCAGGATTGCTCTCTGCAATCTACCTTCCCACCACTAGACGTCAACGTTAGATCATCCAAAACCCTAAGAAGGGTAGAAGTCCTAGGAGGGTTAGAACAAAAGATAGGAGGTGTATTCCAAATCCTACACCACGGTTGTAGCACAAACCTTCCTTTATTTAAGCACCAATTTCTCCCTCTCTTTTCCTTTCATGGAAAAGCAAGGACTTCTATGTATTCTTCCCTTGCTGCTCCAGCATCCCTCACATTTGGACTTCAGAATAAAAAATACTTACGATGTAACCACTTGCTTAGAGGATGAATTTTTTTATTCTCTTAAGAGTAAGAAAACTCATCCTCTTCAGTGAGGTAGCAAACTAATGTTGAGATTTCATCTGTAAGTAACAGCAAAAGGAAAATTTAATAAAATCGAAAATAAAACTAATTACTGATTGTGACTGATTTCTTAGGAAATGAGGCAATAGTACACTGTTAAATGACATCCTTTTTCTTCAGTGTAAGATTATTTAAGGAAAACGCAGACAAACATATGACAAGAATGGTAATGCTTGACATACAGGAGCAGATTGCCTATGTGTAACTGTTCTGAGTTAAATTTTACCATAAATGCATAATCTAAATATTCCTTGCTGAAATTTAACCCTATTACTTCTCAGCCTTGGCAGAAATAGAAATGTAATTCTTCTGTTATCAGAATAAAGCTCCCCCTGCTGCATACCCTTCCCTCACCAATTAAAGTTTTTGAAAACTGGGGGAGAAACTTATCTTCATTCTTATTTATATGCAAAACATTTCATGTAACTGAACTCTCTGATCTGCCTGCTTGTTGTTAATATATTTTGTACAGCTGTTTTTCATTATTTTCCCCAAGGGAAATTCAGTTACATACAAGCTGTGTTGATTTCAGAATTGGGAGGAAGAATGTTTAGAATGCCTAAAATTAGTTAGTTTCATCTCTCCAGCTTAAGATTTGTTGTATACTGCTGAGAGGTACCTCAGCATAGAGACAGGTATGACTAATAAAATCAGAGGGAAACTATCTCTTCTTTATGAGCCAGCATGTGCCCAGGTGGCCAAGGCCAATGGCATTCTGGCTTGTAGCATGGATGACAGGGCCAGGAAAGGGATTGACAGCTGTGCTTGACATTGTGAAGGCCACAACTTGAATCCCGTGCTCAGTTTTGGGCCTCTCACTCACTACAGGGAGGACAGTGAGCGTGTCCAGAGAAAGGGAACAGAGCAGGTGAAGGGTCTGGAGCACAAATCCTGTGAGGGGTGAAGGGTCTGAGCACAAATCCAGCTTTCTACCAGGCTGTCTAGCCTGGAAGAAAGGAGGCTCAGGGGATATCTTCCTTATTGCACTCTACATCCCTTTGAATGGAGGCTGTAGTGAGGGGGGGGTTGGCTTCTCCTTCCAAGTAAAAAGTGACAGGACAAGACAAAATTGCCTTAATTTGCACCAAGGGAGATAAATATTGGATATAAGGAAAAAATTATTAACTGAAAGTGTTTTCAGAGCACAGGCTGCCCAGAGCAGTTGTTGAGTCACCATCCCTGCAGGTGTTTGAATGTTGTGCAGAAGTGGCACCTTGAGACATGGTTTAGTGGTGGACTTGGTAGTGTGAGATTAAAGGTTGGATGTGATGATCTTAAGGGTATTTACAAAATGAAACAATTCTATTATTAACTTCTCTAAGTCTTATTTGTTGCTGTAATTAGGCATGGTCATTACTGCTTACATGAGTCTAAGAGATGCTATTCCCTCTGTCTCCTGTAGAATTCCTGAATTCACAGAATCATAAAAAATGTTTGGGAATTTAAAGATGTGTTAGTTTCAACACCCCTACCATGGGCAGGAACATCTTCCAACCGACCCAGCTGCTCAGACATCCTCCAGCCTGTCCTTGAAGGCCAGGTACGGGAGTTGCACAAACTATTCAGCAATTTCTTTCTTTTATCAAGTCTAAACCCACTTTCTTTAAAGCTGTTTAAAGAAAGTTTAAAGCTGCTTCCCCCATCCTAGTCCAGCTTCCTGAATCTTTCCAGAATTCCTTGATTGCCTCAACTTATCATTCCAGCAATGTCACTTTATTCTTTCATCATCTAGTCAATTAAATTATTGCACAACTGTAAGAAAGGATTGCTATTGGCACACAATGCAGCACATTTCCCCCTTTCTTATTATATTATTTCCATCAATGAGACTAGGCATCACAAAGGAACCTAGGAGAAATCAAGCAGTTTCAATCCTTGAATGAATTTACTTTCAAGTAAATGATTGTTATTGAATGTGGCAGTGTGTTTTTTGATTGTAATGCATTTCTAGCAGTCAGTTTTATTATCTTTCCTATTTCGTACTGTTACAGCATATTTTATTACTGATGGATTGTTCCTTTCCCCCCAGTGTTGTTGGTTTTGCCCTAGCTGTCCACCTCCCCAAAGATCAGCCCCTCTATTCCCTGTTCCTCCACCTATTGAATGTCAATCCCTCCCCAAGCCTGCCCCTTTCTCTAGAAACTTCCCTATCAATTTTGTATCCTCCAAAACCCCATTGGTTTGTTTAAGTTATTCTCCTCCCTTGCAGTCCCCTATTGGTTTAAACATTGTATTCCCCGCCTTGTGTTCCACCCCCAATTTCTCCCAATTGATCAAAGATTGTATCCTCCCCTGGGACCTCCTCCCTATAAGTTGATGTATGGGGCTGAGTTTACATTTTCTCTCCCTGAATCTCCGGAGGTAAAGTTCTTTGGAAGCCACACAGAAGGCCTCTCCCTGATCCTTGTCCCTACCCTCGGCACAGTGTGCAGTCCACCTGTGCCGTAGAGCCGCCGTACCCTGCAGCTGCACCCGGGATCGGGCAGCTTTCCAGGGGCAGCCCACCTGTGCTGTCGGTGCTGGGAGCTGGTCAGGCAGAAGAAATCCAGCACCGCGGCAATTGAATGTTTGAACCTCTCAAATTTCAACAGTAATAGCAAGTGTGAGGCCCTGCACCTGGGTTGGGGCAGTCTCCTACATCAATATAGACTGGGGGACAAAACACAGAGAGGGCAGCCCTGAGGAGAGGACTACTGGGGGTACTGGAGGATGACAAACTTAAGTATGAGCCAGAAGCGTGTGCTTGCAGCCCAGAAAGACATCTACATCCGACTGACCAGTGTGGCCAACAGGTTGAGAGAGATCTCTTGAGATCGCGTCCTGGTATACTACATACAGCTCTGGAATCCCCAGTACAAGACCTACTGGAGTGAATCCAGTGAACAGACTTTTTCAGAGGTCTGTAGAGGAAGGACAAGGGCCAATGGCTTTATGCTGAAAGTGGGTAGATTTAGCTTGGACATAAGGGTATTTTATGGATATTTTATGTTGAGGGTGGTGAGACACTGGAACAGGTTGCCCAGAGAATCCGTGGATACCCTGTCGCTGGAAGTGTTTAAGGTCATGCTGGATGAGGCTCTGAGTAACCTGGTCTAGTAGAAAGCGCTGCCATAGTAGGATGTTGAACTAGAGGATGTTGAACTAGAGGATCTTTAAAGGTCCCTTCCAAACCAAACCATTCTGTGATTGGAAGCATTGTCCTCTGTAACTGTTGAACTGGTAAATACTGATGTTTGCCAATACCCCTAGGCGTCAGCAAAAGAATTGTTATAAAATTAATTCATATTTTAATAAATTATTTAGCGAGTGGAATATAAATTGGTTACAGTAAATTCAGCTGGCCTACACTTTTCCCAGTACACTGATAGATATCAAAACCTTTTAACTTAGATCCAATGTAAAAATGAAATAAGCTTTCTTGCCTACCTCTTATTGAGGACACAAATGGTAGTGCTGCATACAGATTTGGTCTGGATCTGGAGCAGTGAATTCCTGGGTCTGTGGAGGACTGGGCATAACCATGTTGTTTCTCAAACATTCTGACTGTTATAACAGGACAGTTGTGCTTAGAAGAGAGTGTCCTGCAGAACTAGGATGGCCCTGTGCTGAGCCAACTTATTTTTCTGCCTTGAGACTCCTGATCAATCCATCCCCTCTGCCAACAACTTACCTCCTAGAGGAGAGTCCCAAAGGGCTGGCTGTGCATGTGTGAACAAAATGGTGGGAAATACCTAATTTGCATAAGAGGTGCGCACCATACAACCACTCACTCCCTTCCCCACCAGGGGGACTGGGGAGAAAATTGGAAAGGTAAAAAGAAGACTTACAGGTTGAGAGAAAGACAGATTAATAGGAAAAGCAAAAGACCATGCACACAAGAAAAGCAAACCAAGGAATTAATTCTCTGCTCCTGTGGGCAGACAGGGGTTCAGCCATCCCCAGGAGAGCAGGGTCCCACATTACAGTGACCAGGGAAAATAAATGCCATCACTCCAAACAACTGCCCCTTCCTCCTTCCCCCTCAAATTTAGATACTGACATGGTATTGTATGTTTGGAACATCCCCTTGGTCAGCTGGGGCCACCTGTCCTGGCTGTGTCTTCTCCCAGCCTCCCAACTGCCTTGCCAGTGTGGGGGTATGGAAAGCAGAAAAGGCCCTGGCTCTGTGTAAAACCTGCTCAGCAGTAACAAAAGCATCTCTTATGTCAGCACTGATTAGAATGGCTAGAGACCCTGTGTCCTGACTATACACTTTCTTTGTATTTTCAACCTTTCCAGTGGGAAGATGTGCAGAATAATTTTGTTTATGAATTACTGTTCCTTCAATTTACTGAAGGCACAGAACAGACATCATTTTGTAGAGAGCATAAAGGGCAATGTCATGAAAAGCCACATTCACGGCGTTTTGACTGGGGTTTATTCTGGCTTCATTGTAATTGCAGCTGCAAAACTAGCTTTGTTATCAGGGTCTTGTAAGAAGAATTATTTCTTAAACATCTACATCTGCAAACCTCAGTCACCTTATGTGGCCGAGTACCACGTAACTTCAGGATTAACCATCAATTTGACAGAATATAACAAAAGGAGTTTGACACAGACAGCTAGTCTCATGCTATAATTCAAAGAAAAGCAAAGTCATACATTGAAGTGAAACGTTACTTAAAGCACAAAGTGATTGTAGTATAAAGCTGTTGGCAGATCTTCCCACTGGGAAGCATGTTGCTAATTAACATTAGCATGTTGCTAATAAAAAATGCTTATGGTGTGGATTATAGTGGATAACATGATATGAAAGCAAGGTACAGGAATTTTTATATTCCTTAAAATGCAGTTCTCAGGATAAATGAGTATGCCTAACACTAGGAGACAGCCTACAATAACCCAGCCAGGATCTGATAGAAGAGGGGATTAACATGAAACACATTCGAAAGTGTTAGAAGCAGCAGAAAGTCCTTCAAACTGGACAGCCGGAGACTCCTGTAGTTTTTTTATACTGGGAAGTATCAGCATTTTAACCAAGAGGCAGGTGTCACAGGGCTTTGTTTCAGTGCTTGTGTTTGTGTTCTTGTGTTTGTGATGATTTACCACTAACAAGAAGCATTCATTTTAAGACCAGAGCAATACCAGCTGTTTCAGCCTGACTACTGAATTAATTGAAAGAAATTATTTTTCTAGAAAATTGTGTTGGCAGGCTAGAAAGGATCAGTGTAAAATAGGATTATAATTGGAAATTGATTGTTTGTTTTAGATCTAGTTTTAAATAAAATTGATTATCAGACTTTGATAAAAGTTACAGCTAAGTTACAGATTTTCTGTATTGCATTCATGGTCAAGACAAATAATTGCAACTGAACTGAAAATCTCTAAACCATTGGAAAATTAAGTAAACACCCGAGCTGTATTCACAGCTCCTGCAGTACATAAGAACCAATTCTGCTAACCAGTTCTTTTTTTTACATTGTTGTATCTCTCCCACTGAAGGGTTTTTGAGGATTATTGTGAGTAGGTGGACTTTGAATCAATAGCTCTAGCTATTACTGTAGCTATAGCTCTAGCTCTTTAGGCTAGTCTGATAAAATGCTTAAATGTCCCTCCCTCCCCCCACCTTGTTAAATACTCTAAAGGGTTACTGAATGAGATAAGATATCCCACAAGGCTTGCAGGCTTTTTGCTATTTTGCTGTAGAATCTCAAAACTAAGAAGTCTAGAAAAGGGTTGTTAAATCCTGTCAACACTTCGTAATAACATAAATTTACATTTAACAAATATCTTTTGGCATTTCCAACTGTGTATCATGAAAGGAGTGAAAACATCCTGAAAATTTACATCAAGATTGGAATTTTATAGGAGTCTCACCACTAAGAAGTTAGCCCAAGAGACACAATGGAAATATGCAACTGTAAACACATGAGCAGTAGCTGCTGTACAGAAAGAACAGAAAGGGTTCAAAGTAAATCCATAATCATTAGACAGCAAACCAAGGAACAAAGAGGGAAAATGCAAAACAGCACAAGCACATGTTAATGTTGCTTCTTGGCAGAAATTTTTGTTAATGAAATACAACTCACAAATGAATTCCAGAATTCACTCTTAATTGAAATACATAGAATATAACATGTTCTCTGTAAACAGAGTATAAGCAGGAACAGCAAGAGTTACATGTAACATGCTATAAAATTTTGATACTCAATATATCCATGCCAAAGTTGCCTTACTTCAGGCTGATGTTTTATTTTTTTGTAGAACTCTACTTTTCCATGACATGGTGCATGGTGCAGAAGACAAAATAAGGGTAAATAGTTTTGAATACACAGAAGTAGGAGAATATATTTGTCCTATTAAAAATAAAAAACACACGAGAAACCAAACTAGACCAAAATTCTCAAAACCTATAGTCCTGGAATGAAAACTGATCATGTATAATAAAGACAGTGGCAAAATCATTTAACAAAAAAACCTCAAAACCTCTATCTAACTTCAATTGAATACTAAAAACCTATTACTCTCTTTAAAGTGTGTTACATTACTGTCGAGTGGGAATCAAATTTAACTCTAATAAAAGGGCACTTGATGATGAATAAGAGGCACCACTGCAAGGTCCTGTTGTTAATCTGTTTTCATCAAAAAGTGATATAAAAAAAAAAGAAAATAATCAGGAGAGGTCTTGAGTATTTCTTTTTCACTTCAATCAGTAATACCACTGGGTAAAAGCAGCCTTCCCCTGTTTTGTGAAAGTGACAAGAAAGAGGGAGAAATGCCAGGTGAATGAGTATATTGAATACAACTCATAGTAAAAACAAATATTTGTCAGACAACAAATGGATAACACTGCAAGTGAAAAATAATTTTTTGAAGATATATGAATAAATTTTATCTCCAACTGTTACATGTAATGCTGTTACTTCAGTAAAGCTTCTCTTTTGAAGGGTTTGAATCTCCATGCTTGGAAACAAATTGTATCTGGTTTGATACCTTGCACCTCTGTCCTATTTCCGAGGAAACAAAATATTAAATAGAACCCCAGGCAGTGCTAAAGGCTGGAGGCAGAGTGGCTGGAAGGCTGTCCAGAAGAAAAGGACCTGGGAGTGCTGGTTGACAGTGGCCAAATATGAGACATTGTGTTCCCAGCTGGCCAAGAAGTCCGGTGGCATCCTGGCCTGCACCAGCAACATTGTGGCCAGCAGGACCAGGGAAGGGATCATTGCCCTGTACCCGGCACTGACAATGCCTCACCTCAAATCCTGTGCTCAGGTCTGGACCCCGCACTGCAGGACAGAGGGGGTAGAGGGTGTCCAGAGAAGGGCAGCAGAGCTGGGGAAGTGTCTGACACTGGTGTCAGTGTGAGAAACAGCTGAAGGAGTTGGGGTTGTTTATCCTGGAGAGGCTCAGGAGGGCCCTTAGTCTTTACAATTATTGAATGGAGGGTGTAAAAGGGTGGCACAGCATCAGCCATGTCTCTACATTGTGCCCCATCAGCAGGCTGGGGTGGTCCTGGTAGGGGACACAGCTCAGCCAGCTGACCCAAACTGACCAAAGGGAACTCCATACCTTGTGATGTCTCTCAGATATAAAACTAAGGGAAAGAGGAGAAAGGGAGACATTTGTTATTTACAATGTTTGCCTTCTGGAGCAACCTCTACTCATGCTGGAGCCCTGCATCCTGGGAAGGGGCTGAACACTGAACATCACTTCCTGATGGCAAATAACGGAAAATAATTTTTTTTTTTTGCTTTGATTATGTGCATGCAAACTTTGCTTTTGTTTTAATAAACTGCCTTATCTTAACTTATGAATTGTTTTTCATCTGATTTTTCCTCCCCTGTTCAGCTGTGGAACAGTAGAGAGGCTTGGTGGTCACCTGGTAACCTGCCAAGATCAACCCTCCACACCTGTCTAGTCAGCACCACGTGCAATAGTACTGAAAAAGCACAAAAAGGATGTTTTCTATCATTGACCAATGCCAAACACTGGCATTCTTACAGGCTATTCTGCTTGAATTAAGTTAGTTTTTACTCTGCTGCCACCGTGTTTTTGCAATAGTGGAAATGTGGAGGTATCAATTGTTACTCTGACTACACATCAGTTAATATTGTTTCAACTGCTAAATAGCTCATATTAAAAAAAAAAAAAAAGACTCCTTCTTTAGTACAGATCTGCTCAGAAGTAAGGAATTTAGAAGATTATAATAGAAATGGATAAAAGATAGAATCATAGAATATCCTGAGTCAGAAAGGACCCACAAGGATCATTGAAGTCCAGCTCCCAGTTCTGCAAAGGACAGCCTGAAGAGTTACACCATGAGCCTGATGACATTGTCCAAACACTTCCTGAGCTCTGTCAGGCTGATGCTGTGACCATTTCTCCAGGGACCTGTTCCAGTGTCCAGCCACCCTCTGGGGAATTCCTAATAGCCAACCTAAACCTCCCCTTCAGGCCACTGTCACAACTTCAGACCATTCCCTGGTCACCATAGAGGAGAGATCAGTGTCTGCCCCTCCTCTTCCCCCTCACATGCAAGTTGTAACTACAGTAAGATCTGTCCTCAGTCTCCTCCAGGCTGAATAGACCAAGTGACTTCAGTTGCTCCTCACACAGCTTCCCTCAAGGCCCTTCACCATCCTTGTTGCCCTCCTGTAAATGCTCTCTAACAGTTTAATGTGTTATATTGTGGCCCCCAAACCAGCCCCAGCACTGAAGGTGAGGCTGTCCCAGCTCAGAGCAGAGCAGGACAATCCCCTCCCTTGCCCAGCTGTGATGCTGTGCCTGATGCACCCCAGGGCAGGGTTGGCCCTCCTGGCTGCCAGGGCACTGCTGACCCATGTTCAACTTGCCATTGAGCAGGACCCCCAGGTTTGTTTCCATGGCACTGCTTTCCAGATTCTCCTTCCACAATCTGTCCATCCAGGGTTGCCCCATCCCTGGTGCAGAATCTGACAGATGTCATTCATCTAGTAATGCCACATCTTTTCTCAAGAGCATGCAGTTTTCCCAAGGAGAGAAAAAGTGTTTTATTGAAAGGTCATGATATATGACATGTGCCATTTCACATTAATACTATCTATTCCTATAATGCATAAATATTTGAGGAATTTGTTACATAGTTTTTACCCTCAGAAACGTCTCTGACATTCCCCGATAGTCTGTTCTCTGATTCCAGTTGAGCCCATTTCAGCAATTTCAAGTAGTGATATGTCAAGAAGATGTCAACTACTTGAGAAGGTTCTATTCAGGAATATTTGTGTCTGTGATGCCAAAGTCTATAATTGAATTTGATCACTTATATTAGACAATGATGATAAAAAGAATCAATTTCATATGTCTATAACCTATTTGTATTAAAGCTTTCTAGAGAGATAACTTTATCTTCCATTCCTTTTGCATTTGCTCTTTATGGATGGCTTCCAGAAAATCAGAAGAAAGACATTTTAAAAAGTTTCACATTCTGATAATCCTTATTTTAATTTTGTTCTAGTTGGAATGGCCCTAGCAAATTTCAGCAGTAGTGCAGACTTCAATCCATGCTCTTTCAAAACCTAGCAAAAAATAACAACATAGGAATAACCATATATAGTAAGCAATGCAGTAACGTAATGTTGCTGAGTCAACAGACATGAAAAATTAAAGGGATTATTTTTCTATCTTTTTTTTTTTCTAGCAGTGCTTAAAAAAATGAATTAAATGGAATTTTCATACTCTTACAACATATTAGTACATATCCATAACAGTAACTCTCTCTTTTCCTGAATAAATTATTCTAATTATCTAACCCTGGAATGTAGACTGATTTCTAGTCACAGAATTTAATCCAACTAATCCTCTGCTTAGCTTCTGGTTTTCTTATAGCATACTATGAGAAAATGCAACCAAATTTAGTGAAGGAATTAATGTCTATAATTTTTTCAGAAGTTAAATCAGAGAAATAGGTCTAGGCATGCAAAAAATATGTCTGTTTTGTTCTTGTCACTTCCTTTTCCTTCACCAATACGCTTGCAATAATTTTATCACAAAATCTGCCAGAACTTAATTACCTTTTACATCTCTCTCCTCTGTAACTTTGGCTGACATATATCAATGCGTTTAAAACCTACAAGGAGTGAAGGAAGGCAGTCAAGCACAGTGTGATCACAGAATATTTCTTGTTTAAGAAACTAGACTTAATACTTATTCCATTTATTCTGGCCTTACATAACAATAGAAAAGCCCAATTTTAATTAGTCACAGTCCATTAAAGAAAAATTGTATGAAGAAAAGAAAACATGTTTCCAAGTAACAATATTCACTAAGTATGTGCTCAAATCAGGGAGAAATTTACTAGTGTGTTTTCTGACTCGGTTTGTACTTGTATTCCACCACTGACTGTAATGGAATTCTTTCAGATTCATCATGAATTAGGAAAAACATGAATAGGTCTCTGAAGGTACAATATGTGTAGATTCCTGAAAGGAAGGAAACAAATTCAGGGAGAAAAAAAACAGTGATTAGATAACATTCATATCAAATTGAAACAAACCACAAAAATGCAGCTGGCTAAGAATAGGAAATTCGTCCATGCCTTGATTTCCTTCCTTGAAAGTAACAAGGTTCACAGGTCCAAAAGCCTCCATGTACAGCCCTGTGTGTGGAGCAAACTTTTCAAGCAGGAGAACAGGGGCACTCGGGGCACTCCACTACTTGGAAATTTCCTAGGATGAGGAAGAGATTCAATTAGTGAATTCAGAGTCAGGAAAGGAAAATAAAAATGCAATAATTAAGATGAAAAAGAATGATCTTCTGGCAAGGCAAAAAATTAAAATATTATTCAGAAAAAACAAAGAGTTGGACAGAGCTTGCATAAAATTTCATACTTCTGGGTGTAATTTTTACAGTGGAAACTAGCTGGTGTAGGACAAAAGTGACATTAAGAAGCTTTTAAATATGTGATTATTATATAAGTAAGAATTACTGAAGTCATAAAGAGGTTCTTTAGCCAGGTGAAGCCTTGCATACACACATACACACACAAAAAATGGAAAAAAAAATAGAAAAGGACAAGAATGTGGATGAGAATGTGGATGTCTAACTTCTACAGTTTAGTGCAAATTCTCTAGATTTCCTCTTTTCTGTCAAAACCACAGACCTTTCCACCTATTAACATATCAAATTTCTGCAGGAGTCAACACTGATACTGCAAGATTAATTTCCTCTCAATTATTTCTGCAGTTCTATCAGCAAATACCTCAATCTCTTGAAAACAGAAAATTCTTCAACTGTAGAGAATGAGAATACATTGTGAAAAGGAGCTTATGCAGTCAATAATTACAAATAACTATTTCAGATATTTACACCAAAATTTCAGGAGTTCATTCATGCATTCTATCTCCATCTTCTTAAATTACTGTATAGAGGTTCTGCATTACAGGCAGTTGGAGACAACATTCAAATGATTTAGACTGTACCATGGAACCAGGAGAAACTCGAAAGATAAACGTCTCTCTTTCCCAGGACTGTGTCATAGAAAGAAAGTCTACATGGGAAACCAAGAGCTATTGGTTATCTATTCTCAAACAGCTCTAGACAGAGGAGCAGTTTTGTTTCTGCACTGTTGAAGGACTAAGAGTGTCAATAAAATGAGCCCTCCTTGAAAACTAATTACTGTCCTGGAATGAAATTGTCTCACTTGGTTTCTATACAGAGTTTCCCATCCCTGGTGATTGTTACTTCTGTCTTCATTACTTCTGACACAAGAAATCCTGATTTGAATAAAGAAAACACATGACATCTCTTGCCATCAGCAGCCATATGACATGAAATTACATACTGTCTCATTTTTAAGACACTTATGAACATCAAAATTGAAAATTACAAGAAATACACCATATCCTTGGAGACTCCATGTTAAGAGCATCTGAAGAAAATTAAATTTCTGGCCACCTTAAGTTTTTGCAATATACCACAGGAGAAAAAGAGGCAAATATAATAACGTTCCACTGATTCCTTTCAGGACACAATGGTGCATCTTCATTATCACCCAGTACTTTAAAACAGCATAACATTTACCTAACACTTTCTGCAAAGTTTTTGGCATTCTTTTTAGAATAGAGATGGACATTTCAAAGGTATTTCACAGGTCACACCACCTCTCAAGAATTAACTCTCTTGCAGCCTTGCTAGTGTACTTACAGTATAAAAACTTATTGCAGAGAAGGTTTTGGATTATGGACATTGTTTTTGAGTGTGTGCATTAAGATGTATAACAGCTTCATCAAGTAGAGATCATCCAGAATTTTCCCCTGCTTTCTTCAGCCAGGGATACCTGTGGACTGACCAGTGAAGACTGATGCAAAGAAGGGCATCTCAGGGGTATCTCAGCCTTCTCAGCAACTTCTACTGCAAGTGTACATGTTCTGTTCAGTAGAATGCCCAGACAACAGGTATTAAATACTTCTGTTAATTCAGTGTACAAAGATGTGTGAAAATACATCTTCAATAATATTTAGGCCTCAACTGAAAATAATCTGAATAGATGTTAGATGGTTCCCCAAAATATATCTTAGTTCATGAGATTAACATTTCACACTTGAGTGTTAACAGTTATACTGCACTGCATGTTAGACTGATTCTTCCAAACTTTCCCCATCTTCTTTTCAAAAATAATAAATTTTCCATCACTTTGAATTAACTAATGACTTGAATTTCTAAAATGGTTTGAGCACAGAAAATTCCATATATCTAACAATATCTAACAATCTGCTTTGCTATATTTCCAATTTGTATCTGTAGACACAATTAGTTTAGCTGCCATTGCTATCTAAACTAAAATGAACTCCAGGTTTTTTGATGTTCACCCATTAATAAGGACTGGTTTTAAGGACAATGTCCTTGAAAGTGGGTGCTTTCCCAGTGTGCCAAGCTACTCATCTGTCTAATTTCCTTGCTAAGTGAATTACTTGGATGTTATCTTACGTAGGATTGTAAGGGTATATCGTGTTGTACAGAAAGTGAATGCTGCCAAACATAGCTTGACCCTGCGCTGAGAGACTACATTCTAAACACACTTCAGATACCTCACAGCACAGCTCAAGTAAATATGGCTTTGGATATATACAAGTCAGAAATAATTTCTCCTTTTGCCTTCAACCTATGTAGGGTACCAGATATGCTATTTGTTTCAGTACCCAGAAGAAAAGAAAGTGATGATGAATGTAAAACACAAATGTCATTATTATTTTTCTATATTAAAAAATATCTCTGTATTCTCAAACATGGATAAGGAGAATCCTTTGCTAGACTTCTGTTGAAACATCTCTCCTCAAGCTCTGAATATTTTGAATTACCAGCTTCTGTTTAATTCACTAATTTATCAGTTTAAGTACTGAATAGACCCAAAGAATTTTACTTAAGAAGTTAATTTCACATTTTCATGAAAGCAATTTCCTTATTTCCTCTTCATTACTCTGAGATTCTTAAAATCCACAGACACAAAAGCCTTTTCTCTCATGTTGAAACATGGGGAAGCAGACCACTCTGAATTTTGGTTTTAACCACTGAAAGACAAAAGGAAAGAAATTATATAAACTGTCATTGGCTTGTTAAGTAGTGACAACCTCTAAGCAAATCATAGAATCACAGAATCATAGAAACATAGAACCATGCAATAACCTGCATTGGAAGGGAGCTTAAATATGACCTGCTTCCAGCTTCCCTGTGATGGGCAAGAAGGACGGCTTCCACCAGACCAGGTTGCTCAGAGCCCCATCCAACTTTGCCTTGAACACTTCCAGGAATGGGGCAATCACATATTCCTTGGACAACCTCTGCCATGGCATGCCTTACCATGCTCACGGTAAAGAATTTCTTCCTAATATCTAAATATAAAATATAAACCCACCCTTTTCCAGTATGAAGCAATTCCCCCTTATCCTATCACTATATTACATTACCAGAAGTCTTTGTCCATGTCCTAGGCTGACTATATGATGTTTTTATCCCCAATCGTCTTGTTCTGTTTAGCTGAATAATAAGTTTTGCACCTTTAAGACGTGTTCCAGAGAGTGAAGGGGGGAGAGAAGAAGCGTGCAGTTTGTTTTCAGACACTGCACTCACTCCTCCACATTCCTGCTCCTGCACTGTGTTTTCTGTGGATGGACAGACAGTGGGACAGAGCTCTCCTTTGCTTTAGTTAGTTTAGCTAGCTGAGGCAAAGAAGTTCCCTGGGCTGTGGGGGTTTTTTTCCATTTTCTTTAGTCCTGTTCAAACCTTCTCTGGACTGAACACCCAGCAGAGCACCGGCAGCTCACACCTGGGGCCCACCGGGCCGGGCCTGGGCCGCGGCATTTCCAGCACCGGAGGGACTGATCAGAGACTGAGCTGAACTGCAACCCAGGGAGGGGACTTTCTCAGTTTGTCATCTCTTTTGGAGCAGCAAGGGGTATTATTGTTTAATATTGTTTAGGTTTTATTGTTTAATAAACAGGCTTTTTCCACTTTTCTCTAAGGAGTTGTTTTCTCCCAGACCAGTTGTGGGGAGGGGGTGATTGAATCTGCTCTCCTAGAGGAGCCCCTTTGGGAGGTCTCTCCAAAATTTGCCCTGAATCAGGACAGCCCAGTCTTCCTGTAGAGACTCTTTAGGTAGTGCTCTAACGTCTCCCTTGAGCCTTCTTTTCTCCAGGCTGAACAACTGCAACTGTCTAAGCCTGTCTTCTGAGGAGAGCTGCTCCAGCTCTTGAATCATCTTCCTGGCCCTCTGGTTAACAGTTGAAGTCTTCCTTCCTTCCTCCTAGGGGACCCCAGAGCTGGATGCAGGGTTCCAGGTGGGCTCTCAGCAGAGCAGAGCAGAGGGGCAGAATCCCCTCCCTGGCTCTGCTGCCCACGCTGCTTTGGATGCAGCCCAGGACATGTTTGGCTTTCTGGGCTGTGAGTGCCCATGGCTGGGTCATGTCCAGCCTCTCAGCCACCAGCACCCCCAAGTCCTTCTTGGCAGGAGTGCTCTCCGTTATTCACCTTCCAGCCTGTGTTTGTGCTTGGGATTGCTCTGACACGACTGATATGCCGAGACAGAAGATGCGTCTTAAATGCCTGCCCAGTTTAGTACTGAATTATGTCAACAAGGAATGTAAGAAAACCCATTTGCCTCTACCCTGTAGATAACTGTTACTTTTAAAATGATAAAAAACAAATGGAAAAACCAACTCCCCAACATTTTAGCTTGTAAGTTCTGATGTATTCCTGTTGGCATTTTTTTCCAAGCACTCCATATACAATGGGAGAGTAGATGGAGTGAATGAATATTTATTTATCATGCAAATCAGCTTTGTCAAAGGCATTGCAAATACTAGGTGTGGGTTTTCTAATTTTGTTATGACTCAGCTGTGCGAAAGAAATGAGCCTGTGTTCTGGTGCTGTAAACCTTTCCAGAAAAATGGTTAAAAAACATTTACAAGGAACAAACATGACAACTTTTTATGTTTTCTATGCTGAACTTTTTATGTTTTCTATGCTGTTCTCTGAGTTCACATAGTAAACTTTACCTCTTTTATTTTGCATATTAATGTGAATAATATATTGCTTGTGATAGAGGTCATTACTTACAATTTATTGCTTAAAAACCTGTATTTACATAGTACTGTATGATTTTTTTTCTTTTAAAATAACTTACTACATATGTCATCAAAATGAATGACATCCAATTTTAAACCAAAAAGTTGTTTCCACTTATGAGAACAGTACCATATTTGAATAGCAGACTACCATGTTGATCAGTATTTTTAGAGTATATAATTTTATTTTCAATCTATGAATACTCCTGTAAGATTTGATGTCTACAATCCAGACCCTCTTTTTATCCTCTTTGCCTCTACTACCTTAGCTATTAAAAGAAAAAAATGGTAAATGCTGCTAAAAATGAAATGAAATTTTATGAAATGCGTTTCATAAAAGTGAAAATGCCATACAAATGCCTTCTAAAGAGTTCTCTGCAGGACAATTGGCTGTGTTTCGTGGTTCACTTATTACTTATCAGTGATTCAATGTTGCTTTAATATTGAGAAGACACCATCATAGAACTTTTCAACTGAGAGCTGTGGTAGTAGTAAAATAGAAAAATTAATAGCCTTCTAATAGATACAGTTTACACAACCTGCCTAAGGTAGGACTTTTTTTTGATAGAAAGGTGGGAGCAGTGGCCAGAGGGCCGTGCTGCCCTTCAGAAGGGCCTTGACAGGGTGGAGAGAGGGGCAGAGAAGAACTGCCTGAAATTCAACAAAGGCAAATGCAGGGTCCTGCACCTGGGAAGGAAGAACCCCAGGCACCAGCACAGGCTGGGGTCTGATCTGCTGGGAAGCAGCTCTGAGGAGAAGGGCCTGGGGTTCCTGGTGGACAGCAAGCTGTCCATGAGCAGCAGTGTGTCCTGGTGGCCAGGAAGGGCAATGGTGTCCTGGGGTGCACTGGGAAGAGCAGTGCCAGCAGGATGGGGGAGGTGATCCTGCCCCTCTACTCAGCCCTGGTGAGGCACATCTGGAGTGCTGTGTCCAGTTCTGGGCACCTCAGAACCAGAGAGACACAGAGCTGCTGGAGCTGGTCCAGTGGAGCTGACAAAGATGATGGGGGGACTGGAGCATCTCTCCTGGGAGGAAAGGCTGAGGGAGCTGGGCCTGCTCAGCCTCAAGCAGAGATGACTGAGAGGGGACCTCATCAGTGTCTGTGAGTGTCTGAAGGGAGAGTGTCAAGAGGATGGAGCCAGGCTCGGCTTGGTGTTGCCAATGGAAATTGGGAAAACGCTATCTTAGCCAGTCTGGCTCTTGATTTTTATCCTTCACCATGAAGAAACTTGGAACTGTTCCTGTTTAAAGGGCTGGAGCCATACCTAATGTACGTCTTCATGAGAACTGAAACTTTTAAGGGATCAAAGAGAATAAGCATGACTAACTTAATCACACAAAGTGTAGAACAGAAAGTAACAGATGACTTTTCAAGATAACCAGCAAATATGTAACAATTTCCACACATCAAAAGTGGAACCTTGGCATGGAACAGAACAAAGCAAACTTTCCACCCATTCCTATGCGAATAACCTATCATTGGAATATTTTACCAGGAGCTGAAATTAATTTACTATTATAGTGACTCATTTTATTTTTAATTGGAGCATAGCTTTTAGAAAAACACACAAGCTGGGATGAAAGGATAATTTCCTGTGTTGTACAGGAAATTAGACCAGAAATTTGCAGCAACATCTCTCTAGTCCTTATGCTAATCTATAATGCATTTTTGTGCCGGGCAATTTTGGGGCTTATTGACATGGTATAACAAAAGAATTGCTGTCAGCTTTTGAGAGACTTCTAAGAAATGTTATGTCTTGAAATTCAGAGTAATGTGTGCTATGTTCCATTTATTTAATTTGATTTGTTGCTAAGAGGAACATAGAGCAGAAGCCAGCTGAGCAGGGAAATTGCATGCATATATCCAGCATCAAAGCGTGGTGGTAAGAATGCCAAGGTTACAGGTTCGACGCCCATACAGGCCATTCACTGCAGAGCTGGACTCAATGATCCTGGTGAGTTCCTTCCAACTAACAGTATTTTGAAATTCTGTGAAAAGGAAAAGGAAATAAACATGAATTTAACAGAGGACAACTAGGAATAAAATACTAACTCGTCCAATACTAAGTTTTACTTTAAGAGTTCCTACTCCACTTTCCAGCTCACTATTTGTCTCTGTTCCATTTGAGCTTCCTACAGCTTTATATTTTGGTTTCTGATCCCTTATCCCAAATAGGGTTTTTTGCACAAGAATGCTGTAACATACCCTGTGGTCAAAGGGGTTATAATTGAAAAATCTCTTAGTTCCTCTACTGTGACTTTGGGGGAAAAAAGAAAATAAAGAATGTTGTCACTCTTGTCTTTCTACTAATAATCAATTTTTTTTTCTACAGGTAAAGCAGAAAGAAGCTCTTAACTTTCAGTTTTCTTTTTGTTACACCACAGCATCTGTAGCCCTTAATTACCTAGGTTCTGTTCATCAGACAAAAATTGTCCCTTTAAGTAGAAGGAAAAGAAATGCAAGAAAGCAAGGGAAAAGCCTGGTGTTTTGGTAAATCTCTGTCATGTCTCTTTCAGACTAACAAACTCAATGCTAGATATTCCTAGCTTTGCTGTGCTCTTAACTAACACAGGCCTCATGATCTCATGGCTCACAGCTATGAAGAAGGTCAGGACTCCAGCTACCAAAAAGACGTCTCAGATATCTGCTCAAAAACTCACTAAAGTTGTAGATCTCCTATGGGCCTTTTTTCCCCACTGTCTGCCTCCCAGACTACATCTTCCCACACTGCCCCGGGGACTGTGCCCTCTCTGTGGTCTGTCTATCACCATCCCTGTAGGGATCACAGAGCTACAGAATGGTTGAGGTTGGAAGAGATCTGTGGAGGTCACCCAGATTAAGGAAGCTCACTTCTATTTTCTTTTATTCCATTAGCTATCAACTGCTTATCCCATAAATGTGTTGGGGGTTTTGTTTTTTGTCTTTTTGTGGTTTTGTCTTTTTTTTAGTTTTTTGTCTTTGTTGTTGTTGTTGTTGTTGTGTTTTTGGTTTTTTGGGGTTTTTTTTGTTGTTTTGTTTTGTTTTGTTGGCTTTTTTGTTTTGTTTTGTTGTGGTTTTTTTTGTTTGGTTGGGGTTTTTTTGTTGTTGTTGTTGTTGTTTTGGTTTGGGTTTTTCTCTTTTCCTTTTTTTTTTTTTCCAGAGCATAGCTTGAACTCATGGTAGTGCGAATGGTTTGAGCACATAAGCGAAGTGCTGAAGTACCTCAGACACTGGTGGGCCAGTACAAGTGTTTATGTGGAATTCTGAGAGGGTAGCTGCCCTCTAGCACATGTGGCAGAAGGCTTGGAAGATGGTCAGGGTGTTTCCACTGCCACAATGTGAATGAATAAGTAGTGTGAGTGTGAAGTTTGCATCTGTTTTCTTCCACTAATAATGCCATAATGGTTAATATTACTTGAGCTCCTCTCCCAAGAAAGTCTTGACAATGCACACAGTTCTTTCTTTGGACACTTACACTTAGATTTCTGTTTTAAAAGAGTGCTTGTCAATATCCAAGAAATTTCACACAAAGTATCTTATGCAATGTATTCAGAAACTTGCAAATTACAAAAATTCTCTAAGACGTTAAAAATTTCAGATTTGCTTATTTTTTTTTTCAACAACTAAGCAATAGAAGAATAAAAGAAGAAAAAGCAGCAGCACAGACTCATAAAAAACAGAGCAGGAGACAAACATACCAGCCATAAAACATACAATTATTCTGTTTTTTACTGTAATGCCTATCATTAATTCTCAGCTTCAGAAATTTCTGTGTAAATTAATACTGACGTCCTTCAGAATAATATATTTGCCACTCAGATATACTTATGTTCCAAGACAGACAATAAAACTGAGAGAGGAATTCAGAGGGACAGACCTGTTTATTTAAGAAACAAAATAACCAAATGGAAAAAAATCCCCAGCAAAATTAGTTTAATTCCCAAATAAAAAATAATTTTCTTCCAAATTTCTAGTATGAAGCTAGACCTTTTGTTTTACCAAACCTGTTCAAAGTAGTACATTACAGAGACAAAATCTGACCTGAAGCCAGTTCCTGAAAGCCTGTGTTATTACGGCTTTTCACATCCTCCTTGAAGGCCGGGTTGGATGGGGCCCTGGGCACCTGCTACAGGGGGTGGCAGGGAGGCCACTCCATGACACAGAGGGTGGAACTAGGTGCTAGACTTGAGGGCAGCTTGCAACCCAAGCTATTGTGTGATTCTATGGTTTTATGATGTGATCTTTTTCCTCTTTGATGTGAATTGCCTATCTTTAGTTTATTCTGTTTCTTCAATTAAATCTCTTGTACATGCTAGTCTAGGGGCAAATTAGACCACTTTTCCCATCTGTTTTTAAATAGCATTATATAAATACTTGAAAACTGTGAGATATACTCTTTAATGTCACAATATACTAATTTTTAATGTTGTGTGTATAACATACTATTTATTTTTACTTCTAAGAAATACAGTTTTTCATGGTACAGCAAGAATTGAAAAAAATAATTCAGGATTTCTTCACTCTATCTGGAAATATCAGTGCAAATTATCAGTAAAGGTGTTATGAATCAAGAGCCAGAAGGGAAGATCTTTTGTTGAAAATTTTGTTGAAGCTTCTTTTTCCTGTGATGGGCTGCTGCTCTCAGCTCTGCAGGCCTTTTTCCCAACAGGTCTACCCCACATTCTCCTCAAAGCCAATATTCACCAGTGAGTGCTACCAATACAATTTGATGAAGCACAGTGAATAAGGTTTGCACATCAAATTCTGTCTTTCCTTAACTTACTCTATTCTTGCTGACCTATAGATGACTTGATAAACACTGCTGTAAATGTCAAAGCCATTGAAATCCATATTTTTTTTGCAAGCAAACAGGGCCTTTGTAGGCTCTCCTTGACAGCTACTGACACAACACCTACTCAGAGCCCTTGCAAATAGCACCATGATCACTGCTAGAGTAGAGGGACTTCCTTTCTGTGTTGGCCTCTAGGCAGCAAGCAGGCATCTCTTCATACCTCTCAATTTATCTCCCAGTCAAACAAGATGTGGGAATGGCTTGCCAAAAAATTCCCAAACAAACAAACAACAACCAAACAAAAACAAACACAAATCCACACAAAGATACCCCATCACAAACAAAACCCAAAGCAAACAAAACAAACAAAAACTCCAAATGAAACAGAAAACCCCCCACAAAATGCAAAGAGAAATCCAGTGTGAGAGTTTCACTTTTTTGCCCTGCAAAATGTTCTGCATCCTTCCAAGAAGGTGCTCAGATTTGCTGAGTCTCCACACGTTGCAAGAATATCTAAATCAAATTAATGAAAAGAATGGTATATATCATGTTTCAATACACATACAGGAGTGGAAAATAGGAATGTTAAAATGGAACCATGGCATTTGGTAGGAAATAGACTAACACTAAAAACACTTTCTGAATTTTTTTCTGAACACTGTCTGAATTTGCCAGATTTTTTTTTTCTTCATTGTAGAAAATTCACTTCAAACAATAATTTTGTTGGCAGATCATAAATCCATAAAATGTGTCACAGGCTCTAGCACTAAGGAAAGAGCAGGCCTAGAGGAGCTTTCCAGCTAGTTCTCTTTCTGACGTGGCCTATTCATTTTTAACATGACACCAGATGCTGATATAAATGATTTTGGCTGAGTTGCTACTAATTGGTCTTTTCATATGCAATTAATTTCTTTGTTTCTTATTCACTAAGGGATTTAATTGCTGCAAAATAGAAATTTGCCAATTTTCCTTTAGAGAAATGCCCATTAAACTTTCCATTAAAATAAAATCCTCAGATCTTCCATAGCAAGGAGTTGTTCACATATTACTGTAAATGTCTGTAAAATAGTATGTTTCTCTTCTAAGAATAAATATTTTTCAACTGTACATATTCCCTCATTTCTATCTTAAAGCCAAAGTATGCAAGCAAGACTGTGCAAGAAAACCCAATGACCTGGAAAAAGTTGTCAATGATAGCAGTCACATGGCTTTCACACAGAGAGCATGTGTTTCATACAGCCAGTTGTGTGCAGGTATCAAAACTCTCCAGCTGCAACACACATTTACAAGTATCTTCCTCTCAGGACTGATTCAACCTCTGACTCCTCATGCCAAATCTAAAAACACAGACTTTTGTCTTTTGTTGTTTTAAACTTTATTTTCTTAGAGCCTTCAATGAATCATTTTAAAATTATATTTTGAAATTTTTTCTTGCCTTCTGATAAGATTTTTTTTTCTTATTCTGCTGACAAAGGTCTCTGAGGGATGTACTCTGGTTGTTTTTGTTGTGACTACTACGGATGTGAATTTGCCAGATTGAACCCAAGCAACAGAACCAGGGGCATATGCTTCCATCCAGATTCTGATGCAGAAGCATCAAGTTCTGATAGAGAAGTTGAGTGAAAAAATATATTCAGCCACAGCTGTCCCTGTACAGTGACTTTATTTTAGTCTCTATAGCAAAGTTTTGACACTTTAAATCTCCTCAAGCCACAGCTCAGAGAATAATTGGACTCTGTTCCATCTTCTGCACCCTTAGGAGACTTGTTTTTCAAGCTTCCCTTTGCCAATAAATAATTCTTTTGCTGCAACAAAGGCAGCAACACAATTATTCACTTACTACAAAGGAAGGAACATGGGGAAGAGGGAGGATATTTGGCCTGCAGTACATTGAAGTCTGTTCTGAAAAGCCAGAAAATATTCACCACGTGTACATATCCTTCTAATGTGAACTGCTACATCCAATCCTCCACTTCCAAGTACAGCACTAATTCTGGAATCCTCACTTACAAGCTCTACATCATTAATGATTTTTCCCATCACTACTGTCCTCCCTTTTCATTATCAGATCACATCTCTATATGTACTATTTATGCCACTAATAACATGGCAAAGTAAGAGGAGAACAATTTGCAATAAATCCACTGCTGGCTGAAGGGCTTCCTCCCAGTCATTCCTAATGCACTAAACCCAAGCCTTGGGTTACTATGTGCTGTGTGCTTGTGTAACTTTGTGTGCTATGTTAAATGCTACATAGAAATAGCAACTATAAAGTCAGAACATTTTAGATGAAAGGCCATATAAAGTGAAAAATATATATCTATATCCAGGAGATATAGATACGACATTTTGTGGAGAAAGGCTAACAAAGTATCAGCTCTGGGGAGTACCTCAGAGCTGATTTTGGTAGATTTATGGGTGTACCTCTGCTCAAATGTTTGTATCTATGAATACATAGGTAATATTGACCAGGGAAAAAACCCCAATTTTCGCCCATTGCCTCAGTATTCACCAGTATTTACTTTTCTTAAAAACAGCCCAGTCTAAAGTATGGGTGTCCTTCATAGTATTTTCTGAGAAAATATGCTCCTTCTAAAAACCTACCTCAAAGATATGGACATGTAAGAAATTAAAAATCACTACTATCACAAAGGCAACTCAGTTTAGAGACTCAAGTAAGCAGTTCAGCTCAAACTTTCTTCAAAATCCTATATATATATGTACACAGTCCTTCTACCATCTTTTATTTTTCTGTGAGAAACTGTAGAAGTATACACTTTTTAAGATCTACTTTTTCTTCCTTTCTGCTCTTCCCCTTGTGATATTGTTCCAGTTACAGTTTTTTATGTTATTTTTTCCCAGAAGCATCCAAAAGTCAGTTATAATTATAATTGAAATAAATTGAAGGGTTAACTCTGTTTCTAGTAAGCTAAACTGTCTCCCCTAGTGCAAAAGAACCAAAGCAAAATGAAAATGTATGTAACATAATATTTTACTTAAAGAGCAGTATAAAGCCCAAAGAACCAAAAAAACCCCACAAAATAAAGCAAAACAGGCCGAACAAAATAACAGGAAGAGGACACAAAACTTGGAATTAATTAGTAAATGAGGAGGAGAACTCTGTAACATTTTTGGTAGCTCTGATATTTTATAAGGCAGAGAAATACCTACAGGTTTCTAACCAACAGTCACCTGTTTTGAAGAACAAATTAATTCAGCAATTCCACTAGAGAACAAGTAAGTGGGTAGTTGGAACCTAGATGCTAAGAAAACAAGAAAACCCCTGTTACTATTGCTTTTGCATCTGGGTGTGTCTAGAAACTATTTAGGAAGGAGGACTACCAGAAACCCATTACTCTGAATTTACCAAAGAAGAAGTAAAAAGCAACTCTAAACCCAGCCTGTCATATTTATTTAAATTCAGTGGAGTAATGCAAACAATGACGCAAACAACCTCTCCAGTATTGGCAGCAATAAGATGAAATAGATCCCAGTACTCAGTTTTGTCAACAACATGGCATAGTAGGGAAACTTGAAGTCTTTGAAGTTAAAGGAAATGGTCTATGTATTTACAAAACTGTACAGACTCCTACAGGTCTCTTAATAATAATTAGTAACTAGTATTATGTCTTATAAACACACAATTTTACTATGACATGCCAGAAAAGAACTTCATCATTTGAAGCAGTGGCATTTCTGGAAACAGTGTCATTAAGAGTCTGGTAATTTTTAAATACAATAAGGCATCCTGATGAATAGGACCATTAAAAAAAAAAAAAAAAAAACAACAACAAAAAAACCTGAACCAAAACACAACACATCCTTAACAAGTCCCACATATTCTAATACCAACAAACATGTCCCAGCTGGGCACGTGCGTATTGCTTTTGTGGCAGGGAAGGTTGCCATTTAAGAAGTGGAAAATTTCCTTCCTGACTTCCATGTAGAGTCCTATTAACTCACTTGCATGGCATTTTATACTTGGTCATGTAAAGCAGCAAACAAATTTAAGCCCCCAAAGTGGATACTGAATCACTTTGCTCTGGAAGGAAGACAATGTTCTCTCTCAAAATAAGAGCTTATAAAACAAAAAAAAGAACAAGAAAAACTCTGCCCTTCCTGGAAGGAAGCAGAAGATCTGATGTCGTGTGCCCAAGTCTCTAAGGATATGGTGCTACATGCTACATTTCGTGACTGAATGAACACAGCTCCTTCTTCTGGTGCTTTGAAAAGAGCCTCTCCTCTGCTGACTCTTTGCTTTCATTGCAATTGGGTTGCTCTGAGAAGCTTTCTCCTTTCTCTTATTTATAACCATCCAGCAGCACTAAATTCTCTAAGTGAAGAATTTCAGGTTTCTACCTTCAACCTCTTTGTGGAGATCAGCTAAAATCACACAAAGGTCCAAAGACAGATACAATTAGTCTGTTCACATAAGTCTCATCTCCTTGGAAAATCAAGTTGAGACCTCTGTTTAGGAGTGCCTAGACCCATACTTTGTGCACTAATAACTAAATGTTTATTATGAAGCAGGGTATAATATATTTTGGAATGCTTTGAATTAGAGTCTCTATAAAACAAACTTCTAAAATACATCTAGACTGTCCATAAATTCCATCCCTTTATCACCTGAATTAGTGCCAGCCCAATGAAAATCAGTTTAAAAAGTATTGTGTCTTTTAGCTAAATTTAATTGCAAGTAAAAATGCTTTTAAAAGCACAAAATAAAATTATTACTATCAGATTACTTTTAAAATAAAGCATCTGCTATAAGAAATGGTTTCTCTCCTAAGGTTTAAAATAATGAAGATGAGAAATGACTGTGCTGTATAATTTTCCAAAACTTCAAATGCCTACATGCAAGGAAATCCACCAATGCCTCTTTGCTATGTTTTCCATTTGTCCACACTATATGGGTTCCCTGTGTACTTCCCAAATTTGATCTTGCCATACTTGTCTTTTTTGCATTCCCCTTTTCTGACATTAGCTGTTTACCTATCCCATAACATTAATTTGGCATTATAGTACTTTCTTAAAAAAAAAAAAATTAGTTCTGCTAACACAGTCATGCTGGGGCAACTTTGCAAGACTAAAGGACACTAGATTATTATTTACTGAAAGTCAGAAACATTTTTGAGAAATGCATTTTTCACAGTATTCTGTTTTACTCCCTAGGAAAAAACTTATTGTTCAGACTGCTGAAAAGAATTGTTAATTGCAGACATATGCCCTGTCATTTCACATATGCATTTATAAACCAAACCAACCCACAACAACAGGACTGAATTCCTTTTCTATGATCCCCACCCCAGACAGCTATATAAAAACCTCTTCATAGCTGGCTTAATGTACACATTTAGAATTTTAGTTTTCTTTTCTTCAATGCAAGTAAATTGAAATTTCTAATGTCACCTAAAGTGGAGAGGGGAAAGAGTGATTTTCCTACAATACAGGCTATATTTTAGTTTGGAAGATGAGGGAAAAGTTTTGTTGAACTAGTATTTTAAAATCTCTGTTGCATCCCTAGTATCTTTATATGAGTAGCAACAGCAAAAACTAATGTAATTCAACAAGCTATGACTGGCTGCCAGAAACAAACACCCAAGAATATATCTGAAAATTATCCTTTTAAGATTGATATATACAAGCAGAATGATATAGTTTCACTTCCTCCATCATCAACTGATTTTTTGTCTACGATGCTTGAAATTTAATTTCCTACAATTTGACTTTGATAAAAAAATCTGGTACAGTGAGAAAGGGCTTTCACTATTTCACTTTTCAATGACTTGCTGTCAAATGATTTTTCATTTCTCTGTGTCTCACTTGTACAGTTCATCTTTCATTTACTTATATTAGTAGTCACAGTTACTCAAGCACTGTTTCTCAAAGAAGCCATTAACTTTCAACTTGCTTTTTAGAAATCTGTATTCTCACAAGAAGTGTTTGTAAAAGTAGTTAATACAAGCTGTCACACAAAAGCACTATCCTCAGATTCTAAATTATGTTGTACTGTAAAGGGCTATTCAACCAACACTCAATTTATCAATTTGTCTTCTATGGTACTGAAAAAAAAGTGATATATAGAATATTAATAACAATTCCTCCACCCCACCCTCTCAATGAGTTCATGTCTAGCAGGAAATTTTAGAGTGGTTATAACAAGAAAACAAACAAACAATCAAATGCAAGCAAACAAAAAAAAAGGAGGAAAAATCCCCAACCAAACAGCCCTTCCAGAACTGTAGAGTTTAGAAGGTAGTATAATCATGCCTTATATTATTTATGAACTGTAGGATTCCTAAACATCTGCAGGATTTTCACCTAAAATGTACCCAAAACATGCTATGACACCTTTTAATTTCAAGTTGAGGTCTAGAAAAAATATCCCAAAGAATACACAACCTGAAATTAAGTAAAAATTGCTTTCTCAGTTAAAGGTCAAGCATTATTATGGTACATAACTACTTCATCCAAGAAAAAACTCTCTTACCCTCTCATTTCAGCATCTATTGTGGAAAATAAACAACTACAGCTGAAAACAGCAGTAAGAAACCTCATTCAATACCTTCTGTAAACTGCTTTTATTTCTGAAGGTTAACAAGTCCTTTTGATATTCTACCCGTACAGGAGTTACAGATTTTCAGGTATGTTACACTCACAAAGAGACACAGCATAGAACAATCTGTTCTCTGCTACAAAAGCTCTAAAGACAGATATTCATCAACTAGAGAATTCATGGGCCCTGACTTGGTCAAAGCACAAACCTGAATACAAGAAAAATAAAAATGCAAACAGATAAACAAAATTGATAAAGTACCATAGGAAAACAAATATTTCAGAGAAAACAAGTCATGTCATGGAAAAGGCAGGCACGGTGTAAAGTGGGGGTCTATGCATGGTGATTTCTTCCTTGTCACTGGACACACCTTTGCAATACATTATGACAGCAGAATCACAATTGCTGTGTTCATTACTGTTGTTGACAACTGTTTTTCATTACAGGCCTAAGATCCATTAATGTAATGACAATTACAAGACTAACAGTACTTTGCATTATATTCAGTACCCAATGAAAGATCAAAATGCAGTAGTCTTCTGCAAAGTGGCTGGAGTGATGCCTGGTTATTTTCATGTTGTCTCTCAGGGGTTTCTCTGTGTGTAAGCAAAAGGGATTTTGCTTTCTCCATCTCACTGAAGCTGGCCTTGCCAAACTCTTCTTATCACTTAGTGCTTCGTTACCTTTGATAAAGAGCCAGAACACTACATTTTGCTTCTCTCTAACAAGCGTAAAATAGCATTATAATCTTCAGAATCTGAAGACACTGCCAGCACAGCTATCATCAAGAACAACATTTTGGCAGAATAATGTGTTATGGAAATGCATCCAGCTCAGTTCTCAGTGCTCAGAATAAAAAAAACCTGTGTTGTTTATTAAGTCTTTGTGTATTTTTTTAATGGGAAGAAAAAAACCCAAATCTAAACATGAAATTCAGTGAGAGAGTGCAAAATAGACTCCCTCAAATAGATTCTGATGGTCATAGCTTTTCATCAAAATAAACACATCTGAATCAAGATGAAGTATATTCTCAATCATATTAGCTGCTTCTGTAACTGTTGCCTTCTTGAGGACCCAAAGGTGTTTTACAAATTATTTACTAACCCTCAAAATATTTTCTCATGTGTGAAAGAATAACCCTAGTTCCTCCAGTCTATGTAGTCCAAAATTCATTTTTGTTGAGACCATGTGTTCTTCTGTGACAAAAAATAAAAGAATCTTAATTTACCAGTTTTTTATGCTTCTTCTCTATAATCCTAATGAGAAAAAAGAACATAAACAATTTAAATAATGAGAAGTCTGATAATTATTTTTGTATTCATATCAGTCATATGCAATCGTATTTTTTGAATGAAAAGTAAGCTAGTGACTGTATTTCATTCATATAGTGCTTCAGTGAATAAATTCATAAATTCTAGAGATTTTTTTTTTTCTGTCTTGATTCTCCCTACAGGGTATCCCCTTGAATGGCAATTAATTTCCCAAAGCCAACTCCTTTTTGCTCATAATGGTAATGGGTAAGTGTCTTTATCTTGATACATGAATTTTTTTCACCATGTTTTCTTCTCAGCCCTGTTAAGAAGATGTGCTGGTTTTGGCTGGGAAGGACTTACTTTTCTTCAGAGTAGCTACTGTGGGTCTGCACTTTGGATTTGAGCTGGAAACAGTGCTGATAACTCAGGGTGGTTTATTCAGGGCAAGACCTTTTCTGCTCCTCACTCCACCCCACCAGCAAGAAGGCTGGGAATGCACAAGGACTTGGGAGGAGACACAGCCAGAACAGGTCCCTCCAAGTGACAAAAGAGATATCCCAGTTCGTATGGCATCATGGTCAGCCTATAGAGATGAGGGAAGTAGAAATGATCGTGCTTGTCTTTCAAAGTCACTGTTATGCTTGATTGTGCCCTGCATTCCTGGGCATGTCTGAACACCTGCCTGTCCATGGCAAGTGGTAAATTAATTTCTTGTTTTGCTTTGCTTGTGTGGACAGTTTTTGCTTTACCTATTAAACTAGCCTTAACTCAACTCATGAGTTTTCCAGCTGTTACTCTGCTGGTTCACTTCATCCTGCTGCAGGGGAGTGAGTGAGCAGCTGGGGGAGGCTTGGTTAAACCATGACGGGAGGGGAAATGACAGAGAAACGTGGTGGGCTCAAGAAAGTCAACAAAGGACAACACATATTTACCTTCTGCTGTATTTTCCTCTGAATATTTCTAACCAGGTAATTTCAGTTCTCGGGTGGAAAACACTCCCAAACTTGATCATCCCTTAGGCTCATATTGAAATTTTATCAGTTCTGTTTACCTCTGAGATAAACTTGAAGTACCAAAATGTCAAAAACGTGCTGACAAAAATTAGATTTATGAAGTGACATCATTGTCTTATCTGCACTGTAAGCAATTGAAAGAAAGAGGGACAGCACGTGCTATACCTTTATTCTCCATCTGCATTACTTTATACTGATCTACAATTAACTTTACCTGCTATTTTGCTGCTTCTTCTCACAATATCCTTCTGAAACTTTCAGTCATCCTTACCAATTTCATTAATACTCAACAGAAAAATTTCTTGTGGCTGCTTAGCCTCTTTCCCACAATACCTGTCAGTTTGTCTATATTTCCTGTTATTCATCATCAGTATGATGTGGCTGAATTAATCCATTCCTGTCCCAGAGAGCTTTAAAGTAAGAGGGACATGGACAGCCTTTTCTTGCTCTTCCCCAACTGGAGGATGGTACAGGAGCAAAATAATACCTGTTATAATTTCTTCTTAAAAGATTGACTGTAATTTTTTTTAAGTTTAACAATTGACTCCATTCTGTCTGAGTTTACTATTTGCTTAATTGCTTTACTAAGCAGTTACTGCTGGTAAAGTAGTATTCCCATTAATAAACCTTCAGTAATTTATACTTTGTACCACTAGGTGTCGAAAATACGCCAACACAAAGAGGGAAGATTTTCTCTGAATGTCATATCTTCAGATGTAGCAAAGCAAGAAAACGCTGTGACTGACCACCTCATCACACTGTATGTCAGTACTGTAGCAGACCATACCATCACATTAATGAACAATCACCCAGCTGCAGGGGTCCTAATATTACCAGTAAGAGCAAGCAAAACCCAGGTAACTTAGGAAAGTGCAGTATGGTATGTATCATTTTATATCACGGCCATTTTTCTAAAATATTTATTACTGTCATCAATTCTTGCTCTATGACTTTTTTTTTTTTTTGTATTTGCATCATCCTTTGGGGATTTCCTTTCAAAGCTACCATCAGTCCCTTATTCAAGCCTGTACTGTTCAGCAGCCCCTCTCGAGGACATTGCTGGCACAGCTGTGCTCTCCAGGTAATGTGACCATCAGAAGAAGACTGAAGCAGTTTTTTAGACAAGGAATAAGTAATATTTCCTATTTTTGTATGTAAAAAAGATAATACAGCCATTCTTTCAACATATTTTTTTGATTTCTCTAATTTTGATGTTCTACTGGTTTACTGGAAAGAAATATGAAAAATGATAAAAAATATGATGGAACATATGCCAAACAAATTTTGGGAGGAATTTATTCTAGTAAAGTGCTGATGTTACAAGGTACACCATGGCCCTCAGGAAGGCAGTTCTGATGTGTCATCTTTCAGAAGTCAACAAAAGCACAATGCAAATACAATTCAGTTTTAAAAACCCATCCAAAAATCCCACCACTAACTTTTTTCACTGCCAGTGGAACCCTTGTATTTCAGAGGAAGACTACCTAACCTGCACTTTATTTCTGGCCAAAATTTTATAAACTCAAAATAAACAGCCCTATCACATAACAGAAGTGCCCTCTAGCGCGAATCAAAGAAAAAACATTATGTGACTGTCAGAATTATGTAACAATGCTGTGAAATAAACAGCCCCTCACCCCCCTCCCCCCCCCCCAATTTCAGTTTTTAAAGGAAGATATTTTTTTCCCAAGTCCCACAAGCACCAAAGGCAGATGGAGCCAAGTTAGAAGAGGTCATAATCTATAATGCAAGCTGGAATTGACAGAATCACAGAATGAACTGGGTCAGAAAAGACCTTTAAGATCATAGGGTTCAACCTATCACCTAGCACCTCTTCATCAACTTAACCACAGCACTGAGTGCCACATCCAGCCTTTTTTAAACATGTCCGGGGGTGGTGACTCCACCATCTTCCTGGGCATACTATTCCACTGCCCAATCATGCTTTCAGTGGAGAAATTTTTTTGACATCCAACCTAAACTTCCCTTGGCACAGATTAAGACTGTCTCATTCTGTCAGTGGTTGCCTGGGAGAAGAGACCAACCCTACCTGACTATAACCACCTTTCAGGAGATTTTAGAGAGTGATAACTCTATCTAAAGATAGACTCACCTCTGAGTCTCCTTTTCTCCAGGCTGAGCCACCCCAGCCCCTTTAGTTGTTCCTCACAGGCCTTGTGTTCCAAGCCCCTCACCAGCCTTGTTGCCTCCTCTGGACGCACTCAAGCATCTCAAGGTCCTTCCCAAACTGAGGGACCAGAACTGGACACAGCACTCAAGGTGTGGCCTCACCAGTGCTGTACAGGGGAAGAATGACCTCCCTGCTCCTGCTGGCCACACTATTCCTGACACAGGCCAGGATGCCCTTGGCCTTCTTGGCCCCCAGGGCACTCTGCTGGCTCATGTCCAGCCGGCTGTGGACCAGCACCCCTGGGTCCCTTTCTGTCTGGGCACTGTCCAGCCACACCATCCCCAGCCTGTAACGCTGCAGGGGGTTATTGTGGCCAAAATGCAGGACTTGGCACTTGGAGTTATTAACCTTCATCTTATTGGACTTAGCCCATCCATCCAACCATTCCAGGTCTCTCTGCAGAGCCCTCCTACCCTCCACAACAGATTGACACACAGTCCCAGCTTAGTGTCATCTGCAAATTTACTGATGAAAGACTCAATCCCATCATCCATGTCATCAACAAAAATATTGAACAGAACTGGCCCCAGCACAGACCCCTGAGGGACACCCCTGTGACTGGCCCCAGCTGGATGCAGCACCATTCACCAGAACTCTCTGGGCCTGGCCATCCAGCCAGTTCCTAACCCAGCACAGAGTGCTCCTGTCCAAGCCTGTGTGCTGCCAGCTTTCCCAGGAGTGTGTGTGGGAGACAGTGTCAAAGGCCTTGCTAAGTCCAGGTACACAACATCCACAGCCTTTCCTGCACCCACCAAGGGGGTACCTGGTCATAAAAAAAGTGTGGTCAAACACAACCTTCCCCTCCTAAACCCCTGCTGGCTGGGTCTGATACCCTGGCCATCCTGTAAGGACTGCATAATGACACTCAGTGTAAACTGCTCCATTACCTTACCAGGTACTGAGGTCAGGCTGACTGGTCTATAATTACCAGGATCCTCCTTCCCACCCTTTCTGTGAATGGGCGTCACACTGGCCAGCTTCCAGTCATCTGGAACCTCCCCAGTGAGCCAGGGCTGCTGGTAAATGATGGAGAGTGGCTTCACAAGCTCATCTGCCAGCTCCCTCATCACCCTGGGATGGATCCCATCTGGTCCCATGGATTTATGAACATCCAAGTGGCTCAGCAGTTCTCTGACTGCCTCCTCCTGGATAACAGGGGGACCATTCTGCTCCCTGACACATCCACCAACCCAGAAGGACAGTTGTCCTGAGGACATGTCTTGCTGTTGGAAACTGAGGCAAAGAAAGTGTTCAGTACCTCTGCATTTTTCTCATCTTTAGGTACTAAATTCCCTCCTGCATCTAATAGAGAATGAAGGTTGTCCTTACCATTAATGGAGATTTGTTCTTTTGCCATTAATGTATTTATAAAAGTATTTTTTATTGTCCTTCACAGAAGTTGCCAGTTTGAGCTCTAACTGGGCTTTTGCCTCTCTAACTTTTTTCCACATGCCCTAGCAACTGCCCTAAACATTTCCTGAGATACCTGACCCTACTTTCAAAGGTGATACACTCCTTTTTTTTCTTAGTTCCTCCAAAAGCTCCTTGCCCATCCAGGCTGGACATTTGCCTCATCGGCTCATCTTTTGGTACATCAGGACTGTCTGCTCCTGTGCCCTCAAGACTTCTGTTTTGAAGGACGCCCACCTTTCCTGGACTCCTTTGTTCTTAAGGACTACTTCCCAAGGATCCCTCCAAATAAGTCTCTTGAATAGGCTAAAATCTGCCCTCTGGAAGTCCAGAATAAGTTCTATTCATGCCCATTCTTTTCTTGCCAAATATTGAAAACTTTTGTTTCATGGTCACTATGACTCAAACAGCCTCCAGCCACCACATCTCCTACCAGCCCATCTCTGTTTGCAAAAGCAGGTCAAGTGTAGTCCCCCCCTGGTGGGCTCACTCACCAGCTGTGACAAAAAGTTGTTCTTCCACACACTGCAAGAACCTTCTAGACTGCCCCTCCTCTGCTATGTTGACTTCTCAACAGATGTCTGGTAGGTTCAAGTCACCTAAAAGAACAAGGGTTGGTGATCTTGAAACATCCTTCATGTGCTTCTAGAATAAGTTATCCACCTCTTCTTCCTGGTTGGGTGGACGATAACAGACTCCCAGTAGGATGCCAGCCTTGTTGGCCTTCCCCTTAATTCTCACCCATAGGCACTCAGTCTCATTGTCATTAGTTTCAATGCCCATGCCATCGAGAGCCTCCCTAATATAAAGGGCCACCTCTCCACCTCTTCTCCTTTCCTGTCTCTTCTGAAGATCTTGCAGCCACCAGTGCAGTGTTCCGGCCATGTGAGTCATCCCATCACGTTTCTGTGATGGTGACTACATCAGAGCTTTGCTGTTTCACCATGGCCTCCAGCTCTTCTTGCTTGTTGCCCATGCTGTGTGCATTAGTGCACATGCCCCTCAGCTGGGCTGCTGATCCCACCCCTACCTCTGGCTTACCACCCTTGGGCCTGCTTCCAGACAGCCCAACTGCCTGCCCTTCCCCCTTCAAACCTAGTTTAAAGCCCTCTCAATGAGCTCTGCTAGTTCATGAGCTAAAATCCTTCTGCCCTTAACAGAGGGATGGAGTCCATACAGTTCCAGCAGGCCAGGTGCCGTGAAAGTTGTCCCACGATCAAAGAATCCAAAATTCTGCCAATGGCACCAGCCTTTAAGCCACTTGATACTTTTGAGTTCTCCTGTTCCTTTCATTCATGCAGTTCTTCACTCAATATAACCAATTTAATTTTAAAGAATTGTTAGGTTAATATTTTATTAATATCCAAGTTATCTACTCTAAGTCAACATATAGCAAAAGAAAATGGGCTGTTGATATGATTCACAAAGTGGTATGAAATACATAGGTAAAAAGCAGAGCCATCCTGCTTTACCCCATGGCCTTTTATAACCCTGAATACAAGATGATTCACAAGTTTTGTGCTTCCCATCTGATGTTAAGTAGAGTACACAGTCCTCCTCTTGTATTTTTCCTTCCTTTATGTGCCTTGCTGTGCCTCTTGACATAAACCCTGAATACTGGGTCTTTGCAAATCCCACAATACACAGTGTTTTGTTACTCCATTCCCATAAAACTCTTCAGGGCTCATTAGCTAAAATGAAACTAGGCTTTTGAAGCACATCTTGACAGAGCATCATTTAAAAGCATGCTAAGAAGAGGCTAGGCATTCAAAAAAGAGCTTGAATATGGAGTATTCCAGGCAATATGCATACTTCTGAGATATTAAACAAAAGATAATTGAAATTCAGGATGGAACAGCATATGCAGTCAGATTGGACTGAGTATCTTTCTAATTAAAATAGCTGGAAAATAAATGGACACATAAATTGGAATGTACCTTTTAAAACCTGGTGCATCTTTAGAAAACAAACGATAGTTGTTACATTAGGAATAACAGAAAAGTACTAAAAAGGTAATAAAAAGATGGTAGTACAGAAAGTATAGATAATAGAACAGATAAATAGTGATGCATTATATATCTAGAAATATATAATCATATCTTAAAGCTGTCCATTCTAGCATCATGGGAGAACAGGAGTCTTTGAAACATGGCTATATACCAGCAAGTTCTTGGGATTCTGTTATTACTAGCAAGTTTAAAAACATTATTTGTGCTTAAAAAAATTTAAAACATACCTCCCAAAACATAGGCAAATTGTATTTCACTCTTCAGTGAAATTTCTGATAAGCATTTTCTCAGAATACATTTAGTGGATGTAATTTCAGGAAATTATCTGCTGAATCATTACTGCCACAATACGGCATTATGTATTCTACCGACCAGGTCATAGACAAAAGGTGACATGCAAATACTTCCGTGAATGCCATACAATTATCCTCCTCCCAGTCACTTCAAGCATTCAATTTTTCCCTCTGCTTCCAAATACTGACTGCCACATGGGTAAGTATAACCTGTTCCTCCAGTTAGCCATGGCCACTGGAAAAGGGTCCTGAAAAGGATCATGTTTAGGCTTGAGGTGACTTACCAGCTCTGCAAAACTCAGTACCCTCAAGCCTCTGCTCTTAAGCCTCTGACAGGCCACATTTCTGACTCTCTACAGAAAAAAAAAAAGGGCAGAAATATTTAGGAGAATAAAGATAGCAACATTTACTAATTAAATCAGGAGATTCACTGTCGCATGAACAACTAAACCACCTTAACACAGGATCTGCAATGGTTTGTACTGTAGCTGTTAGGCTTGTACCACTGAAAGAAGAAAACATCTTTCTGTAGTTGTAGGAATAAGAGTTTGATATGCAGAACTAAATGGAGCTAGTGTGCAAACGTGGATATAACAAAAATGGCTTTCAAATAAATAAATCTGAATTACTGAAAATACATAAGGTTACAACAAAACCATAGGGTTTTAATTACAAGAAACAGAAAAATTTTCAGAATTTTCTCTTGAAAGAAGAGAAAAGCAGCAGAAAGGGATTTTTTCAGGGTTGTCAGGAAGGAAAATCTTTATGATAATTCAGCAGTTTTGGAGGACTACCATGTTAACCACTGTTAACCACTTCTATGGAGGTACTATAATAAATGCTGAAAATAGCTTCACAACCTAATGCACATAGCTACATGAAAACAAATCCATGACCATTTTCACTACTACAAGGCAGTGACAAGAGCTGTGGAAAAACCAAAGGAGATTTAATCTCTATTACTCATGAGAAGTTATTGTTTTCCAGTAGGGACATAATCCAAAAATAAAATGTGTTTTCACTTCTCTTGTTCATTTACCAATAAGCAAGCATTCCTAATATCTGTGCCAGGCAATGTTTTGAAGTCTTATCTGTCACTTTTTACTAATCAACAATAAAAAAGCTATCTTTCCACAGAAGTATAAAGAAACAAATTTGGCCTGGAAGATGAGGTTGGGGAGCAAAAACTGAAAAAAGCATCTCCCTTAAACCCAGCAGCTATTTCAGATACGCCATTCATATTCTGTAGGATTCAGAACCATCTTCCACACTGGTTACCAGGGAAACAGCTCTCATGCATTCTAAAATCACACATGTTAAAAGAATATTCTTGAGAATTTTTCCCTGCTGATGACAGGGAATATGATTCAGAATATAAGATTCTCCATTCCCAAAGTTAAATTAACAGAGGGAGAAGCTCCAAACATATTTAATAATAACTATCAAAAATTCTGTAGAGAAGAAAAAAAACTTTTAAAAATTATTTATAAGTTCATATGGACTATTGTTATGCATATATCTGAATGTCTGCTTCTGGCATGACACCTACATAACTTGCTACTTCAATGATATTTTTGCTACTAAGTGTAAAGATGGAAATGACAATATATCTTCAATTAAGCCTTTAAATTATAAGAGTCTTATCAAAAAAATATAATACTTTACTAATACACTAAATAATAATTGTGAGGAAAAAGTGAGGAACAATTTTAAAAAGTTCCATGTCTCACTCAAGTCTTTCACCTTATAGAAGCGCAGGACAAAGTTAGTCGTAATTCCATCATTCTAAGTCATTCCAAACATCCTGAAGGAAAGCATGGGAGCAAAATCAGCATTGTCACCAAAAGTTACAACCTCTGATCAAATCCTCTAAGGTTTCCTCATGTAGTATGAGGCTTTGTAAAACATTTCACATGCTTAATGAGCAAAAGCTACTGTCCTCACCCCCCAAGAGTCTGCTACTGTTGAAAATATCAATGCTAAAAGTATTTCTTTTATAATTTTATTAAAAAACAGGAAAGGTAGGTCACAGACAATCCAGACACATGTGTATACATGTGCACTTGGGTGGGCTTTAAATAGAAACAAAACCAAAAACTTCTCAGGAACAACTTCCTTCGATAATTATGTCAGGAAGACTGGAACAAGCATGTGGAGGGTAGGTAGGCCAGAGTACATGCATGTTAAAGCACAGCAATGCTCCTCCACTTTGTGACAGTTTTGTTTATTTCAAAATTATCCTTCATGTTTAAAATTTAGACGTCATACATTGATTTATTTATTTTGGCAAGATCACATCAGTAATTGTTGGTTACAAAAGAAAGAGAGAAATTTGATCTTTACAGAGGTACAGAGGCCATCGTATAGAGGCAAGATTGGAGTTGCTGCAGTGAGGACAGACTGGGGAATGAGTGGCTGGAGTGAAATCCCACAGAAATGAACCTGGGGGTCCTGGTCAATGGCAAGTTGAACATGGGTCAGCAGTGCCCTGGCAGCCAGGAGGGACAACCCTGTCCTGGAGGGCATCAGGCACAGCATTACACCTGGGCAAGGGAGGGGATTGTCCTGCTCTGCTCTGAGCTGGAGCAGCCTCACCTCCAGTGCTGGGAGCAGTTTTTGTATGTCACAATACAATAAATATATTAAGCTGTTAGAAAGTGTCTAAGGGAGAACTATGAAGATGGTCAAGGGCCTTGAGGGAAGCTGTGCGAGGAGCAGATAAGGTCACTTGGTCTGTTCTGTCTGGAGGAGACTGAGGGGAGACCTCACTGCAAGACTGCAACTTTCTCTTTACCCTTACTTTATTTACCTTAGTAAGTGGTGGCTAAGAGCTGGCCTGGAGGCCCCACAGCCACAGGTAACCCTGATGACATAACTCCGCCAGCCGAGGCCACTGGGGATGCAGGCAGCTCTTGGCCAGTGAGCCGGGTGGCAGTGAAGTGCAGCCAGTCGGGACCAGCCACGCTGGCTCTCTCACCCTGGATAAAGGTGATTCCCATTCCATCGGAATGGGCTGTGGCCATGTGAACCTCCAATGTCCAGTCCTCAACTGCAACAGCTCCATGATATATGGGACAAAGACAAACCCCAAGGTACTATCAAGATGCAGATCAGCAGCACTCAGTATTAACATACTTTGAGCTCTATTAAAAGATCATTTCAAGCACTAGTCTGAACACTAATCTATCAACACTTGCTCAAAACTGCATAAAAATTTTCATGTCTCACATTATAAACATAGATACATTAATAGAGCAAGCACTCAATTAAAAATTGAAGTTTGCCAGGACAATGTTTTTTTCTTTTTTTTTTTTTTTTGCTTTCTTTCATGGAGGCTGGAGCCTATGTGCTCTGGAGGACCTGAGCAATTTACCACCCCAAGTTCTCTCATCTTTGTGAAACTTAGACTCTTAACTGAAATTACAAAACCAAAAGAAAAATCTGCCATGCATTACTCATGATTTACCTCTGAACCACAAGTAGTCTCAGACTATCCTTCATTAGTTGGATCTTATATTAGCATTTTGTGCTGCTGACCACAGGGAGAATAATTTACCACAGTTCTGTTTACTTCTTCTTACAAATCAATAATATCAGTGTGCCTAAATATCTGATAGTGAGTGCAAAGAAGACAGGGTTAAACTCCTCTACTGTTATCCACTGAAAGGACAGGAGGCAATGGACATACACTGGAATATTAGAGATTAAACATAAAAAAACCCTCATTATTTAACATGAAGGTGATTTAATACACAACTATTCTGTCCAGGGAGGTTTTCTTTATCTTTGGAGGATGTTCAAAACCCAACTGGACTCAGTTCTGAGTAGCCTGCTCCAGGTGACCCTTCTTTGAGCAGGGGCATAGCTGATCAGCTAATCCCCAAGGTTCCTTCCTACCTCGATGACTGCTATTCTATGACTGGGTGGATAAAAACACTGCCCAAAATAACACAGCAGTGCAGCAGCAAGAATCTGGAAGCTGACTGAAACCCTCTCTTCAGAGGCAGGGACACCTCATATAAAACTTCCATTGAGCCAAAATATTACTGAACTTGAAAAGGTTAAAAGAGGTCAAAAGAGGACAAGAGAAGAACCCAAACACCACCAGTCATGCACAGCTCTGGGAGATGAACCAAACAGGATCTTATGTAGAGAAAGAGTGGTGAGTACATGAAAACAGTCTCCTAAAAGGCTGAGTGGGATCAAGGCACAACTGATATGCTTTCATACTGCATACCATCCAATTTTCACGTAGACATTTGGACTACAGACCACAGATTTTTTATTATTCTCCAATAATTTTTTTCCTAGCAGTGTTATTTAGTTCTGATCAAAAAAGGCTAAAGTGCAGACTTTATATCAGAAAAAATAGCAGACAAAGAGTTTGAAGTCTACCAGTAAGATTAGGGATTGCCAGAAAAAAAAAATTAGGGCTATTTAGAAAAAACCCATAAATACCCCCTAACCCCCCACATAATAATCTTAACTACCTATTATTAAGACTGACCTTATCCTCCTTTCTTCTTTTTCTCCCTGAATCAGCAGCTTCTCAGCTGCTGATTAAATACTAATATTAGCTAAAATTTAGCTACTTCTAAATACTAATGAATATTAATAGTAAATACTAATATTCTTCCTCTGTCTAAAATTTTCTCTGATGGATTTGCACTACTACAAACAAATAAAACTTTTTAAAGAAGGAGAAGCTGAATAGAATGCAAGAAGAACCAGTGGACAAACCCAGAGAGTAGTCAAACGGTCTGGCCCTTTAAAGTTATAGCATTACAGTTGTTTAAAATTTAAACTTGGTACCAAACATTGTAATGGAGAGGTTCACTCTCAAAACAAACCAATTCTCATTTTACATCACAGGTAACAGGGACAAAGGATTTCACCCTAACTTCTCCATCAGATCTGAGTCTTAAGGTAGCCAAAATCTTTTCCCCAATAGTTATGTATGGTTGACCTTTGCTGGATGCCAGGTGCTTACCAAGCTGACCTATCACTTCCCCTTCTCAGCTGGGCAGGGGAGGGAAAATCAGATGGAAAATGACTTGTAGGTTGAAATAAGGCAGTTTGCTAAAACAGAAGTGAAAACTGTCTAATTACAAGCAAAGGGGGAAAAAATTATTCCTTTCTTTCCATCAGCGAGTGATGTCTGGCCACCTCCTGGGGAGCAGGGCTCCAGCACATATAGAGGTTTCTCCAGAAGGCAAACATTGTAAATAAAAAGCATCCCCCTTTCTCTTCCTTCCCTTAGTTTTATATCTGAGAGACATCACATTTTATGGAGTTCCCTTTGGTCAGTTTGGGTCAGCTGGCCGAGCTGTGTCCCCTACCAGGACCACCCCAGCCTGCTGATGGGGCACAATGTAGAGACACGGCTGATGCTGTGCCAGTGCTGCTCAGCAGTAGCCAAAACACTGCTGTGTTATCAACACCTTTCCAGACACCAATGCAAAGCACTGTGAGGGCTGCTGTGGGAAAATTAACTCCAGCTCAGCCAGAACTAGTATACTACGAAAAATATTTTAATCTAAATAACTCAAGGGCTGGCAAAATCAGTCTTGGCAAAAGCCAAGACTCTCCAGGCTGCTCAATCTGGGGCTCACCACACCATGACTCAGTGTTAACCAAGCTGTACACAGGAAGGCAGCAGTTTCCTAAGGACACCATCCCCAGTTAAAATTTTTATCTCATCTCTTATGAAGCTATACAGTTTCTAGATGAATTAGCTCCTTATGACTTTTAAAGGCATACTTTGCCTACTAGATTCTGTCTTTTCCATTTGCTTTCCTATATCTTTTACTAAAATCACACTGAGATTCTGTTATTTCTTGTTCAAAAAGCTACAAAATTAAGCTTGGCCTGAAACTGCAAGTATTATTTGTATATTCTGCTTCCTGTTCAAACAGCCAACAGTTCAACATAACAATTTCTCCAATTAAGCACAACATACACTGCTGCATATAGCTGGAGAAAGTGGGTTTCACAGTTATTTCAGTAAGAAAAAATACAAACAGAATATATATATATATATATATATATATATATATATATATATATTTAAAACTCCTTTAGCTCAGTGGTGCTTTGTAAGTCCTATATTTTTTAAAACCAATGGAACTGTTCTCATGCTCACCTGTTTTCCTGGTGAAAACAGCAAATGAATACAGAAAACTGCAGTGTTTTCGGTTAAAGCAGAGCAACATTGTACAGCAATGGGATATCCTAAAAAGCAAATAGGAGAGAAACAGAAAACAGTAAATACTATAATATTTAAATTGCATAAATGTAGAGCGTTGTACTGAAGAAAAGCAAATTGGAGTGAAAGTTACTTCACAATATTTGAAGACATCAGCAGCACAAACTAAAACTCCTATGGTGTAATGTTTTAACAGACATATATATAAATATTCACAAGACAATCCAGCAGCCACCAATGTAGATGGTTGGAGCAGTCAGACAGATTCCTACATGGTTAACAGGCAAAAGCAATTGCTAAACAGATATATGACACTGAAGGTGGATCACTATTTGGGGTTTTCTTTTTTTCAAATCGGTTTTGCCTTTAAAAAGTTTTGTAATCCAACACTGAGAGAAGCCTGTTTAAACTTAGTTCCCAATCTGTAGTTTTGTTCAGTCTTCCTGACAACTTTCTGTCAGAAGCCTGATTGGTTATTTGGTGAGGTGCATAATTCATGATGCCAAGCCTTGAGACCCATGGGCGTCGGAGCTGAAGGCAGAGTCTGTAGCAAAGGAGTGTGAGCACTAGCACAGTGTCCTGCCAGCTCACTGTGCTAACAGACTTCCCTGGTGCTGCTTAGAGCAGAGAGACAGCTCCAAACTGGGAGCTTTGACTCCTGAGACCTTTTGCATGAAGCTGTGGGGGCACAAGCAGCTGCCACAGAAAAGCAAAGCTTTCCTGACTGAGGCTGCTTCCCCCTAGTTTAGGATTTTGTATCAGGTAGTTCCAAGTATCTGGTTTTCTTTCAGCCAGTGCTGTGGGCTTCATTTCCACCCACACTCTGTTCCAGAGCAGCAGGAATTCTACTGGATGTGTGTTTGGCATCTGTGTAGAGTTTTATAGCAGTGGCTAGAAAGGCTTAAAGCTGTCAGCTTCATCTGCACTGGAGCCCTCACCGACATCTGGCCGGGATGAGCAGCAGTGAAACAGAGCTGGTGGCAGAAGGCGTGGGGTGGATGCCGGATGCGGGAGGCAGGAGGGAGCAGGCCTACAGACACCGACTGCTGGGCCTCAGCACCACCACCCCGGACACCACGGCGTCCTCAGAGTGCCCTGGCACTGCGGGCTGGCCTTTGGTTCCTCTCAGAAAAACCACTCAGGCACCAGGGAAGGGAAGGGGAAGGGGAGGAGGGATGGGAGGGTGTCTGTCGCAGCAGGGCTCTGGGTCCCCAAGCTGTCTGCAAGCTGAAAGGCGGGGCATGTGCCTGCTATTGGTGTCGGCCAGTTTTCATGTTGGAGGGCTCTTTTGGACTTAGCTGTATTTCATTCTTTGCTGATATAGTTGAATCTAGCACTGAGCTTACTGTTTTGTGGTTTTTAAGGCATACAGTCTGGGAATTTTGCTCACACCCAGGTCTTGCCTGCAGCAGTAGCAAAGCATCATTCAGGGCAGCTGCAGTGCAGTGACAGGGGCTCTCAGGTGTCTGCAATTAGCAGCAGCATTACAAAAGGCAGGTTTGATGTTTCTTAATACACAAATCACTGATTTAGAACAATTACTATTGTCTCCTTTGAGGACATGGTACTGCAAGCAAGCTGCCTAACTACTGTAGCCACAGAGGGCTGCATGGTGACTTGGGCTTCAGTTGGAAATATACCTCTGTGCTGAGGGTGGTTGAGGTGGGAACTCCTTCAGGCTAAAGATTTCGTGGCTTCAGTAATTTATTTCAGCCCTTTCTGTTCTCAGGCTAGAATCAATTCCATAGCTGTTTAAGGACACACTTGCTAATGTAGCAGTATGTCATACTCCATGTTCCAGAGTCTGAGGCTCATTTACAGATTTGCAAACAGTGGAGAATACAGTCTTTATGACCTTCTAAATGTACTGAAGTTCAGTAAAATAAAAACATAATTTTAAAATATCTTTTCTATGTTATTTCAGGTGCAGAAAACCTTTTATTATTTTTTCTTTTTTTTTTCTTTTTTTTTGTGATGGGGAGAAACATTTATTGCATAGAAGCTATGTACTCAGGTTTGTAATTACACTTTATTTTTATAATTTTATTCTAAAATTAAACAGTTATAGGGTTTTTTCCCCTCAATTTTTTTTTTCTCCATGTATGCATTCAAATTTTCCTTAGAGACTGTTACTTTACTTTGTCTTCCCTCATCATGTTTTTCTCTACTGGTTTATTCTAAAGAAAACAAACCTTCTAATGATACTTGAACTTTTGAACTTCTTGAGTTTTGAGCACTTTTAATAACAAGGAACAAACTTTTGATTTGTGCAACAGGGATAGGTGAAACCATTAGAAAATAGAAATATGAACAAATATTTGAACAAGCATAAGGTGATTTTTTCCCCATGGGCATTTATTTGTGTTTATATCCTGAATATAAAATATTTTTTAAAATCTAAGCTTAGTATTTCTAGGTCGATGGAAAACAACTGTCTCCAACTTTGCAAATATGCAGGAGTAAGTAATTATATAACAGTTGCTTCAAAATTTAAAAGTGAAATATTTTTGTAGTTTTTATTCATAGTAAGTTTTTAGAATATTTTCCTGACATAAGGATATGGCAGGTTTTGAAGAAGTCAGGATCTCTGAGTTTGCTGATCATGGAATTTCATACAAATGTGGCTGTTCTCTGAATGACTTTACTAATTGCTACTGCAAGTAAATATTTGCCTTGTTTAATAGCATTTGATGACCTGTACATACAGTTTGAGATAAGTGTCAGAATTAGGTTTTTTGTTGGAACAACAGAAAGATGTACACAGCAGTACAGTTCCCACTATGCTAATCACTTGGAAAATTTACATCATATCTCTGTTCCCACATTAAGGTTGGCTCTCCGAGGAAAGAAAACAAGATCTAAATTTATTTTTCTGTGTATGTCCTATCTTTATCAGCTTTATTCATAGCACCTTTTAACAGGCCAGAGAACTTTCACAGACTCATAGAACTGTAAATGAAAACTGGTGGAAAAGACCTCTAGTGGAAGTGAGTCTAACCATTTGGCTCAGCACTTCCATGCTCACCACTAAAACAGATCGCCAAATGTCATATCCACACACTTGTTTAACACTTTCAGGCAATATTTCCCAACATATCACACTCTGGTTCATATATTTCTTCATATAAGAGCAAGTCAGTACAATGTAGGTAATCCTCTGGGCAATTTATTCTTGGAGCAAATATTTATGTGATATGCTTAAGCTTTCTTCTAATCACTAATTGTCTTTTTTTCCAGCTTACTTACTACTTTCTTCAATAAGCTTGCACTATTTACAGTTTGGTTATTCTGTAGATGAATAATATAATTGTGCAGACTATAAGGCTGTCAATATTTTCTCCTGTGGGGCTTTTCAAGTCAAAATTCTGCCACAACTCTCTTGATGCATGACATGGTTTAACCCCAGCCTGAAGCCAAGCCCCACAGAGCCACTCACTCACTCCCCCACCAGTAGGACTGGGAGAGAATTGGGAGGGTAAAAGTCAGAAAATTCACAAGATGAGATGAAGGCAGTTAACAGGGAGAGTGAAAGCTGTGCACACAAGCAAAGCAAAACAAGAAATTAATTCACTGCTTCCCATGGGCAGGCAGGTGTTCAACCATCTCCAGGAGAGCAGGGCCCCATCACACATAATGGTGACTTGGGAAAATAAATGCCATCACTCCAAATATCCTTCCATTTCTCCTTCTTCCCCCACTTTATGCACTGAGCAGGATGTCAAGTGGTCTGGAATATCCCTTTGGTCATTTTGGGCCACCTGTCCCTGATATGTCTCCTCCCAGCCTCCCATGCACTTCCAATCTCCTCCCCTGTGTGGCAGCATGAAAAGCAGAAAAGGCTGTGTGTAAGCCCTGCTCAGCAATAACAAAAACATCTCTATGTAATCAACCTGTGTTCAGCACAAATCTAAAACATAGCCCTATACCAGCCCCTGTGAAGAGAATTGACCCTATCCCAGACAAAACTAGCGCACTGCAACTGAAGAGAAATACAGCCACCCAAAATATCCGTCAGCCAGTCGTGTTTCTTAGACCAGATATAAGCATCAAGCTCTTTTCCTTTTAACTCCTCTGGCTGATTCACCATTAGTGAGTCATGCCTACTCTCAGACATTCAGGCATATGAACTCACAACAATCTTGATAAGACTGCCAAAAAAAAGGAGTAGGTAAGTGATTGGTGTCAGTACAGTTTTTGTTGAGAGCTAATTACAGTATAAAATTTTATTATACCATCAGGGATGAAAATTCTACTGTCAGCAAAAATGAAAAAAATATGCTTTTATAGGGGTAGATTTGAAATTTTTAAATATCTGATATGATGTAAAAATCTTTATAACTCAAACATCTCACTGTCTCACATGCGTATGTTGCTGAAAACTAGCTCAAAAGGTGTGCTCGCATGCAGTTGGGAAAAGTTGTAAATCACCCCTTTTTGTTAAGCTAAGTGAGAGTTAGTTTGGCCTCATGGAGAATGGTCAGAAGTAATTTTCAGTGAATATCTTGTAACAAAATCATAAAACAGCTACAGGTAGTTCCCTCCTTCTTCTGCTTGTGTATTGTTACTCAAGGGCAGAGGCATACACAATAATTTACTGCTCTCTTCTTCTTTTCAATTTTTCATTGTTGTTATGATTCTTGAAGATGAAGATGAACATCTTTAAATCAAGAAGGTACCAAACAAAAAGGCCATGAAGCAGGGCTCTGTAGCAACTACCAGGAAGAGAAGTGATATTTTGAGTAGAGGTAGGAAGCAGAAGGAAATGTTTATATGCTTCACAGGCTTGTATTTCATGATGTGCTTTACATGGAAGTAGCTCGTTGATTAAAAAAGGTAATGAGTATAGGATTGGGGAAGATGATGTTTTAGAAAAAAAACATGAGCAAAAATGTGTTAATGTAGGTTCAATGGGGAAGTAAGCAGTTTTTCTATTTTTAAATGTTTATTTGGGGCTTTTTTGATGGCTCACAGCAGCTTTCTGGGTACTGTTGATATGGAGAAGGGACTTCAAAGCAGAATACTTAATACCAATAATATTTTTGTTTTACTCCTAAATTACAGATACATTTTCCTATTTCTACATTCTATGTATATTTTCATACCTACTATGAGTGAGAGTAGTGGCAGAAGACCATAAAAAATCCTGCTGTCATTCACTCAAGAAGTACTGAAAAATGAGAAATCTCTTATTTTTTCTGAGCCTTCATAGAGCACGGTCATTTTAACCTGTGAAAAATGGATACACATTTTTTTTTGGCAGTGCTTTCTGTCCACTTTTCTTAGGAACAAAGAGTTATGTAGGACACAGACATTCAGACAGAAACAGATCTCAATTGTTATACATTTTCCAAAACTGGGAGATTAAAATAAACTTAATTTTGCTTTAACACCATGTGTGGCTTTCTCTTTAGGGTGGTGGTTTAGTTTCTATGTGTTTTGCTATTCTATTGTTTTGCTATTTTACACTTTGATAAAGTTTTACTTCAGCTGACTTTTTTATTTTCTTTCGTACTTTGTGTACTTTGTGCATGTCATTGCTTAGTAACTCACAGTAGCTGTACTCCTTAAAAGGAACAGATTCAGAGAAACCTTCTTACTGGCCCAAACTAGTTTGACAGGTTCAATGACCCCAAATACTGGTGCAGTGAGAAAATATCCCAGGTTCAACCACCTTCCAAGTGCATGCTATTTAACATATTCTTACCCTTCAACAGAAATACTTGGGTTAAAGGATATGAATTAAATTCTAGCACTTAGAATGTGAATAATGAATTGTATAAAAATCACAAGGCAGTCTAATTCTCAAAGGCAAAACTTGTCCTTGCAGTAGGAATACTTTGAAAACAACCAGCAGCAGCTTAAGCTTCTTTCTACAAGAGGTCCGAGACCTATCATGGCCAGATTTTGCTGATCTAATTCATGGTAGGTTAATCTCATCTGGCAATGTGAAGTTATCCACTATCCTAATGCTGCAAACAAATAAGAAATTATGAGAGCAAAATAAAACTGCTGGTGTACCTTATCTCTCCTGAGAGAAGTAAAAAATACATTATGGATGACCAAATGAGGAAGCATTTTTCATATAATCATTCTTGTGAGAGGATAAGTCCAGGACCTCTCAGAAATCCTAAATGTTTGGTCACATAGGATAATTTTCCCAAGTAAATCCACATGTGCATGCTGATGTTAGTATTTACTAATGTTTTGTTTTGTAAAGATTTATGGTGTCGGGGAATAAAGCAGTTTATTGCACAATAATTATAAGTCTGCAATCCTGAAGTATAAGGAAAGAGTTCCATCATTTTATGATTAAAACCACTAATTAAGATTAATGTTGCATAAATGGTTCTGTATCTGCAGAGAGTTTAAACCCACCATTTCCTGTTAGAGTGATGCTCTAGCAGCAGTCTTCTATGAGATTTAAGTATTTTATAATGCTTGTAAAAATATATTAGTAACGGCAGGTTCAGAGGAGCTTAGAAACATATTGGATTAAATATTGTCTGGAGAATAATACGTGTTTTTTCCGCTAGCAAATATAATGAAGTTTTACGTTTTTATGTTTCTTTTCAGTAGTCTAAACTTCACCAAAAATAACTGCATTAGCTCCCACAAAAGTCTGTTTGGCTGGACTGGTTTTACTCTGTGAACTCCACTGACTGTACAAAAAAAGCAGGAGAGCAATTCCACAGGATCGCATCACAAACATGACAGAGCTGGAACAGGAAGCTTGAGTATAATCACTGTTATTCCGTTTATCATAAAGCACTCAGTAAACATTCAAGCAAATATTTTTGAAAATTTATCAGGGTGTTTACTTATGCTCATTGTTGGCAGTGTTTAATTAGTTAAACTACATCTCATTGTAGCACAACAGCACCATGGTTCCACTCTTCTGGGGTTTCTCTTGGAGTTCCTGATTTATTAAAATTTTACATTAAATGAAAAAAATTTTTTTTAAATTTTTGGCTGCAGGCTATCTGGGCCTGTTTTAATTTTTACTCAATATTTTTCACAATTATCCTTAGTGACAAATGGATTAGAAAGTATTCAATCATACTTACTTGACAGCACCTTGCTATATTCCCTTCAGACATATCCCAGACATAGGCATATGGAATGCCTGCTTCCTAATTTCTTCATATTTATATTTCACCATTTAGGTAAAACCAAGAAGGACCTATAGCATTGCTAATATTATTCTAATGTACTTAAATATCTGTCTTTTTGGTGCTACCTCGTCCTTTGGTATTTAAACTTCCCTTTAACTGTTGTACTCCCTACCCTTGAATTCTGATTATTTATGACTAGATTTTTTTTTCTGTGTTGTACTGCCTTTCACTTCCCTTTGCTACTGAGTAAAAATGATACAACAGTATCTGTCTTATTACTGAATCTTCATTATTAATCTAGTAACTGTCTTAAAAGTTGTGGTTTTTCTTTGCAAAACTCTGTGCTTTTTTATTCTATACATCACTTAAAATTTTCCCAAGCTATTGTAAACTGGCTTCTTCAAAGTATCAGGTACATAAATTACTTCCAGGAACTCTCCTTTCTCTCCAGTAATAAATACCAGGTATTGGGATTTTTCAGTCTGAAGAGGAGGCTCAGGGGAGACCTTGTGGCTCTCTACAACTGCCTGCCAGAAGGCTGTGGTGCAGTGGGGTCAGTCTCCCACGTAATAAGCAACAGGACTAGAGGAAATGCTCTCAAGTTGTGCCATGGGAGATTTAGACTGAGTATTAGGAAAACTTCTTCACTGCAAGGGTTGTCAGGCACTGGAACAGTCTGCCCCATAAAGTGGCTGAGTCACTATCCCTGGAGAAATTTAAAAGCTGAGTAGATCTGGCAGTTAGGGAGACATGGGTTAGTGGTCAACATGGCAGCTGCACTCACTGGTTGGACTTGGTGATCTAAAGGGTTTTCCCAACCTAAATGATCCTGATTCTAAATTGTATGAACTTTCTGAAGAGATACATACATAAATACACACACACACAAGCATGCATACATACGTACACAGGTACATGGATAGGTGGTTGATACTGTCTACTGTGCAAGTATGAATAAGTGACCCCAGCTTATTGCAAGGACAGGGACAATTCCCATCCAGGGAAATAAAGGACGGATGAGAGGATGCCAATAGTGAGAGGATGACCCCAGCACCTGCAGCAGCTCTGCCAAGCCCTGCTATCACCTTGTGTCACAGGGCAGTACCTGCAGCCAGACGGACGCCGCGGATGTTTCAGTGGAGACAGCAGCGCATGGATGGTGGCAGCTCCCCAGAGGCGGGAGTCGCTTTGCCGAGCAGCGGGGTGTGTGTGCCTGCGGGGGACACGAGCTGCGTGTGAATTGGTGATGCTGCGGGACCGCCGGCAGGGAAGCGCGGAGGCAGCTCGGGGCTGTGGTGGTCCCGCCTGGCCCAGCCGGGGATGGGGGCTGCTGGTGCTGTGCGAGAGGCAGGAGCCGTGCGGGCGGCAGCGGAGCAGCGCGGGCTGAGAGGGCGGTCGGGGTGCGGAGCCCGGCTCCGGTGCCAGCGTCCCCGGGACCCCCTCCCACAGCCGCCGGTGTCTCCGGCCAGCCGCGCTCCCCGCGGGCGGCACCGCACGGGCAGCTCTGGCTTTTCTCCTAAAACTGGCACCAGCCCCAGCCAGGAAGCTTCTGGCCCACTTTCTCTTGTCTGCCGTTCCCCTGGGGAGAGGGCAAGGAGGCAGAGTCAGGAGAGGCCCGTGGCTCTCACAAGGTACTTCTGGTCTCTTGACCACAGCATGCATAATTTCCCCATTATCATTGTAGTTTGTGAAACCGAGTCCTCTTCAGCCAGCAGCAAAACCATAGCTATATTTTCATGTAAAATATCAAGAAAGTCAGGCTCTTGTAGAAAACACTTTTAAAATAAACTTGTTTAATTTAACACAAAAAAAAAATCAAACAAAATACAACTTGTAGTTTTCATTAACAACTATGAAATTACAATGGTTTTACAATAACTTCTTGAAAATTCTTTACATAGGTAAGCATTATCTGTAAGACTGTGGCACTCTCAGTCATCACAAAATGCCTGGATATGCTTGCTATGCCAATAGAAATGTGCACATACAAATAGAAAAATGTACTTAAAAGCATTTGTACTTGTCTATGATGAAAGAAGTAAAATTGTGCGGCCTGTCATTGGCTTAGTGTTGCATTCTTTATGTCATTTATATATGCCATTTTCCAAATGTCACAGCTCCCGAATTTACTGCTAGGTAGTATATGCACAGATATATTCTCAACTTGTGTTTTATTTAATGACAGCCTTGAAGTCTTGGCAAATTACCTCAGACTTTACAATTTTTATTTTCAAAGGAACTTTTATTAAGTGGTATGACATATGCCACACTGCTGTTTTCCCAGTGTATTTTTGGTTAAAGTGTAATAGTTTTCTGCCATAAGAAAGTCCCCTCCTGTACCAGTAACTTTGGTCTGTGGAATTCTTCACATTGCCTGTTCTCACCATAGATCTTAGTAGATGGTTGATGGCCATCTGTCATTACGTATTTACTTCTCCTGCCACTTGAGAAAGGCATCTTCTTACGGAACAGCACCCACATATTTCATACCACATATCAAATCCTGCCTGACATTACAGGCTGGATGTAGTTACAGGCTCAACATCAACAGCCAGTGGTCATATTTGCAAACCTGGGCACTCAGAGGCTCAAACAACATGGCTGAAAACTGTTGTCAGGAATGTGTGTGTGTGATATGCCTTCCCAGCTCCTTTGGGAGGTTTTGTTTGTTAGGGTTGGTTTTTGTGGTTGGGTGTGGTGGTTTTGCTTTTTTTGTTGTTGCTGTTTGGTTGGTTTTTTATGTATAAAAATGATAGGGAGAAGGAAGAAAATGGGTATCTCTGTTGTAGAGAAATTTTGTTCCACAAAAGCAGCAGCATATCTACTCTTCCTTTGAACACAGGAACATCTGACACCATGACTTTCTGCTATGACTTCCATTCTTTAGGGCCCTGGGTTCACAAGTGACACAGCAGGCCAAGGTGATCGCTGTGCACTGAATAGCAATTTCCATGTACCCATAAGCATTTTAAATAATGCTTGTCAGCCTAAATGAAGGAAATACGCGCTTTCTTTTAATGCTACACCCTCTATGACTTACAGACCTTCAATTACCAAGTTAATGTTTGGAAATATCAGATAATCAGCTGTAAAAGAAGCCTCTTCTGAGAAGCAGATTTCTTTTCCATATATATATATATGAGTGGAATAGAAGTTTTAATCAAAAGACCACCAGGCAGACAAGGGAAACTATTTTCTCCTAAACTGAGTCGGTCACAGAATTATTAAAAGCAAAGACTAAGTCAGTATGAATAGAGTGCAGAAAATGAATCTGCAGCAGCTAAATTTGTCTGCCCTTTCATTAATTTCCTGTGGTTAGGACCTGTCTTTTTGCCTGCTGTGCAACAGAAGGCTAAATAAAGGTCATACTTGTGGCTCTCCAAGACAGCAAATCAAATATTGAATGACCAAGAGTTCAGGAAAGGTGTTAAGCTGTTTTTGTAACCTAGGGTAAGACAACAATTGTCCCTATTTCCATTAGAAAAAACTGAAGAGTTGTTAATTAAGAACTCTTCAGTTAGAATTAAAATGATTGTTCTAGGATACTGAAGCCATAATATTTTCTACTGAGAAGACAAACGAAATAATTAAGTTATGTGTATTTTGCAGATCAACTGGCAAAATAATTTCATCTACATGACTGGCGACATAAGGTTTGCCTTCCATGCCTTGCAGTGTTTCACTATCCCCCTCTGCTGCAATTCGGAAGTATCTGTTTAAACATCCCGAAATGTATGTATTGTGAGTGTGAGTGTGTATTTCTCAACTCCAGAACATCAGAGTAAGGGAGAAAGAGCTTTTAACCTACTTTGCTTTGAACTTCAAAATGTTTAAAGATGTCTCCTAGAGAGATGCTAATAAAGTATCTCAAATGCTTTTCTATTAAGCTTGAACAAGTGAACAGTCAACTAAGCAACTCACAAATTATTTCTCAGTTTACATAAACTTTTCTCTGCTTAGGAAATTTGTCGTGCTCATTTACATTGTATACTATCATCTAGATTAAGCCCTGTATTTACCTTCTAGCTATGTAATGCTTTGCCCTTCTGGTTTTTAATTGAGGACTATGTTTTGCTATCTAGAGTGGAATTGCTTTTGTTTCATATTAGCAGAAATAAAATCAGCATGTATAAGTTTGAATATGTATCAAAAGAGAATTATTTAATCCATAACCACAGAAATCTTTCACTTGTAGCACCAGTTCTATAACTTCTTACAAGGTATTCCAACAATTTCTAGACCATTAAATAATACTGAAAATCAGTTAAGCTGTTTTTACATGTATGAGTCATAATATTATTTGAACCCTTCCAACATCTTGAAAAGAATCTGAATAATATGATTATGTATATAAGGACAACTGATTTCTTTTTACTACCACCACAGCTTGTTGCAATTCAAGAGGAATAGCTCCATCAGCTAAATTATAGTAATGTAATTTATTTGTACATTAAAAGATTATTATGCAAGGGAAGTATCAAATTTGACTACATTTATATCTAGCTTTTTGCCTCTCAATTACACTCAGGTTGGTTAACTTCAGCAAAGTGAGGTGAAACAGTGAAGTTCTAAAGCACTTGAATAAAAAACTTTGATAATAAATCAGTTAATTTCTTGAGCTAAAATAAATCAGGTCTTATCAGCAACTGTGAGTGTTCTTCTAAAAACATGAGAAAAGTAGTCACCAAGATACTAATAAAAACATTACTTGGCTTTTCCAAAAGCTTTTGAAATAAACCAAGTATTCTGCAGCATGTGACAACAGATTAATTAACCTCTAGTATACAATAATCACACTTGTGTGCACAAGTAATTGACAATTGTTAAGAGACTCCAGATACTTCATTGTGAGATAAATGGAATTTTATTTTTAGGGAGAGAGTGATTCCTCTTCATAATAAATGTATAAAAGTGCAATATCTTAAATATTTACTGCATGCATGCAAGTATCTTTTTTGTTGTTGTTGTTAGCATCATATAAAGTAATCTTATGCAATAGTCTCTGCAAGAATACATTTGAACTTATTGTCAAATTAATGCATCTCTTCAGTTGAGTGCCAGCCTGATTATTGCATTAACCGCCTCATACAGGACTGCAGGAAAAAAGGCAAATTTTCAGCAACATCTTAGCAAACAGCTCTCTACTGACAATGCAAAATGACATACTAAAATGGCAACATTTGGGCCATGTTTGCCTACTACATTGTTCAAATGATTGTACTCCAACTATGGTGTTACAGTTTTCTGAAATGCATGTCCAAAAGGCTAATTGTATCTTCCTCTGATTACAGGAACCTTCTGAAGCTGTTCTTATTCACAATTTGTCTTTAATGCAGCCAGTATGATCAACTCTGCAATGACTTCCAGAACTGAATCTGGTATGTCAAGAAACCTTCTCTTTGTGGCAAACAGGATAAAGATATCAAAAAATAATCAAGACAAAATGGCAGGAGGAAGAAGATTAAGCAGAAAGTGTGTTCCTCTTCAGCTGTACTACACATCAGCAGTTGTTGAATTTTACCAGACCAATTTACATTTAATTCACAAGGATCAGAAAGTATTCCAGAGTGCACATACATAAAGCAATACTGTATTTTCTTTAGATGGCAATTAATGAGAGTGGAAGAGGAAGCAATTAATGAGTGTGATATTAAATAAATGTGAATGGAGAAAGAAGTGCCTTGGACAAAACACAGTAAACCTTGAATATCATGCCCAGCAACACAGCATTTTAAATAAGATAGAAAACATCTTCTTTTTAGAGCTTACTGGAAAAAAACAAGTTTTGGTTTGTTTGGGGTTTTTTTGTTTTGTTTTGCTATGTGTTGAGGTTTTTTTGGTGCTATGAATAAAAGTCCAATTTTTGTATTTTTCTATCCTTAACACTAAGCTTGATTTCTTTCTGATCAGTCATCAGTCCTGACTACAGTTTCATTTAGTCTATGTACACAGAAACTTGTGATTCTTAAAGGGGAACAAGAGTTTTCCTTGTTTTGCAGTTTCCTTTTTTTTTTTTTAGAATAAGTATGCAATCAAGGCCTTTAAAAATGAAAAGTGCAACACTTCCAAGCCAGAATAGCTAATAGTGCATAAAATGAAGGGTTTAGAAACTACAGCACTAGGATGAGGTTTTCAGGAAGGAAAGTGTTACTCCCTTTTTTCCTCATTTCTAAGCCTTTGGGCCACACAATTCTACCCCTTCCACTTGGTCAGCTTAGCACTTCTTGGAACCACTGGTCAGCCAAACTGGCTGAAAGCCCTGAAAATTAGACTAATAAAGCAGCCAAGCAAGAAGAGCAAAAATAAATTGGTTGTTTTTCCACCCAGTTCATTGACAAAGCAGCAGGGCTGACATAAGGGAGAGAAAGCTCTGAGCGGAAGAAAACCAGGATCAGAGGTCTTGGAGGGTAGCTCCTTTTAACAGTAATGAGCTGTGAGAGGGGGTCTGGTGCCTTCGTATCAGATACTGATATCAGATGTGCTCCTGAGGAACTGAGAATTGTGCATTTTTAGAATATTTTTTAAATATTCTGGAACTCCTAGATGTTTGGGACAGTATCCTACAAAGTGCCTGGTAATTGGGTGAGATGATCATAGCATCTGATGTAAGATTTTAATCACAAGTCTGCACAACTTATCACACAGATACAGCTTCTACATCTATTTCACATATCTAAAGGTCACAATGACACTGTAGTTTGTTGGCATTATCTTCACTGAGACACAGACATAAAATTAATCCTTTCCTAGTGACTGATCCTTCTCCCATACATTCTGCAACTGGAAAGAAAAATGAGGAACCATTCACTCTTATCTTTGCTTAGGCAAACGGTTTGCACTCTGTTTGAGGTAAGGATTCTTACCCCAACTGTTTTGTTCACTTAATAGAGAACCAACTAATTTTTCCAACTTGCCTGAAATACTATTTCTTCAGTAATGACGATCTCAGATCCACTGATTGTTGACCAGGTATGAGTCAAACTCCTGAAAAGTAGCACAGAGGCCTCTTTCTGTTACGGCTGTCATGACATAGGTGAACAAAAAGATCTAAGAAACACTAACTACTCTTGCAGTAGTACTGCAATCATCCAAAACGCCTTAAGAAAATTTCCTGTCTGCAAAGTATGAATTTTCTTTTCCTGAGACATAGGTTTTATTTCTTTTCTCCCATGCTTCTGAGTTTCCATTGTACAAAAGCCAAAAAAACTCCAAAACTTTTATAATACTGTCAAATTACCTTCTCTGCTGTAACAAACCCTAAATGTTTTGAACATCTGGCTGTAACAAAGATACTCTGGAAATTGTAATATTTAGACAATGATGATGGAGCATGTATAATTAAAAAGTAATTTTAGAGTAATACATGTCTCCAGCATTGACCAAATAAGAATCATTTTGGGAGAACAATAAGTCCAAATATTCCAGAAAAACTAAATTTCAAGGAATGAAGATGCTATAGTATGAAGATATAGCAAAAAATACTGTATTTTTAACCATCAACATTTTTGAGGGGCAGAAACTGTACAATATTAGTTTTTTAAAAAAAACTTTTTCCATCCCTCAAGCAACACACAATACATGCACTTATGTGACACTTTAAGAACAGCAAATATTATTTTAAATACTCAAGTTTAAAAATGCCTCTGACATCCCTTCCTTAAAAGAAAAAAAATATTAATAGCTGGTCAAATAAGGATTTCCTGCAGCATGGTAAATGAGGAAACCAGTTTAAACTGTATTTTGAGAGCAAAAAAACTTCAAATAATTTACATAAAACTTAATGTATCTTTTGACACTGTTTTCAAAATCTCTCTTCCTTTCTTACCTGCAGTATGACTACTGTGAAAAAGCTCAAGATAAACCTAGAGTAAAATTCTTTTATCATCTAAATTGTGACCCCAATGTATTGACTAGATAGAAAAAATTCTTGTATGACTGACAGAACTCAAAATGCTACAGATAACCAGAAGGCAAAACAGAGGAAATATCAGTAGCTCCACTTCTCAAACTAAAGCTATTGTTTTGCAAGACTTCTACTAAACTAACAAGCTGGTAAGGCTTTAGTTGTTTAATGTCTATTAAATTCTAGAACTTATGGTTTATGTCAAAAGAGGGACCGCATTTGTAAAAGCGTCAATTTCTAAAATACCATGGTTAATTAAATACCAGGACATTTAAGTTTTCTAAATTACTTATGTCAGTCTCTCCAAAACGTAGCTACTTTACTAATCTCTTAACTAGAGGTAGGTCATGTGTAGGCCTTGTTAATATGCTGTGAACACTTCATTAGTTCACTAATGTAATAGTCTGCAGGATAACTATGCACAGATCTCCAAGAATAGCAGCACATGTAATAAATTAAATGTCTAAATTTTATTTTTTTTCATGTGGATTAACATGTACTTGTTTTCTCCTAATATTTCATTCTTTTGGGAAGAATGTTTAACAAGGAAAGGGTCATGAGGTTGAGTAATCTGAAAGTCTTCTGCACCTTACAACTCAAGGCTGGGAGTCTAGCAAAATCTATATGCAGCCCTTTTCCCCCATATAGAGTTTTTGCAAATCATGCAGTCAATTCTGACTGTTATCCAGCATTAAAAGTCTCTTCTCCATTTTCAAACTTTAAAAAGTGATTCACAATCATGTGGCAGTATGATTAAAAAGTACAGTCCATACACCTTGACAATCAAAAGAGACTGAATTATAAAAAGTAAACTGCCCTTATAGCTGCATTATCCTACATCTGTAAGGACAGCGACAGTTAATTTGTGAAAAAGGCAAGTTCCAGGTTTCTGTAAAACACATATGACAGCTTTCTTGTGCTAGTGAACATTAGAATACACAGGTTCCCAAGACATTTTCCTTCCCTCCTCCCCATTTATAACATTCAAAGAAAACATATCATTTTGGCAAAGTTAAAAGGGTTTCTGTCTTGATGTTTTTGCCTTCAGCTTCATGTTAGAGGCACAAACTTCTGGACTTAAGCACTATAAGGCATAGTAGTAACCACCAATTAAAACAACAGCAACACCACCACCACCACCACAATGGAATATACTACAAGTGGGAACAGCTGTGTTATTTAAAAAGAAAATGTTTTGTAAACTGTCATACTGCAATGCTGTGTTAGGTGATTCATGTAAAGCTTGCCTCAGCATGCCAAATATTTTTTTTTCCCCAGAACATGCTCAAATTATCTAAACATTGCCACAGGTTCAACTTACCTAAAAAATACCAGAAAATAGCCCAGTGGCACACACTCTTGAAAACTTCTGCAATCACAATATAACTATAAAGCATGAGTAAACTTTTGTTTCGTTTTTATACAAAACTTGGAACCACATTTCCTTCTCCCCCACCCAATATCCCGTAAGAAAAAAAAACCAAACAAATTTAAAAACCCCAAACATTTGTTAGACACCACAGTCTAGGCTTTTTGTTTGGTTGTGTTTGTATTTTTTTTCTTTTGTCTTTTTTTTTCTTTTCCCCTCTTTTTTTTTGTTTTTTGCCCCTTCCTTTTTTGGCCACAGTTCCATTTATAGCACTGAATTCAGTGTGGGCAATGTATTCCCAGGTTAAAAAAAGGGATATTATCAACAGTGGAACTGTGAAAACAGAAGCTGCATGTTGCAGCATGTTGCATTTACAGCATGATCAGGACCAATTTTGTTAAGCTGTATGTAAGAAAGAATCACTGTTCTGATCCCCTATTCAGAATGTCAGTGTCACTTTTTATAATCTACATCTACCTGCTTTAGCTTCATTAAATAAAACACTTTAACTCCTTAAAATCGTTAACAATAGTGACTTTTTGGTTGTTGTTTTTATACCTAAGGTTTCCACAGTTTCTGAAAGACTGATCTGATGTTTTGCATTTTATGATGGTATTTGTAGGGCAACAGCATATATGCATTAGTACTTATGGTACAATGGTTTGAAATATCTCTGAATTTACTTTTCCAATACAACTATCAGAAAAGTGAAAATAACCAAATGCAAATCAGTCAAATAAAACCCGAAATTTCTAGTTAAAGTTTATGTTCCAATATGAGATATAATAGCATAAGTTCTTGTAATAGGATTGTTTTCTACGGCTGTATAAAGCCCTGACAAGATTTGAGCATTGTTTTGAATGTGAATCATCTCTGTCTTGGTGTCTCCAATTTACTTCTACTCAGGAATGTGCAAATGATTTTATACAGCACGATTCTAGTACCGCTCTGTACTATAGTATTTTGTTTTGCAAATAAAAACAACAACGAATCCCTAGTCAGAAATAAACTGACAAAATTTACATTCTTCTCTCTTAAAAAAGTAAATAAAATAACATTATTTAAAATGTGAATTAGCTATAAGACATACAATACAATTACATAGATACATATCAATACAGCACATTCAATTTGCCAAAAATTAATGATTACAAAGCCAATATGGATGCTGCCATATATATATATATATATATATGTATGTACAATGATTATAGCATTCATAATTGCACTATACCTACAACCAGTTTTAAATTACAAGGTGTTTTAAGAGGGAGCAAAAAATACTAACTGTTCTTATTATCGTTCTTTTGAATTTGGGAGGGTTAAGGATGAAAAATATCTCATTAGTATTTATTGTTAACTTTGGTAATCAACTAATAAACCATTCTTTTTTCCACCTCCCATCTGCTGCTATGTGGCAGCCGTTTTTGTATTAAGTGCACTCTAGTGCCAGCTGGCATCATAGATAATCAATCCAATTACATGTCTGAACTCTATACAGACTTTTCTTGCTAGCAATCACGCACCTGGTCAAAAAACCTTCAACCTAAGCTGCGGAATAAAGGCTCATCAATATGTGCTGCACTTTTGTTTGTTAAAAATTGCACATTTAAATTTCAAGAATGATTTTGTCACTGCTTCATTTACATTTATAAATCTCTTCCTAAAGAACATTGAGAAAGGCTATTTTGCATTAAAGCCTATCAAATGCCTATGAATCAATTAACAATCAACCTTATCAGAAAAGATTCCTGAAAGTGATCTCTCATCAATAACTTCTTGTAATACAACTGAAGGTGCCTTGACATTATTACAGAAAACAATCTCATGTCATAACTTACAAAATGAGAGATCTAAATTGTCTTTAAATTACTAGACTACATGCGGGTGCACAGTACACCTTATAGAATATTCACTTACATGTTGGTTTTGGCATTAGAAAATGGTACACTTTCTAAAAAAGGGAACACATGAGCTGAAACTGTGTGTGTTAATCATTTGGCAGTTGATTCAATCAGGTCAGTTCCCAACCCATCCATTTGGCATTTCAATCAGTATCTTATGTTTCAAGCGCATTGGTTTTATAAAAAGCCAGATTTGGCAACATGAATTTTGTACAATAAAAATAATTTTTTTCTGTGGAAAACAAACACTTAAAAAAGCTCTAACATAAGAGAAAACACCCCACACAACTGAGAAAACCAGCCACTGAGGAAAATGTAGTGTCTACGACTTTTCTATTTGGCATTTGTGAATAAAAGAAGAGAGAAAAAAATGGCACATGGCAATTAAAAAGAGGTTCTAACATATTCCATGTACATCCCAGATTGTGTCTTAATTACTTCATAACTGTCTTCTGTGCACCTTTCTTAACTGTAAAACTATGGTTACATTTATTATTCTTAGACAACTGTAATTATGTTTTGCAATCGAAATATTCTAGTCTCAGAAGTGAAGACAGAATGAAGACACCCATGTAAAGAATTTAAAAATCACAGTATCAATACTTTTTGATCCTTCAAAGTACATACTGTAAAATTTAAGTCATACTGATGACTTAAACAGTGATGATAATGTTTTCCTGACCGAATCATTCAACAGAAAATATTTCACCCAGGAATGCAACTGGGGGAAAAAAAAGGCCATTGTACCTTTTAAAAGATAAGGGGATTAGGAAAGGAGGGGAAGAGAAAGGGTTAGGCAAAGAGGAAACCAGCTTGATTTTGCTTCAATAGCAAAAAATTGCTATCCTTTGTAAATGTACGACTGAGAATTTGAAACACATTGAGTCACATGGTTTTACCTAAAAAATGAGGAAATGTGCTGTGAATGTACTTCAGCATCTTTTGTTTTTCCTCCATATACTTTAAATAAAATCATAATATTAACTACAAACTCTGTGGACATTCACAGAGTCCAGGCCGGCAATAAATTAGTATTATGCAAATTGTTTTCACAGATTATAATACAGTCCCTCTTGTATATCTTCAATCATGGAAAGTTGGTTTTGGAGGATGCCCCAGGTACAGTTAGACCAGGTTGTACTCCTTCAGGTTTAACTGTAGGATTGTGTCCTTGACAGCAGCAAAGACGAAGCGGATGTTCTCTGTGTCTGTAGCACATGTGAAGTGAGAGTAGATAATTTTGTCACTGTCTGGATTCAGGTCTACGAACATCTTCAGGATGAACTCTCGTGCTGCCTGTGCATCCCGCTGTGGTCCTGTAAGAGAAATTCAGTTTTCTTAAAGTCAACTTTGTATTTCCACTTCTTTAAAAGAAAATAAGGACGGCTTAGTCTGTGATCCCCACCTAAAAGAAGATGGGGAACCTTTTACTAATCAATATTATCATATACTGGCTGCATTCCTTGTGGTAGGAACTATTAAAAATAAAGATGGAAAGAAATTTTAGATGTTCACCAAGTCAGAGCTGGTCTTTCACTGCTGACTATCTTTTTTCTTTACCAAGATAAATCACCTGTTTTAGAACAGGTGATTTAAAATGCATAGAATGAAAATTTAAAAAAAAATAGCTATATAATTAAATATTTTTAAAAGTTAGTAGAAATGGTGAATGTTCAGTCTAAACCTACTGTATTTAAATTATACTTCAGTTATTTTGGCACTGCAAGTTTACAAGTTCTATATGGATTTTAGTAGGAAGCATAGAGAAATCATATCCTGAACTGGGTCTGACATTGTCATCAATAGAACTTAATTTACTTTAAGTGATAATAAAATACACAGCTGCTCTCCAGCTGAAACTGTTGCCTGTAAAAGGCTCATGTTCCAACCAATTTAAAGTATCTAGTATTTTAGTTGGTATCTAAATTATGTATGCTAATGATCCTATCATATCTAAAGTTGTAACTCTCAGAAGGACAGAGTCAATCTAACCAAACTACATTTTCAGCTTAAAAGATCTCAGAAGGTAAAGTAATTACTTCCAGCCTTCAACAGTGAGGATTCATTCATTTTCACAGCCAAAAGAGCAGTGCAGAAGCAAGAACTTAAGCCACATGCTGGTGAATCCTGTTCCATTATTCTAGTGCTGCCACCAAGTCATTGTTCCCTTGCTCTTGTGTTTCTGAAATGTGGGTTTCTACAGAACACAGATTTTCAGTGCTGTTTCCTCCTATTCTCTTCATTAGTTCTGTTGTTGCACAGCAATACAAATACCAGCATCCAGCTGTTATTTGTAGCTCTGTCCTTCAGTAATCACAAAATCAATAGTTTGGTGCCCAGCACATGTCCACACATGTCACCAACTGGATAACAGACCTTATTTTAATACTTCAGGCTTAAAATTTGTAACACTTCCAATTTGTGCAACTAAAATTTAGGAAGGGAATGTATGAAAGAGAAAGCACATACTTTCTGGTGTGCTGCAAATCTATGTGGAGGAAGAGTAAGCTTTGGCAGTAAACGGTCGTATGCATGTGAACAGATGTACAAATATGCACATACATACATAGATGACACATTTTCTGAGATTTGGGAATATAAACAGATAATAAGTTTTCTGAGGCAGGACAGAGGACACTGGACAATTGGGCCATGTCCAACACCTCTACAGCTTCTAAAACACAACTGGCTCTAGCCTTTAGCTTGGATACCAGACTCTATTATAGACAAAGAACAGCAATATTAAGTCTCACAATAGCACATATATATGTGAGTATTTATGAAGAAAATTCTTGGGCTTCCAAAGACAATGATTTCATCAAAATAAATCATGTAGTTTTCTAGACAGTTTCTAACAGAATTTTGTTAAACAGTTTCACAGTAGCTACACACACTGTTTTCTCAAGATCTATTGGCCTATTCAGAGATATACCCAAATTTGCGCACCTCTACTCTTACGTTATTTAAACTTTTAGCTGATTTCAAGCACAGAGAGGTATGTGTATGACCTCAGGAACTTAAAAAAATTGAGTGAGTTAATGTCAAATTTAGAAAAGTGGTTCTGGTCTAAGAAACCTAGAAAAGAACTGTCATATGGGTTAGTAGCTTTCTTGCCCACTGCTCTCCCTAATCAGCAGTTTTCAATGACTGGGTCTATATGATGCCATGAAGATCTATGTAACAAGTGCTACATCAATATTTTTCTCTTATTTTCCTACCAACTACATCCTTTTTTTGTGTTTGCCCTCTCTCCCTCTCCCAGCCTGTGAGTCAGTTGTCAAGTACTAGCATACAAAGTGTGTCTTCATATGACACACTGACCTAGGAGCATGGCTTGGCCTCCCTTTCAAAGCTCTTACTAATGCACTGTGCAGCAGAACTCCTTAATTTAATCTGTCCAATTTGCCACCCTGGCCAGCAGTTCTCATTCCTAGGCTACTTTTTCCCTTCTGAAGATGAGAGAAGCAGTCCAGCTAAAAATACCTATTTCTGAAACCTTCCTCAGATCTCCCACTTTCCACATCCCAAATACACTGGGATAGAAGAGGGGACCACCTCTGCAAGCCACAGACTCCATCCTGCCATAAGAAGTAATCACATCAAATTGTAACTTTGTCTCTGGAGTTAGGTCCTGCAAGATCTACAGAATTAGGAAACAAAAGATACTCAAAGACTTGCAGGTCTTCACTCCCACATCCTTGATAGTCCATAAAGTTTTTTTTTCCCCTCATCAATGACAAAGGAGAAGAGAAACAAAGTTTCTACAAACTGTTTGAATTCTTTTTTTTTTTTTTCTTTCCCCTGGAAAAGCATTTTACATGGGCTTTGTCAACATTTGAGAGGAGGTAACAGAGCAGACTGTAGGGTCTACTCACCTTTGGGATGTTGTCTAGGGAACCTGTTACACAAAGTAAATTCAAAAGAACAAGGATATTTCTACTCAACTGCCAGATCTCTTCTATATATTACTATGAAACTAAATTACTATGAAACTACACTGACTCATAAATAATATTATCTGATCCTGCAGGCTTTTTCTGTTCTCTTCCTCTTTAACAGAAAACAAGAAGTACATTTTCCCCATTATTACTTTCCATATTTGAACATGAGAGTTTTAATCTTCTTCTCAGCTTCCCAATCAGCTATTCCTTCCTGGTGGGACAAAATCAATTCTCTCTTTAAAAAAAAAGGAACATTTAGTTCTTTAGACCTCTTATTATATGAGTTTGATTTTTCTCTGTTACCAAGGCCTCCTCCACTCAGTTACCTCAAAATACATAGCTTTTCCCCTCATAAGAACTTCCTGAAAGTACAGCTTTAATAGAAACACTTATACAGCCCACAATTTTTTTTATGGACAAACACATTAACTCCATATAATCAATGTAAAATTAAAGCACAATTTTAAAAGGTACAATAAAAGGGTGGAAGGGGTGGTTGCTTGTTTCTCTGAATGTTACAGAGAGCTTATAACACTTCCCCTTCAGTATTCAATCTTATATAAAAGCAAACCTCAAAACACCAAAAATATAAAAAACTATATGTACAATTAAGGAATATGTTTCTATTTATTTTTAACTCTTGTATTTCAATTTAAACTCTCACCCTAACTTTGGTAAAATGACAAAAAGTGGTTCACTACTAATATGACAATATCATCTAAAAGTCAACAATTTCCCAATAGAGGTTCTGCCATCCTACCCACAAGTCATTACAGTACAAATCAAAATCTTAGCAGCCTAAAAATTCCACAAAATTTCAATCACTTTTTACAATTTTTTAGTATTTTTTAAAGGAATATACCAAAGTATCTATCTGTCTAGTATTTGGTCAAGCTAGCACAATTTGCCAGTACTACAGTGTAAACACAGCATGTCATTATACTTACCGTCATACTCTGGAAAATAATCAACTAGATGGGAGTACATAATTTTCTCCTCTAGTAGATCTTTTTTATTTAAGAACAGAATAACTGAAGAGTTCTGGAACCATGGATATGTGATAATTGTCCTAAAGAGTGCTTTGCTTTCTTCCATTCGATTCTGGAATAAAAAAGAGAGCAGAATTTTGGTGGTCATGAGATTATTTTTTTTTCAAAATAAATTCATGCATTTTCACTCCATTTGGCAAAAGAATCCATTTCTTGTTTTGCACTTTCCTACAATATATAAGATCCAATTAATTAAATTAAAAGTAATGAGCAAACAGTAAATTAAACCTTCAGGCATCTTCCTTTTGCAAATTCAGCTAGTTAGGCCATAAGTATTCTTTAAAACACTAGTCACGAACTTGAAAGTTGTAACAGGAACATTTGCTAAACCTGATTATGCACAGTTACAATCAGCCAACACACTGGTGGTTATTGAAATACAAGTCATTCATGGTAGAGACATATATAACAACACAAGACAACCAATTCAAGGTTTAAGAACATTATTTATTTTACTTGCCTTTCCCAAATTTTGAATACAGAGTTCAGCAATCCTTAGAGATCAGCTTAAAATAATTGCAAGTAAATTTAAAACCTGAGAATATATTTTGTCAACATCAAAGGTTTATGACATTGAATTTTAAAAAATCGTAAATTATTACCTTTGTTTCTAGCATTGTTGCCAGATGAAGAATTATTTGCACCTGGACTTAATACAATGCTTATTGTTCAGAACCCACTAGCCTGTGGAAGAACACAATGCTTATTCTGTAGGAAGAAAAACTAGAAAACAACCAGCCAGCCCAGTTATCTTAACTTTTACCAGTTCACCAGGCAGTCAGGTATGACTTTGGGGTTGCTGACCAGCAGGTACCACCAAAGAGAATCACAGGACGAAAGAATGCAAGTACAGAGGGAAGGGACCACATGTCAAGGATTTTGGGGAAATTATGATCGTATGTATGTTTATTCTGGGAAAATTAATATGTATGTATGTAAAATACAGTATATAAAGAGAAAATGTCCTGTACTCAGCACATACAGTATTTGGAAGAGCTATCCCCTTGTGCATCTGGCCAAATAAAGAATGCCTGCTTCTTAATGCTGCATTGGGGCTACATTAATTTTAACTGATTTTTGGTAACAATGCCACTGGATTAGCCTTTAACTCTTTAGATGCTCCTGAAACCACTTTGCATTATAGCTGAAATATCAGAAAAGCCTACAGTTATTTCTATTTGTAAAACTTTTGTCATTGTAAAATAATGTTACAATTAGATTAGTTCCTAACTGTTAGGCTGACTTGATGTGGTTAATACAGAGCCAGAGAAAATAAGGTTTTTAAGACAGGAACTAACTTACTCCTTTTAGTATTATTAAAATTTAAAAGCTGCAGCCCCCTGAAAAAGTTGTTTCACCACCAAATGGGCCTCCAGAGGATGACAAAAACATGAATCCTGCAGATTCTGCTGTTGCTGAGCCATACAACAATCTGTCAGATAACTCAGAAAGTTTTGCCGTAACTGTATATTTACTTCCATCAATTTGCATTTTAGAGAGGCCAACATAAACATGAATGGGAACTTGAAAAACCCACTAAACATAAAACAAAAAATGAAAACAAAAAAACAAATACTACACTAATTCAACTTTTCAGTAAAAGCTGATAATTTGGTCTGTTAAACTTTATTGCATGTTGCTGTAGTGCATGAAAATAAATAGTTGAATTTATATATTGAGAAACTAATGCAGACTAATAAAACATTTGCTTTCATGCAGTCAGATCTCATGACTCATATTGATTTCAACACTGCCAGGATTTCACTCTGGAAGGAAAGAACCTCTAATGTAAACACAGCTGAGCATAAAACATAACTCCTTAGACAAACTGTTAATAAGATGCTATTTTCTTCTCAACATTCTATACAGACTTCTTCTCTTAACAAGACCTTAAGAAAAGGCAATGGGAACTACCTAGTATAGTTATATCTGTTATATGGTCCACCTCAAAAAGTTTAGCTTCATGTAACTCCAGAACTACTTGTTGGCAAGTACTTGTGTCTTCTTCACTAGACTAAAAAAGCTCAGGTCTTCACAGGACATTGGCTCTGGGCCCTTCATGCTTTTCCCAGCAGATTAGGTGACCATGAAATTATATATATAATTTGCCTTTGCGAATTATTTCAAAGGGAAATCGAAGCAAACTGGTTAAGGACAGTAAACTGACATTTTGATATGTTGTCATTTATATCTGTTGTCTGCAGATGTTTTGTAGGAATTGAAAAATGGCCTAGAGATTTTCAAGTAAATTTTATCTGCCTCTAAAAAGAAATGCAATTTGCCATTACAGATTAAAATGCAATAATGGTTTCATTAATTTACTATTATTGACTGATTAAGAAAAAATTTGAAGTGACTGATTTTTGACTTCTCAATCTCTGCTTAGCATTCTGCTGTCTTTTGTCTCTCTGTTTATCCAATTACTAAGGGCAATTCAACTTTTATGGTTGTCACAGCAGATAAAAACAATTTTTATGCCAGAGTAAATTCCTCTAACACTGGAAGAATTTATTATCCTCTAAAATTTGTCTTAAACTGGTTTTCTGTTTCTAATGATAGCTCACTCCTTTCAATGCTTACTCTTTTCCTTTATTGATTATATGTGCCATAATATTTTTTATCAGTTTAATTACAGTTGATTACTTGTGATTACAAGATCATATGGTTGAACGGGTTTCTGAAAAAACCTTTCTTTAACAGGATGCACTATTTCTTGTGTAAAAGATAGTTTCATGTTACAGTATTTTCCCTGATAGTAGGGATACGATTACAAGGAGGATGGAAAGTGACTAGCACTGGAGATCTGACCTTCTGTCAGATGCAACATGAAGGAAGCTTTGCTAAACCAAGCATTACAGTATGGCTCTTCAAAACCAAACCAACCAACCAACCAACCAAACAAAACCCCTAAAAAAACCAAAACCACAACAAACAAAAACCCAAAACCCAGCAACAATGGGGAGCAGGCAATATTTACTAGTTTGTCCAAGTACTTAATCCCCTTTTATGAGCAGCTCTATCTCACCAAATTATTTCCAGAAAAATCTTATTTCAGCTCCAACAAAAAATGCTGCAGATAGAAACTTGAATAAGTAATGTACAGAAACATGCAGCTGGATGTGGCTCAAGTCTTTCTCAGTAGCTGACAGCCATTGTCAGCAGGGAAGCCAACCTTCAACAGCAATCTCTGTTCAACAGCAGCAACAGCTCATCATGACCTCTCTGGCTTGGCACATGGAAAATTAGCATCAGGATTACTGTTTTCACCATCCTCAAAGATCTGCTGGCCTGGGTAACTTCCCTGATCAGCTTTTGTCTGCTGTCAATCCCAAATTACATAAAAACATATTGATATCACCAGCTGTTCCTCTACTTTTGTTCTAAGGATATACAGATGCCAATGTAAAATTCTCCATCTTCCATACAACCTGACGAAGTTGTCAGTCCAAGGTAAAAATATCACTATGAAACTGAGTAAGAAATACAGCAGACATACTCCAATAGTGAATTTGTTAACTATAAACAAGTTACATAATCTTGGACAAAGTTATCCTAATATTTAAATAAATATCAAGAAAAAACACTGTACTTACTAATAAACTACTTGACTGTCCAATTTTATGACTAGAAATATGTTTCTATGAAAGAAAAATAAAATGGAATGTCTTTCTGTCATGTATTTCTTACATATAAGATTTTATGCTGGAAAGTTTTTGTACAACCATTAAACATTAATAAAAATACAAGCAGAAGTATAAACCATATTTCCCCACATTTTTATCCACATGCAAATCTACTCTTCCTTAAATTTTAATGGATTAAAAAGGAGTATACCTCATTCCAATTTTATTTTTATAGGTACACTTTCGATTTTCCTATCAAAATGATGGATTTCTCATTTGGATGTCTCTTTTTTATCTGTTGCTCTGGAAAAATGCAATTACTCCTACAATTAGAGAAATAACAAAATTGAAGTAATTTATAAGTGCTCAACTGTCAGATCCCGAAGAATACCTGCAAGAGTGCTAAAACAGCATCTAAAAGCTGTATCAGAGCTAGTACCCAGTGAAGGGAAAGCAGCATTTTCCAGCTAACAAGCAGTGCTTTGACAGAAAACACTTAGTAAAATATTAATCTGAAACAACAGAGAAGCACTAGTGGAGTTTCACCCATTACTGCCTTTATGACTATCTAGAGTGGCATCTAGTGGGTGTACTGTAACTCACACACTGAACAAAAAACACAGTAATTACTTTTCTCTTTAAAAAATGTTAGCAATTCAAGCAGTGTCTATTAGAAAAATTAGGATTTCACATATTCTGAGGAACTACATTTTCTTGGAATGCAGTGAGAGACAAGGTGGCAAGGAGGTAAACAAACACACATTTTTCAGTAAACTACTTGTTCTGTGTATGCAACTTCTGTATGCTAGCAAAAATGCTTACATGAATCAGAGGGCATTCAGAGATGATAATGGTAGAAAATGAGATACTGACGCACGAAAGTTTCAGAAAAAGCAGAGGTTAGTATTTCTGAAGGTTACTGTCACTGTCATGGACTCTATTATTTTGATTGACAAAAACTTTCATTCTGGATGGTTTTTATGTACAACTCTGTATTAACTCGGAATGTCTCTATTACCCAACTAAGACCCCCAGCAATTATTTTCTGTATAGAAGTAGTAGAAGCTGTATAGAAAGACCTACAGCCTATTTCTTGGCTAAATATTTAAGGAAGCTGCTTTGCAAAACCTGGGAAACAGTAGAGGAAATGAGGAAGTGGGAGGTAAGTGCAGAGTCCTTCACTATGTAAAAAAGTAAATACAGTATCAAAATTGGAAGCGCTTTGCATTTTTGCCACCAGTATGAAGTATAATCTAGTAACTCTACTGCTGTAACTAGTCATCTTAGTAAAAACTGCAATGGTTGTATAAATGTTTTGATGAGTAACACAAATGCAGTCAGAGGCCATTTCAAATAGAGCTCAGGAATAATTCCTTTATTTTGTTCACTGTCTTCAATGTTTCTGTAAACTAGACTGAAAAAAACAGCTTCTGGTAGAGGACTGGGAAGAAGTCTCTGTAGATAAGAATTGTATTTTTAAATCACCTGGAAGAAGAACTCTCAACTCTCCAATTGTTGCGAACTGAATTTGCAACACTGCACTTGAAAGTACATGGCCATTTTATGTACCCAGCAGAGACACAGATGAAGCAAGTGACAGTTGAAATCCATTAAATCAACATGTTCAACAACCATCAAAAAGCAAACATACTGTCCAAAGCAAAAATGGTCTATAAAGTACTCATAAAACATACTTCAAGTATTGCTGTCAAGTATTTTTTAAAAGCAAAAATGGCTCTTAAATTATTTTTCATGATAAAACATTAATGCCAAAATTGGCTATTTTTATAATACCTACATATATTTGAGAAAAATGAGTAAAAACATTTTAAAATCAAATTGTCCCTGAAAAAAAAAAAAAAAAAAAAAGCAGTCATATCTTTGCCAGTAGCACCATTTACAAGCAACATTTCTGGCAGCCTCTGTATGCCGGTTCATAATCATCCAACCTCCCAACTTCCATTATGAACCACCCACTTCAACACAAGAGAGAGAGGCTCTGACTTTTCCTAATGAAAATCTTTCCCAGCACTGATAGTTTACATTCAAAAGGTTCTTTATCCACAAGCCAAAAATAAATATGCGTTTGTGTGGACAGGTATGAAGAGATACAATACATCCAGCAATGAGGTAGTTAATGTGCTATTTTCTCCAGTTTCCAAATAAACAATCAATTCTGGAGATTTGATTTCCCATGGGAAAAAAATAATTAAATAAATAAGTATGAGGATTTTAGTTCTAACTGGGAGTTTCTATTATCCCTCTGCCACACGTTCAATTGTTCTGGATTGTTGGCTGTTGATGAAAAAACCAGCCAAATGAAGCATTACATTTATTTATGATGTAGAAAGACTGAAGTCGTCTGATCTCAGAATTGTTTTCTTTCAGCCGTCACGCTAAGCCATGTATGACTGACCTGAGAATAAGTAACACAATGCTGGAAGAGAAGTGGAAGCATGCTCAGATTTGAACAGCATGAGAGTTCTGATGAAAAAATGAAATATGTTGTTCAGATAATTGCTTATTTGAAGAGTAAACATACTCTGAACTGTGCAGCCTCATGCTATTTCTTATTTTTGCACACCTCAGAACAAAGTGTGACTGGAACATGGTAGCAATTTGTCACCTGTTAATGTACTATACAAATTAACGCTACACAAGTTCCCTGTAGGCTCAGCTGTTTTGCAGATGTACTTTTGTTCAGATTTAAAATTTGAGCTGTAAGCCCTATGTTTCATGTCAATATTTTAATAAAAATTTAATAAATTTTAATAAATTAGATTTTAACTGCAATATTTTTTAACAAACCAAGCAATATTGATCCTTTCTCTGTGGGGCAATTTACAAACAACAAATTTTTCCATCGAAAGAACAGAGCCTTTATTCAGTTACCTGGAGCATAAAAACATTGCAGAAAACCACTCTACAAAGTTCGTTCCATTTCAATTTGTAGTTGTGGCTGAGATACTGAGGCCCTAATTTTTGTAATATCCTGTTCTGCCTTCATCTGATAAAAATGCAAGACAGTTCTTCAGTGTAAATTAAGTACTGTGAAGGTAACTACATTAATGCAGATATCCACTGTCAAATAAAGTAGGGTTCTTCAGGGGTATTAAAGAAAAACTTATGACATGACTATAAAGATGCTCACCAAGGAAACAAAGAAAAAACTGCTCCTTTCACATGTCATATAAATTTTTTTATAAAATCGAAGAAGAAATTACATTGGAGTGGATCTGTACGTGAAAGTCATCAGGTACAACTCCTTGCTCCCAGCAGGAAAAAATTTGTCATCATATAATTTTACTCATGGCTGTGTTCAGACAAGCTTTTAACATCTCTCTTCAGGATGGAGATCCTACCTCTCTAAACAAACAATTCTGCTTTCAGACTTCAAGATACAGGAACAACAAATCAGAAACAGTTTTACTGATGGCCACTGTATTTACAGACTATTAATAATAGTCACTTTAATAATCCCCTGTTGGTAATGTTTTGGACAAAACATTTTTAAGAGAAACCTTCTTCCTGGAGTATATAGCTCCATGAAAGACTCAATCAGATGGTCCCTTCATATTCCAGAGATACAGATGTTCTAATTTGTCTGAGACTGTCTGAGACCCCCTGAACTCCTGAAAGAAAACTGCAATGGCTATTGGAAATGTTGCTCAAGCCACCTCCAGACCTACTGGCTCTGTTCACACCTCAAATTACAAAATTTCCAATTTTCACTTAGCCTATTAATTAATTAATTTATTTATCTGAACTGAGGAAATTATATTCTGTCTTTTCTGGTTTTGATCTGAGAACCCTATAAAAATGTACACATAACCACCACAGAGCTATACAAACTATATTAAATCTTATATACCTTAAGACTTTTAGTGCGCTAATAAATATCTACAAGCTTCAATAAACATTGTTCTCTATTTTGCTGTTTCTAAGTACTTAATTAGATGTGCAAAGACAATGAACTCACTTTTTTATAGAATTTCATTTTACAGATATACTCTTATGTCTCTAGTTCTTCCGTAACTGCAAGTGGTTACGGTTGTTTTATGAAGCTGGAATTCATTTTTCTAATTATTGCACTGAGACACTGAGATTTGATATGTTGAAAGAAGCTATCTCTAACAAGTATTCAAATGCAGCATATCCTGGAAATCTAAAAAAAAGCCCACTTTATTTAAACAAATAAGTTGACTTTAAACTTAAGAAAAAGTTCTAAACTGTGCCATTTGATAAAACGGCAAATTTCTCCAAATTTGCTGGCATAATTCAGAGCTACAATGTGACCCACAAGACATAAAAGATCATAAATCCATTTAACAGAGAGATGATTCCTTAATTTTTTATCTCACCATAAATCCTCTTGGAGTTTTCTGAAAAACTGAAAAGGTCAAACATCTAATAATTTAATTTATAACATGCTGTCCTTTGTCACATCACATCAGACTGATAAAATATTTACTTAATTTACAGTACTATTAATGTAATTAGTATATTATGTCCTCTGGTTCAAATTTTGTCTTAATTTTCAGCTATGAATCTAGACAGACTCTCTATTTTATTTAGGGCAGAATTTGGAACAGTTAGCTATCTCTCCTTTGTGTTTGTTAGAAATATTTAATGACTGTACATCAACTGAAATTTTTGCAGGATGTGTTAAAATATACCATCCTTACTGACTCTTCCTGTTTTGTATTTACGTACCAAAATCAAGTTATCTACAATCTAGAAACACACTTAAAAGAGATGCCATTGGGTCTGAGTATCACCTGTTAGAGAAATCATAGCTAAAATACAGGTGGACAGACAGGTGTGCTTATCTTCAGGACTGAAGCTCACAACTCTTGAGGTATTTGTCATGGGAGTGCAATGTCATGGGTGTGTCATTTAGAAGTCATCCTGCACCTCTCTGGATAACAGGGAGTCTGAACTCTTGTCTTATTTTCTATGTATGTCCACTTATACAAGAGTTACATTCCTCAGAACTTTTAAATCTAAACTCCTTCAAGGGCATGAAATAGAAACAGTTTCCAGCACTACCTCACATATATCCAGTAAGAGACAATAACAAAGACTCTCAACTAAGTGTAACCTCATCTGATTTATAATCCAAATGTATTTCTCTTGAATAAAGTAAACAAGGAAACAGATTTACAACTGACCATCCATCAGGCATTACATTTTCAAATAAAAATCAAGTCATTATTTTCTAATAAGGAAGGTCATATAACCACCACCACCTCCTTCACCCCCCCCCCCCCAAATAGAAAATAGTACTTTTTAAAGATTTCTATTTACTCATAAATATTATATTAATGAAAAGCTGTATTAACTAAAAAGGATGACATAAATGATTTAACACTACACTTTTCTCTGTAAAAATGTACTACAGGAAATGAGACTTCAGGCAATATGCAATGGACTAATTAGAAAAAGAAAGTAGGCCACCTTACAAAAATCATAGTTTAATCAGGCCATGAAAGCAATGAAAAGGAAATAGCAGAACACTGTAAATTGTCAAGTCATATATTTTAATTTCAGTATGAGCCATAGAGACCAAAGAATGATCAGATTCCATTCTAGTATTGCACTGATGGCATACATATTAAGAAAGTAGAACATTCACACACACTCCCTCCACTTTGGTGCTAAAATTTCAATACTGCTCCACAATTTAAAGCTAAGCATAAGAAGTATCTCTTGGCTGGTTACCAAAGTCTTCAAGTTAAACCACTGTCTTCCCTACTGAGCTTGTTACACCTCAGTGAAGAACAAATATAGCTTTGTGGGTTGAATTTCCTAATTCAAGGTGTCAACAAACATTTAAAGCCATATTTCTGCCACACCCACATTCAGATAAACTATGCTTTGCTTTGTGTGGAGTAAATAAACTCATTCTTCCATTAATTCTGGGACTGCAATGTTTAGAGATACAGAGAAAGGAAAAAGAAGGGAAGAAGGCAGTGTCCTGGCATACCAAGAAAATCTAGACAGACAGGTGATAAGTTTGCTGAAAGCCAAAACTTGAGCTGCCCAGATTGGTGCTCAGCTCTAAGACTGTCTAGATCCTTTCCAGAGTTAAAGTAACACAGGCCCAAGTGTGCTGGAAAGCCTTCTAGGCTACATATGTGTAATTTGAAAACAAAAACTGGTTTGAATTAAAGACATGAATATATTTTAAACTACAAGTCAAAAAGGTTCAGAAGTTTTCCTCTGTTGTTAAAAACATAAATAGTTCAGTAGTGAGGTGTAAAAACCTCATCTGCAAGAAAGTTTTGACTTCCATGAAGCTTATTTTGGATAGTTAGAATAGTGTTTGAAAAGTATCATAACTAATTTTACTTTATGCAATTTCCAATGAATTCTGCTTTGCTTTGTATAATTAAAATGCTTGGTATTTGTGTGTTGACTTTGTGGCTACAAAAGAATAATGCAAACAGAAGAAGATATAACCAGACACTTCCAGTTTGACTTGAAACAAACCAAGTCTGACAGATTTCTCTTTTTTAATTACATGTGTCTAGCTTCCAAATTATAGGAGATGAAGCTGGTGCAGACTACATCAAAATTTCTGGAAATTCAGCTTTGAATGACAGATAATTATACACTTAATGTAAAAACAGTTTTGTTTTATGAAAACACTACCAATGTAAAAATTTCCAGAGCTCCAAGGCATTTAAAACAAATAATCCTAAAGAAAGCTCAATATACAAAATGTATTTGTCCAGGGACACCTGTTTTACTTTATGTCAACCACTGTTTTAAACACTGCAACTTGTATCCAGCCATGAAGAAGATATTGTCTCCTTTTTTCATCTAACTTTTTAAAATATGTGCTGAAAGATTTTCATAGAACAGTGCTAATTACTAAAATTCATAAAAGTTCAATGAGTAACTTTAAAAAGCCCTCAGGATAGAAAAAATACCTTCAACATAAAAAATCATCCTTAGTCTTCATTCAAAACTGCATTCAAAATAACGGATAGCGTACTTTGAACCATCAGCACACCCATTTGCTTACTTCTCTTGGTTTTTTAAAACAAAAATACAATATACACCTTAGGCTTTAAGTCAAAGGAACGGAGTTTGCTACCCTGGGGCTGTTCCTTAGGAATTGATAAATTTTGTCTTCATTTACACCACCTATTATTGTGCCTCTGCTCATGATAGTAACTGAACAAACATTTCTCTGTGTTCAACTGTATTCCTCTTCAACACAAAATAGGGACTTCTTTGAATCCTTCATGGAGCAGATCCACTTAGCCCTACTTGAAGATTGAACCCTTCCTCCCCTTTGATACCTGAAGTGCTTCTCCTTTGGGTGCCATTTGTGCATGATTGCTTCTAGATGCATTTAGAAAACACCTGGGACTGGACTAGTAAAACTTCTTTTTTGAACTCATGGGTTTTGCTGACAGTTGCTTACCTCATTATCTGACTCCACAAGCACTTGATCATATTCACTAAGAGCTACTAGGAACATGATAGATGTGACATTTTCAAAGCAATGTATCCATTTTCTTCTTTCTGATCGTTGGCCTCCTACATCCACCATTCTGCAAAATTAACAACCACATCAACTCCATTAACACCTTAACAGATAAACACCCAACCATAAACACAGCAAAATACAAGAATTTAGTTTAAAACACAGTTTGGTTTGGTCTTCTTAGTGGCTTTTTTTCCAGTGATATTAAATGGAATCTGTTATAAGCATGTTAATCATGTTTGCTTTAAGTCTGATGGGTGTTCTGTATTTGAACTATTGTGAACCTCAAACCCCTCAGAATTATGAGGTATAAAGGTCTCATGAGCAAAGATTTGGCAATGTATGCCCCATGTATTCAGAAACAAACACAAAAGAGATGGTGGACCACCTTTTTCTCCCCCCCATAACAGAATCAAAATCCACAACTGTCCCATTTTAAGCAGACAAATAGAAAACAATACTTATCTACTAAAGGCTTTGACAGCCAAAATCAAAACTCATGTTTGCTTGCAGTGTAATCCCATTTCATCTCATGTCTCAGTGTAAACACAGCTGTCTAACTCGTAATTACAATTCCTTAGTTATTTTTAAACAACTGTACTTGCACTAAAGTAGGGTGGTATCTCTCTAAAAATCAACTAACAAATGGTAACCTTTTATTCCATGATTTACATGAATGACAAGACACACGGTTGGATTTTCAGATTATTACGCATAGTGAAACTTTGATATATATTACTGAAAAGATTAATTGCAGATTTTTTATCAGAAAAAACTACTCTCAAAAATAACAAACCTAACTGGCTTTGATCGCTTTGACATCTTTAACATGAGCTCCTGAATACACGTGGACAATTACATGAAAATAAACTCACTAAGCTCCAATTTTAAAACCAGAATAATTGCTTTCTATGTAGTTTAAATGAATATCCTTACTTGACATTGCTAATGTAAAAGGAAACAAAAGAAGCAAAGCAAGTGGGTGCTAAAACTTTTTTCCTACCTGAAAATGACACTTTGTAAGTCGAATGGATATTCAATGATCCCTGTTGTTGGGACTCGAACTCTGAGCACATCCTGCTGGGTTGGCAGATAGGTGGAATCTGCTATGCGGTCCAAGTCATTAAGATAGCTAGAAACAGGGAGAAACAACAGGAATGCTAGACAGTGACACCATCATCCCACTGAGGAAAAGAGAGAGGAAAACTTGGGAAGGAAGTGGGGTGTGGGGTAGGGAGAAGTGCAACAGGGGAAAAAAAAGCATTATTGGCAGAAAAGAGAGGATAAAATATTAAAAGGTACTCCATCACCACTTACACTTACAAGCTAATTCTAAAGAAAGTTAGCAAAATTATTATGTTTTTTTGTTAATCTCATATAGCTTTGCTTGGCTTTCACATGTAAATTCACCAAAGTTGTCAATTACATCATTCTAGGAAATTCAGAGGCATAGTATTGTACAAAGTGTGAAAACCATAAAATTGCTTTGAATCTGTAACGTATTTCTTGATATTCGATCTGTATGAATATCAACTCCATAAGACTGAATGAACCTTCCAAAAAACAATGGACTGCTATAGAATAGATAGTGGTCTATAGGAGTCTGGTGTAACTGACTGGTAATAGATCATTACCAGTTATATAATGACAGGAAGATAAAGAGCACTGTTTTGAGACTAAATTAAAAATTGAAAAGACCAACCACTGACAATTAAAACACTCCCCAGATCTTGTTACCAGAAGGCAGCACAAACTAATTAGTGGGATCTCTGGCACCTGAACTCCTGCATTCACACTGAAACTTCTGATTAGGTTGGTAAGTCTGCAGTACTTGAAACACACTCCAGCTGGCTAACAAATAACCCAAAATTGTACAAAATTGCTTGTAAATGTTCAGTAACTATAACACAGACCTATTCCGCTTATTGGTTAAAGATGAGTTTCAACCATAAAGCACTAATGTACTGAATGTTTTAATTAGCTGTCATGAAAAACATCCTCCAAAAAAGGAAGGTACCCATGTGTGTGTCCAGGAACTAGACATCTAATGAAGTCAGTGCACCATGAAGCTTATGCCCTCCCCATGGTGGACATGTGGCAGAAGGACTGCTGCAGGAAACCAAGTTCTTTGACATTTGGCTAGTTCACAGCAGAACAGTAACCCTACAGTTAGTCACTAAGAAGATAAACTAATGTAGGGATCCTGTCATTCATTCTAGGGGATGAGAGCAATAGTTTTGTGATTTGTTAAATGATGATGAAGTGTCACCAACTTCTGAACATGTTCTTTTCCTTGTAGTAACTAGTGAAGACACTATTTTTAAACCCACACAAGAAATAATCCAACTTCTTCTAGAGGTTCTGGATTACTTTTTAATAAAATAGTGAGAAGTTATCCTGAACAATGACAGAAACAAACAAGTTTAATTTCTACCTTACAGTAAAAATACAGAAGAATTTGTTAGCTTTGGGAAGAGCCAAATTATTATTGGCTCAATTATAAAATTATCAAATTTCCTTCACTATGTTTCATTAATGGAGTATCAATTCAATAGTCAATACCAATGTGAGAAAGATGTATTGAACACTATCTCAGTTAATCCAGAAGGTACTAGTCTGAAAATATTTTCTGAGAATGCTAATTGGCTTCTGGCAATGAGAAAAGGGCTTGAGAGTCTGAGCACTGGATCTGCCATCAGGGTTTTTTAACACAAAAAGCAGCAGGAACAAGCTCACCACCAATTTGTTGGCAAAAAAGGAAAAAAAAAAGTGAATGAAATCCAAAACTATTTCCATAAGAAAGTGACAGACTCTGAATTAGATTCTTATTCCCTCCCACCCACAGAATAATTAGTTTCATTTTGTGATGAAATATTGAAGGGAGATAAAGAAGCATTGCCAGTCATTACATGCTACAGTGGTATTCATAAGAACAAGATAATTTTAACTGAATAAATTGGCAGGTGGCCCATTTACACAATTGTCTTGTTGTATTCCTTTGGCAAGCAGTCTCCATGGTGAGCCTGGTTACTGCATCTTTGCACAGTGGACAAGTTACTATCTGGTAATACACATCTGGCTCATTTTAGAAAGGTAAATTGTTACATCTCATTTGTGTTTCTAGAAATCAATAAACAAACAGATGAGGTTTTTTGGGGATTTTTTGTCCTAAGTTTCACAAACACTAACTTATCCTTAAAAAATACTTACCTTTTCCTTCTCCTCATCCTTTATGCTCAAGTTCTGCTCACTCAGTAACCAAACACAGGTCATTTCCTCTTTCACCTGTAGCCCCCTACAGAGTCTACACAGTCCACAGAAGAGTCCTTATGCATCCTTATAGAGTCTTACTTAATATCTATAGAGTCTTACTTAATATCCTGGATTGCTTCACTTAACAGAATAAAGAGTGTTGGGGTCTCTAAGAACTGTCCTGAATTATACATTCAAACCCAGAATCAAGGAATTAGTGTCAAAACCAGTAGGAGTATCTCACAGGAAAAAAAAATCAAAACATAAGGGTGCACCAAAACCCTAAAAGAAGAAAATCTTTTTTACAATCATAATTAGAATTACAGGCTAACAAAACCCATTTAGAAAACACCCTGCTTTTTTTGTTGTTTTCCAGTTTTTCTGTTTGATTTTTTAGTAGTTGTTGTTTGTTTGTTCTGGTTTTGTTTGAGTTTTGTCTGGTTTTTTTGGAGTTTCTTTACATTTTGTTTTAACAGACTCTTTTAACTTCTGCTGAAAAATTACTTGTGCTGAAATTCAGATTTAAATTAAGTTTTGCACTGTTGTTCTGAAGCAAAGGAACTGGCATTTTCTGTTACTGACAGTTCTGCAGACAATTAGACTTCCTGTTACCCCATGGAGATATGTAATTTGGTGTTCTGCTATCAACTTCAGGGGGATTAAACATGAAAATTTGAAAATCAAACTGAAAGCTCTGCCAGCAGCAGCAACACAAAGTTGCCTTCAAGATATTCTAAATTCACTAAAAATGTGGCATGTCTCTTTTAAAATTTACATAACCTCTAAAATAAACTAAGAATTTAAAAAAAACATCTATTTTCTTTAAGTAAGAACATCTATCATTGGGATTGACATCAGGGTCTTTCCATTCCATTTTATTCACTGTTTTATAACATTGTCTGAAGACTTTTGATATGACAGAAATAAAATGTCTCTTTTCAGTCACGTGCAATCTTCCTAGAATACCAATGAGAGCAAATCAACACACATAGCCTCAATACATTATCATAACTTGTGTATTAATTGCAAAACACTACATCTCTACATCCACAGTACTACACAGAGAAAACCTAAGGCACTTTCTCCTTATGAAGCACAAAAATGGATTTTTGCATTTCATTAGATGGGGTGGGGTGACAGTCTGATTATTCTGAACAACTGGTTGTTGAGCTGAGTCACTATTTCAAAATGCTGAGAGGAAATATGTAAGTGAATGAAGCTGACTACATAAAAAGAGAAGACAACTAGAATACAAATAATATTTAAAGACATACCAGCAGCACACACATTTTCCACATACGACTATTCTAACTGTTCCTGTAACATTGAGATTTTATTATTTGGCTTAACATGGTTTATTTACTGTCACAATAAAGACTTTCACTTTTAAATCTTCTTTGTACCAAAAGAATTGGATATTTGACTTTTTTTTTACCTTCATGAAAGCTGGGGCTTAAAGAAATTCCCTGATCACCAGGGAGGGGCAGCATTGCACACATAACCTTTAAACATTCTACAGCTTATCAAACTAATGATTTATTTGTTTTTTAATTACTTTATGAGGCAGCAACTTTAAATTAAAACATCAAAAGTGCTAGCTAATGCCAATTGTCTTCTGCTTTCAACTCTGTTGGCTCCAAACCACCCTAGCTGCTCCTCTGCCCATCCCCAGCTGCCAGTTCTTTAACTTGTGCAATAGCTTGATAACACATCTCTGTCAATGTTATTTGGAACAGTGAAGAAACACTACTGAAATTGTTCTGATTATGGTTTATTTGATGGATATGTCCTAGGATGTCCAAGTCCATAAACTCCAGCAGGAAAGCAGGGTGGATTTACTTTCTTCATTGACTTATCTACAACCAGAAGAAAACTTGTGAAGCCACAGCTATGTGAACTGCATTGAGTTTTTTAATGCAGATGGATGAGGAGTAAATGAAAATTTGATGGGCTTTTGTATGTATCTGCTTACTAATAAACTGATTCACTGTGGTTCTAAAGCACTTAGCTAATGCAGCCCTAAAGTACTGACAACTATACTGCCCTCCTGAGGAAACAAATCTACATACAAACAAGAAATTTAAACAAATAAGAGAAATGCACAGTGTGTTTTAGGGTAGATGCTCAATTCAAAATGGATTAACACATACTGCAATACACAGTCTTACCAATGCACCTAACTCTCCAATGTATACTTCAACTGACTTTACATGCACTCTTGCAAACAAACCACAAGACTTGATATAGATACAATCTTAAAAAAAGGACAGTAGCCAATAATTGCACAGACCAAGTATTTTTTCAGTTTAGTGCCTTCAAACTTTAAAGTCATAATAACAATATGGTTGTTGGAAACATTCTGGAAGCCATCCTGAGGTCTAGTTCAGCACTGAGTAACCACCAGCATTACCACAGGAAATTCAGTTGTACAGGTAGTAGCAACTGTGCAAGACATTTAGGTCTCAGCTACATGGTACTCAGAGTTCATTTTCACCAGCTACTGAGAAATCTTGTTTTGATGAGTCACACTGTAGCTATACGGCCTCTCACCCAAACAGCACCTACTCAGCTAGGCATTATAGAAAGGAGATAAAATGAGAAAATACATTGTTCTGAGTAAATTTACAATACAGACCAAGTTTCTAAAGTTAATTATATCCATAATTAGTTTTAATAAACATGAATTTTAGTGGTGCTGAGGTAATTGTCCAGGGGGTTGCTATAGTGACAGGCAGAAGGTGCATTACCGAGGTGATGAGTATGTAATGAGCTGCTGGCAGTGGACCTCCCTTGACGGCAGGACAAGCTGCCAGCATCTAGCAACATGCCCGTGATCTGCATGCTGACCAGAAGCAGAGGAAGACTTTTGTTTCCCAGTCAGCACCAAGAGCTAAGTAATTATTTTTAATGCACGCTACATCACCTATGACAAGGTCCAAGCCTGCAGCCAGCTTCAGGGAAGCTGCCAAGCTATGGACGTGCTAACAATGCTGTTGAAAGAAAGCACATGTCAAAGGTACTGTGGGTCCACATTTCCAGATAAACAGCAGGAATAGGATTATGGGAATACACTGACTCTGTACTTTCCTACATGTATTTCCCATATGGAAATCGGGCAAGGAAGTGAGACTCCTAAGCTTAATAAGCAGACCACAATTGTTTTAACCAGTAAAGTTCTTTAATAAATTGAGTACGACTCCCGCCACCATGAACAGGCAGCTCAATACTGAGCCTTACTTTCCTAGGGCTACACCACCTAATGAAGACAGACCATCAAAACTTACTTGAATTTACTTTCAGAAATCAAGATCTTGGAGCACCTTCAACATGGGGCAGACAGACACTTCAAAGAAACACCCTGCTCTAGCTATGAGCTACTACTTATCAGCATCTTTGAGGTCAGATTTTTCCAAGTAATCAGGTGATAAAGAAGCATTTTCTATGGAATTCATAGGATGAATTTCTGTAACATTAAACTTTTTTCTAGTTCTATGCTAGTGTATAGCCTAATTGATCACATGCAGGCAGTAAGGCATGGGCAAAGGTAGAAAGGATTCAGCCTTCAATCCATCTCTAACATAACTTCCCTATCTGAGGTTATAAATGAGACTAGTCTGCTCATCAGTACTGTCTAATAACTTTTCCTAAACTCAACAGGCAAAACTGATGTAGCGAGGTGCTGAATTAACACTCACTGGCACACTATAAACCCTGGGCTTAGGAGTCTGAGAGACACTTTGAGCACAGAAGTCTCTGGAGAGCAGAATGCATCTGAAACACACTCCTGAGGAAAAAGGATCTGACTGGCACCATATCAGAAACATTATGTCATAAACCTCTAAATAAAACCAAACATTGAGATAGAAGTAATTATTGACACTGATAGAAAGGTCAGTATAAAACCAGTAAAGAGGATTTGTTATCACCCAACCAGCCAACACATGTCTATGGGGAGAACGAGAGTACAGGGAACTGTTTGTTGGTTATTTCAGTATAACCACAGTTATAAGAGCAAGTCTTACCAGCAACATTTCACATGCAAATGTTTTCTCATTGCATTCAATGACAAGAGAGATTTTGGTATGATAGTAACCATAAACATTTACATCTTTTCAACCCCGAAGTTCAGAGGTTTAATGCAAAAAAACATTTTTTTCCTTAAGATTAAGATAGTTCATGGGTATGACCCTCTTATTATGCTCTATTTCATACACAGATAATAGCAGTGCAAGAGAAAATAGAAACCTAACCGAAGTCTATGATGAAGGATAATTTGGCAAGATACTAAATAAGATTTGATATATCTCTGTCCTTTGGAGCCTGCCTGTTCTGGAGTGGGGTGGAGCTATACTCCATACTATTGTTGGGGTTTGGTGTGGTTTTGGGGTGGGGTTGGATTTTTTTAGTTTGTTCTGCAAAACTTTGAGCCAGTTGATGAGGCCACTCTCCTAAAACCCCTAGCACTAATTTGGACCATGTGCTGAAAAACAAAAGCCTTTCTTTTTTTGCTTCTTAGAGAAAACATACAACTGGCTTGACTTTCAACAGCAGATATGCAAAATGCCAAAGCTGCTGTAGCAGGATTTTTCCTGCCTCACAGAGCTGCCAGAATAATTGACACAAGTGTTCTCTATGCTGAGAGGCAGCAGTCCAGTAAATGGAATTGATTTTCAGCATACAAAACTAAATGTAAACAAGTACTGGCTCTGTTCTCAGAACTTCTGTAGAGGTTTGCATTTCTAAGACTCTACACCATTGATGAAAAGTTGAAGTAAATTGCCAGTTTCCAGAACTGGAATCTTATCTTAATCTATGGTTTGAAGTGAGGTAGGAAGACATCAGCACAGCATTTTTTTAATCCATATTCCACCTAAGCCCTACCTGGCTGTCTTCCTCAATTTCCTACCTCACTAAAAGCCAACCTTAGCAAAGGCTAAAAAGAAAAGTCACCAAATAAACAAATACGCATGCAAATTTTTCTTTTTATGAACTGTGGTGTAAAAATTATACAGTCATTAAGAACATGTTTGGTGCTGCATCAAAAAAATATCCTGAAATAAATACACACTGTATACTGCTTTACATGGTCCCCCCTTCCTTTTTGAATTTCCCAAGTTGTGTTGTATAACCTGCAGTTTTTGTATGGGAAGCAGTACCTTGGTATGCACATCCCATCTTTCTTCAGACATTGCTTTTATTTTTGGGACTATATCTAAAGCATAAGAAAGGATTATCATAGTTCTGCTGCTTGATCTTCGAATTCAAGACTTTCATTTTTATTTGCTGTTTCTACTTTACTCTAAACTGTTAGGCTGTGTAAACTCTAAATACAGAAAAGCAGAATCTACAATTCTGCAACACAAATTGTCCTCAAGTATAGCTTTAGGACCTTCAGGTATATTTTTACAAATGAAAGTAAGCAAGAACTAATAAGCAGTTTATTAAATAATAATGTACTTAGGCATCTTTTAAATTACCACTATATGACTATATGGTTTTGTCACTACAGTCTAATGACTGCTACACAAATATCCCAGACAGTTGTTCAGAACTTGCTATCAGTTCAACTTCATAGCAGGTCCCAATTTCAGACATTATTACTACTTCTGAAAGACTCATCATGCTCTAAGACTGCCCTACGCCTTTATGAAATAAAAAAATTATTGCTAAAGGCAATGCTAAGAAATGGACTAAACTGCGTTAGTAAAAACTTAAGATTCATGTGCTGATCTTGCCCCCCTGTGTACCCCCAAGCACGTTGTATTTAACAGAGGCTAATTCCACTGAAATTTATCTGTTTCAGAAAAGTAACACAGAAGGAAGACGATAGTTTTAGATGACAGATATAAATGAATTTTTTAGCCAAAATTTTGAAAATACTTCAAACTCAAATGGAATACTGTCATAGAAAAATTACTAGATAACCAAAGCCTTACACCTCCTGCAACAATTTTTACAAAAGGTGTACTTTACTGAGCAGACATCACTAGGTTTCATATCTTTCTTTCTGGTTAAAATCAGTGATATGTGGTAAATGACCTCAGATTCACACCCTTGAGCTCTTATATTACACAGTAAAGTATGGGAATCTGCATTTCTATACTAACTGTCCAACTACCTGAGCTCACAGTATTTGCAAAGTTGTGCAGCTGCAGGAACTGAGCTGTTAAAGGTGACAGCAAATGCAGAAACAAAAGCCTGAAAGATTATACATGCATGAGAATGCAATGGCATGCGTGACTAAAGAAGCAGTACATTATATAATAACAAAATGTGCTATAGATATCCACTGGCATAGCTAACACACTAATGGGAAAATTATACTTAATTATCTGAAGTGTTAGAAAACATAGCCATGGAAGGGAAACTAAACAGACATTCTCAGTGCTTGTAGCAACTAGGAAGTCATTAGTTGGAGGTACACAGCAGCCAAATACTTCAATTTCATGTGGCTAGAAAAAGATGAAATTGAAAATCTGAGCCAAGCAAGGCTCTGGGACACTTTCTAGGTCTCTTAACTCTTCCTACATTTTGTTAATGAATGGTAAGCCTTTAGTGTCATACTGGAGAAAAATGGTGAAGAATTTTCAAAAATTCCAATTGCAACCCAAATTCTCTAACACAGAAGACTATTGGCTCTCCTTTCCTTAGGCTTTGAGAAGGTATGATACAATCAAACTGTTGAATGGTAACCTTTTTACATTTGGATTAAGGTCTAGGCAGCTGGTACAGTATAATCTGAATTATCTCACCTTATCTCTGACAGCTACTACAAAGGCAATTCTCCATGTTAGTTTACATCTGTCTCACACTGTGAGGCAGCATCTTAAAGGGAAGTAATTTGATGGTAATTAAGTGGCTAAGTCACCTGGTAATGCACATGGAAAGCAAATAACCTCTATATACCTCAGGTGCTCTTGACTTTACTACAGAGAAGTCTAAAAGTTGATTTTAAAACAACATGAACATCCAAGCTTTGGAGCATCCAATGGTCAGGAAAGAGAACAGAATGAATTTGTTAAGCCTTCAAGAAGTTCAAATCGACTCCCATAATGCAGGAAATTTTCTTTCTTAGACACTACTCCCACTTCTTCTAGGAAACATACAATGTATGTATTCTTCCAGAGTACAAGCAGTGGGTACAAAAACATCAAAAATGAAGCTAACAATGACAAAGAATGACAAAACAGGTCAAAAGATGGCAGAAAGTGAAAGTAGTATGATATACAGGACATAACAGAAACCTGAAACGTAATTTAGAAACAGTAAAATAACAGGAAAAAGACTATGCGTAGTAAGGGAATAATTTAGATTGCAAAAGACCTCAAACATCATTAAGTCCAACACTTATCAATCACCACCTCATCACTTAGACTATAGCACTAAGTACAACATCCAATTACTTCTTGAACAACTCTAGGATGGTGACTCCACCACTTCCTGAGCAGTCTGTTTGAATGCTTAACAACTCTTTCCAAGACTAAATTATTCTTGATGCTCAGAAAAATGAACCTCAGCTGGTACAACTTGAGGCTCTGTCCTCTAATCCTATCTCTTGTTACCTGGAAAAGTGTCTGACCCCCAGCTGGTTACCTCCTCCTTTCAAGGCAGTTGTAGAGGGTGGTAAGTTCACATCTGAGCCCCCTTTACTCCAGGCTAAAGACCCCCAGCTCCTTCAGCTGCTCCTCACAGGACTTGTGCTCCAGACTCTTCACCAGTTCTCTGGACATGCTCCAGTCCCTCAATGTCTGTCCTGCACTAAGGGGGCCAGAACTGGGCACAGGATTTGAGGTCTGGCCTCAGCAGTGCTGACTGCAGAGGGACAAACCCTTCCACAGTCCTTCTGATCCAAGAAATAAGATGTGGTCCTGATGACCACACTATTTATGATTCAAGCCAGGATGCTATTGGCCTTCTCAGCCAGAAGATGGCTCATCTTATCTGCTGTCAAGCAGCACCCTGAGGTCATCTTCTGCTGGGCAGCATTCCAGCTACTCTGCCCCTGCCTGTATCACTGCCTTGGCCTGCTGCGACCCAAGGGCAGCACTCAGCACTTAACCTTGTTGAAGACTGATGGCAGAAAAGAGCAATAAAGGCAGCAGACTGAAAATACTATTACTACTACTACTGCTACTACTACTACTACAAAAAACAGTGGAAAACTACTGAGAAGATGAGAGGCATGTGAAAGGGATGAATGAAGAACACATTTGACATTGACACATACATTTACCAGATATTGGCACATATGCCAACACGAGAGTGGGTGGACAACAAACCATCCTGGTTATACGTCAAGTCAGAAGACAATGAGCACCAAGTGCTTTTTTCTGTCTTACTGCCTTGTGAATCCCAGTAGTAGCTTTAAAGCAATTTGTTTCCTTGCTTTGTGACATTTATAACGCTAATAAATTTGTTTGGGTGTTTTACTGGTAAACACACATACTGTATTTTTGAAAAACTATTTCTTTTGTGTCTGCTGATTTTTTATAGTGGACCTCCTCATCCAGAAAAAATTCTACTTGCAAGCATAAATATACATAGAGGCTTTTCTAAATACTCATATACAGTGATTAACAAGTCTAATTTAAAAGATTTTGCAGAAATCCATAGTATGAACTATAATAAAGTCACCAAATCTGCAAAAACTTATGGTAGACTGCTAAACATGCTGAGCTTAAGAAATAACCAATCAACTAGTACATGTACCTTTTGCAAGACAATGTACTAGGAGCTTTTTTTTTAATAGCTACTTAATGATTATTCCCTACTATTTTAATGCTACTCAAGAGATCCACTACGATGCCAATTTATTAAAAGTAGATCAAAACTATGGTATTCAGCACAATCTGATCTGAAGTAGCATGAGATCATTATTTCCTACTTAGGAGAGTAATTCTATTTCTAGCCTCTAAGGTAGAGCACACAAAATACATACAGTTATTTCAACTTTAAAACCAGTATCTCATCTGTTGTGGAAACAAAGTTAGGACCTACATATACAAGAAATTCAAAATATGAGATGCTTCACCTTCTAGTTAACCCTGCCACTCATTTCAGTACAGAAACAACCTGAAAATATATTGTTAGTAACGTGTCTCTAAAATTTTCTTATCACTGTTTATGCATCCTGAATTTTTTCTCTTTATGCAATATTGTATTTGTTTCCTTACCACCTAAAACCAAAACACAGTATGGTATGTTTGGGGACAGTGAGAATCTGAACAATACAAGAGAGATGCCATTGTGCTTTGCACCACTCTACACCAAAACGTATGTGCAAAAATGATGGGTTGGGAAGGTAACCAGGACAGAAAACTGCACAGGACAACAGAAACCCTCTGCACAGGGCAAAGGGAAGTCATGGTGTGGTGATAACATTGCAACGGATATGAGGAGACTTATGTCATGCATCCATCGTCTTCAGCTGCCTAAATTCTATCAGCAAGATCCTAGTAAGTTCATCTTGACTAATTCCCTTATTAAGTGCAGTACTAGATAGGGATGCTTAGACTACTGTGCAGATAAATGTCATTCCACACCTGTCACGTCTAATGTCCTGCTACAATGAGCTTAATGGAAGTTCCATTGTGCTTTCCTAAGTGAGAGGCTTCCATTCACATACACATGCCAAATGGAGACTGGAATTATGTCACTAGAATAATTTTTTTTCATAGCTAATACAGAAATCAATGTAGAACCTGTGGCAGTTTTTGCCACGGCTTTAACAACAAACCATGCTGTGTTCTGTAGCACAGGTCAACATCAAAAAGCCATCATCTGTTTCTTTGACAGCAGATGAGACATTTCACCTGAACTGTATGCCACATCACTAAAAAATAACTAAGATTCATGGAGTAAACCTTCTGGCAGACATCAGATTCCAGTGACAAATTTCACATGTTTTTTTAATCAGATCCCAGTCCCAACAAAGGGGTAATATTTCAGATATTTTTTAGTCACATATGCATTTTTATTATTGTTGCTCTAGAACAAACAATTTAACTTGAAGTGCTTTCCTGATTTCTTCCTGGCAGCCATGTTCTTTAAAGTTTAGAATTTGTTTCCATAATAGAAAGACAGTTCAGTATAAAACAAATCTCTTTGTTTAGTACTGTTTACCTCACCACTAAGACTGCAAATGCCAGAGAAGAAAACCAGAAAATCTGGAAAATAGAAGTTGTTGGATATTTAAATTTTTATTAATTGTATGGAGGTCTACTTTGGCTGCACTCCCCAGTATTCACAACTGTCACACTACATGAAATTATTTTTACATATCTTGCATTTGTGATTATATGTTAGAAGAGAGTAAGTTGAATAGGCTTAACAAAAATCACCCCCCAATTTAATCATCCCTAGTTTGAATGTTAATTTAAGACTTTGTATGATCACAGACTATCATTTTGTAAAATAAGCACAGATATAATCCTTAAATAGATGTATACCACTCCTTAATTCAATTTATATTCAGCTATGCTTGTGCTGCATATACATATGAACATGTACACAGACATATAGTACAACAAGCTAAAAAGCAAAAATTACTTTGTTAGAAACAGAAAATTATATATAGATGTTCATTGCTACCATGTACTTACTATTTAGTTGAATCTGATAATTGATATTCCCGTCGTCTATCGTAACACTCCTGAATTCCAGGGTCATTCCATAAGCTTCTTATTGCATCTACATATGGGTTCTCAAAACTTGACACCTTCTCTACATCAACTTCTCGAACTAATAGTGCATGAGCCTAATTCAAAACAAACAAAACAGTAAAAATGTACCTCATTTTCTATGTTTGCAGTCAGCTCATATACAATGAACAAGATTTATAATTCTTCACATTGGCTATATCATCAACACGTATTTAAATTTGAAAAATCAAATATGAAGATGATTGTGAAGATGCAAAAAGGAGGTAACTTTTAAGCTAACATCACAGGGAGTGAAGTTGTTCTTGGGAAAATTGCATCTTAGACTTCTTTCTTTTGGGACACCAGCAATTATTACCATAACATCGAAACAAAGGAAAAAATAAACATAACAGACAAAACAGAAGGATTCTGTAAGTACCACCAAATTCAAACTGGTCATTAAGATCTGGCTACTGATAGTGCAACTCAGTTGTTTCACAACCAAAATCTAGATGCTGTAGGTGACTGTTCAGTTCAATACACTTTTGACAACAGCAGACATTTTCCATGGCCTTCTGGGAATATAAGAATTTCCCCTTTATTTACCAGAAATCTTGTAAACACTTAATCAATTATTTTTGGAAAACCATGTCTTATACATTTAGGATCTTCTTCATGGGTTTTCTACAAGTATTTAAAGCAAGATTCCAGAATACAGAAACTGGAATTTTGTAATCATGACATCTCCACTTGAGAAGATCTCAGTCTTCTACTTAATATCTTTATTATCATCTCTTATTTTTATAGTAATGGGAAAGTAATGGGAAAGTAATGGAAAATAATTTCCATTTTCCCAATGCAAAATAATTTCCAAGCTACTAGGAGATACCTGATCCTACAGATTCTACTTCAAAAGAGCTGAGAAAGTTCTAGTAACTCAGCACTATTACTAAGAAAAGTGTTCATATTTTCTCTGTTCTTTGGTTTGTAGGACTACGTTAATGGTGGTTAGACTGGTTGGACCAGTGAGTTGGCATTTCACTACTGTGAAGCACTTTTTTCCTTTGGCTACTTGTGTGCATTTAAATTAAACTGGATTTTACCAAAATGCTGTATATATTTTCCTGAACTACCACAGTGGTTATGACAACAATAGCAGTTAGCTGAATAAACCGAGTAAATAAAAATGTTTAATGCCAAAAATGTATTTCACTTTTCCAGCTATAGGAGGAACTAATTCAGTCATCTTTCTTTGGTTTGTCTTTTTTTTAAATCAGTGTAAGTCTTCAGAATATCCAGTGTAAAACTCCCGGGTTGCAGAGGTTCATGCCATTCCCTCAGGTGCTGTCACTGTCACCACAGAGAAGAGCTCAGAGCCTGCCCCTCCTCTTCCCCTCCCGAGGAAGTTGTAACTGCAGTGAGGTCTCCCCTCAGTCTCCTGTTCTCCAGGCTGAACAGACCAAGCAACTACAGGCACTCCTCACACGGCTCCCCTCAGGGCCCTTCACCATCCTCATGGCCCTCCTTTGGACACTCCCTAACAGTTTAGTATTTGTGTATTCCGGCACTCAAAACCACACATTAGACTCAAGGGAAGGCCATTCAAAGGATAGTGCAGAGCAGAGCAGAACAGGATAATCACCACACTCTAAAATCCCAGCTACAGAATGACAATGGCACAGCAACTTTGTATGATCCCAACACTTTCTGGTAAATTGAACTTAAATGCAACTATGGATGTCTACTGTAACACTTAGAGACTGAGAATGCTGCAGCTGTCAGACAGTCAGTACATGCTATATGGTAATTTACACATAAGGCTGCCAAACCCTCACAAAACCTGTTAGAGCAGCATCTTCCTCATCATGGCCCCATTTGCAACATGAAGATATAAACAACATTGAAGGCACAAAGGGAGAAATAAGGGTATATAACAGCTTCTTTGTTTCCTCATAGTAAAAGGATGACATCTCAGTTGGGTGAACTGAAATCCATCAGAATTTCTAAGTAATATAGACAGAGCCTGTGTAAATCAGCCTGTGACATGGATCTATGGTCACCTTAGGAATGCCATTACAGGGCTACTCAAATGTTTAAAATACTAGACAAACAGGCAAATGAAAACAGTGTATACAACCTGCACTCTAAGTATTACACACTTCTCATGACTTCCCATAATTAAATCATATTTTAATGACCCTATGACCAAATTTGTTATTTGCAAAACATCCCCAAGAATTAAGGTATGGAATAAGCAGATGTAAACTGTGCAGGTAAATAGTTCCATGAAGGAAGTAAACTCTTCCATGAAGGCAGGAAATTGTACGCCATTTCCGTGGAACAACTCAAAAATCTTACAGCTGCAAAAATTACTAACATAATTGTAGTATTGTGGGGCATTTTTTCACCTCCATGGAAATCTTAATTACCAAAGTATTTCCAATGTTTTGTCTGTGTCTGGTATATAAGGCAATTTACCAGGGACATAATACCATTTCAGATATATTGGCACTTCAGAGACTTGAGGCTTGATGTAAAATACAGATATAACTCTGGTTTTCAAAAGCAAAATTAAATTGAAACATATTCTAATACTTGAAATTATTTGACTACCTTTAATGAAAAACATTACAGTAATTTCTAGTCATCTTTTTTCCCCTGTGCTGCTGGAATATGAAAAAAAAACCCATCTGAAACAAAAAAATACCTGTTATTTGAAGAGAGGGGGAACATCTCACTTCCTCTCTCTGCTACACAAGACTTAAAACGCCACAGAGATAATGCACTAATCTCCTCAACTGCAGTGATGACAGAGGCAAAAGAGAAATTTTACCTTCAGATTTTAAATATTAGTTGTCCTTTTATATTTTTCACTGTCTCTAGTTGTTCAACCTATAAACTAAAATATGAAGATTTAATAAACAAAAATTAGAGGCTCTTTTATCCTCTCTTTTAAAAGTTTCATACCTCTAACTCTCCAGACCTCTAGTTCTCCAGATCCCTCAAGACATTTGCCTACTTTCTTTCTTAGAAGGTGAGATCATTAAGCATTACAACTTTTAAATGCTACAACTTTGCTTGTTCATGACTGCATAGGGTGTTACGCTCTTCAAATACTGGCATAGCTACAGAGCTAAGCTGGAAGATGACATCAGTGCAAAACTGAACAGCAGGTTGCAAAAACCTATCACAAAAAAAAATCATAACTAATATTTACATTTGTGTGTGTGGCATGTTACATTTGCAACGGATTATAAATTAGGCACTTTCATACCTCCTGCTACTAAATGTAGCACCTTACATGAAATTTTCACACACTCGTCCTAAAGTTTTGCAGCTAGTGAATACTTTCCTGATGTGTGCTGTAAAAAATGTGTCATTTTTGCTGTTGAGGATCCTAGAAAAAGAAACAGCTTTATTCTATGGAAAACACTTTTGCTTTGTAGAGCTGGGGAAATTCTACAGCTGACTTTCTGAAATATCTCTATGGATCAACCAACTGCCACATCCTTTCCACTGCTTTAGTAATTCACCCCCCAAAGAGCTGGTTTTGTGTTGTTAGGAGATGAGGTATCCTGCCCTGAAATTAGTCAAGTCTGCCTAAACATTCTACTCGTTTACAGTCCCTTCTAAAATACTTCAAAAAACCCAAACAAACCCCACACGTGCAATTTCATTCTAATTGTAAACAATAGCTTCAATTATAGGATTAATTTATATATATTTAACTGCTTGATTAGGAGTGTATGACATTAATTCACACATTCAACTTATTCTCCAGGCTTTGCCAAATTCCTTTTTAAAGAAAACAGAGCAATGAGTAAAATACAGTCCATATAAGTAAAGAGAGATGCAAAATAACTGGCAAAAAGTTATTTTTGCTAAGTTAGTACTGGGTTTAAATAGTCTCATCAAGTCATATTTTGAGTTGTTTTCCATTACTTTTACTGACAATTTTTCAAAGGTTTTCAGCAGCTGATGAAATTTTGGGATTAACACTTTGGTTCAGATAAATCCTTAAGACTCCCAAGGATACCATGGAATATACCCGATAATGTTCTGACATTTTTTAAAAATTAATTTTAGCATTTGAATTCTAACACTGATAATCTGAACATAAAACTAAACCAAATCTTTTTCTTTTAGACATCGTTACTAGCAACAAATTACAATCTCATCAAATTCTCACAATCAATAACTGACAAGGACAAACAAGTAAAATAATCTTCTAGCAATAAAACCTATTTACAAATTTAATTCAAATCTTCAATGACAGAAACTAACAAAAACCGTTTCAGATTTGAACTAGCATAGGCAAGTACTGGCAACAAGCTCTTCTCTCACAACAATTTTTGTAGCTAAAAGGAATTATCTAAATTACTGCTCCATCTATAAAAAGATAGTATTATCACCAAGTAATTCTTGAATGTTTACAAAAACACATTCAAGCATGGAGCTCTAAGCAACCTGGTCTAGTGGAAGATCTTGTCCACAGCAGGGGGATTGAAACTAGATGATCTTTTCCAGGCCATTCTATGTATCTACAATAATATTTTCAGAAAGATATCAATATTATAAGTATTTTTTCTTATTTTTTTCTCTTTTTTTTGGTGTGCTCTTTGTCTTCTTTTTTTCTCCCAAGGACAACTTTTAAGCTGAGATCATCCAACCATTATTGTGCTATAATCCTACAAATAATTATTGTACACACAACATATAACAAAGTATTTCTCCTACTTCATAAACATCTCAGTTTTTAGACCTTTATAATATGCTTCACTGTTTTTAAAGAACAGCGCTCGATAAGTCTTGCAAATAGCACATTTTTCTGCCAAATTTTTGTATAGTGGTTGAGTTGAATTTATGGAAGAAAATGTAGTGGAAACATGGACATGCTGAAATTTTCACTCCATTTGCAAGCAAAATAACTGGCTATACTTCACAAGCCTCCAAGAATCTGCTACCTCAGTCAATCACTGCAGTACACAATTAAGTGCATTAAAAAGAAGTAAAATAGAAGGACAATGTTCCAGTACTAGAATTCTCACTTAACAAGCATACCATTGAACAGATCTCCCACTAGACTCACTCCTGTGCCTTGGTCCTGCACTGCAGACTTTTTTTAAGAGCACAAGGAGTAACAGCCTTGCTTGGTCTCATGGATTCAAACACCTAGAACTGAGAAGACGATGCACCTCTTTTCACAGATGTCATGGCCAGTTGATTCAGACAGTTAAGCACCTACTTGCTTACACAAAGAAACTGCAGGAATTGCACTGCCTTTCAGACCTAGAGAAGAACGTATGGTGGGTGATAGGGCACAGGGAAACAAACAGCAGGCTCCTTTTAAGGGAATGTCCGGGTTTTGGCTGGGATAAAGTTAGTTTTCTTCTTAGCAGCTGGTACAGTTTTGGATTTAGTGTGACAATAAAGTTGATGACACACTGATGTTTTAGTTGCTGTTAAATATATTTACTCTAAGCCAAATTTCCCATACTCTGTCAGCCAGCAGGTGCACAAGAACCTAAGAGGCAGCACTGCCAGGACAGGTGATCTGAGCTATCAAGGGGATATTCCATACAGAATGTCATGGCCAGTATGTGAACCAAGGAAAGGCGGCTGAGAGGCACTGATCACTGCTGAGCAATGGGCTAGGCATCATTCAGCAAGTATGATTCAGCTGAGCAGCTGTTCTGGGCATGTTGTGTTTCTCTTAGGTTTTGTTCCTCTCTTGCTCTCCTTTTCATTCCTATTATTATGATGTCTTATTTTGATTCAATTATTAAACTGCTCTCAGCTCAGCCCATGAGGTTTAATATTTTTTTCTCTGAATCTTCTCCCCATCATGGATGTAGCAATCAAGTGCCTGTGCGGTACATAGCACTAGATAGACTGGGATTAAACCAGGACAAGGAAATGTGCAATCGTATCTGAATTTCAATTCAGGACAGAAAGTACTACGTGGAAAAAGTATCCTCTACACAACTCATACTAATTAGAATTGTCAGATGTGATAAGTTAAAAAAAGTACATAAAAGAAAAGCATTTTGCCTCCATATTTTTAAGTCACACTTTTTTATCTTCAAAGAAGCAGAGTGCCCTCTACTGACTAATACATAAGAGCAGAGGCAGTTATTTCAAACTGCTATTTCTAGAAATATCAGAGAACTGGGAGGGTCCCTTTCAAAATAATGAATGATTCCAGCAGGAATTTTCCTCTGTAAAAATTGCAACTAACTTAAATGATCACATTTGTGTGCTGTCCAACCAAGAAGACTGTCCTTCTAAACAATTACCTCACTTCTTGGAAGTAAACTCTGAAAGTGAGCTTCAGACTTACCCTAGGCATGCAAAGATACATGACACCCTATCACCTACTTATTTTGAGTGTGCTCATTAATCCCTAGATGTTTAGAACAATGAGTTGGCAAGACTGAACTAAGGGGGCAAAATGTAATCTCAGATGAAAAGCTGTTGTTTAGAACAGGGTCATACAAGAATCAATTTAGCCCCAAGATGTTAAAGATAGCAAGCCAACATTATTTTCTCTAGAGAAACCACAGACATATTATACCATAGTGATGAGTAACAATTTGAAAAATGCCTTGAGGGAAAATTAAAATAAAGTTTTATGCCATGTGTGACCTAAAAAAGTGATAGCTTCCTTATAAATTAGGTACTATCTTCTCTATTCCTAGAAATGGACTGTATTTGTGCTGGCTGGTATCAGATGCCAAGAAGAGCTTATTTAAAGGAGGACGGAAAAACACTGCTGACTTCTCTTTCAAGGCTTCAAGCAAACACCAGTCCTGGAACATGCTGCCAACTCATATATCTTTGGGAAGGAGGAAGAAATGACCAATAAAACACATCTTTGCAATACTGAAAATATGGAAACAAGTTTTCTATTTTTAAGAGCTTGAAAAGCTACTCACTTTGCTGCCTGGTGTGTGTAAAATTGATTCATATGTATTTTTCAATGATTAACTTAGCTTATTAACTATTAATATTTGCAGGGAGAGGTCACAGTGGCCTTTTAAACAACCATTTGGGCATGTTATTTACCACCAAAGCACAATTGGATGAGATTCTCAGGAGAAATAAGGCATGTTCTTTATAAAGGTAACATCAGTCATCGCATGAGAGGAAATAGATTTTTGAAGGGTTATGTTTGTGTCCTAATAGTACATTTTTAATAACCTACATGGTTTATTTGAAAGCCTGTGCTTTTAATAAGAATGACATCTATGTGAAGGTAAACAAAATTGAGGGCTTTTTTGAATTAATTTTGATTAAATTTTATCTGGAAGAAGTGGGGGGTGAATAACACAAACACAGTCTATTGAGAAAAACTGTCCTCATTACTAGTATAGCAAGGTTTCTGAATTCAGTCACCTAAGCCTGCTCTTCAATATACTCTGGAGATTCTCCAAGCAACAAGATGAAAATCTAACAGTGAACATGAATGATGAAGTAAACAGTCACATCCAGACAATTACATCGCGTCTCCTGGAGTCAACAGGTTCTACTTAGCCACAAATATCTAAATTTACCCTCTTAATTCTGTCCGTTATTGTTGTTTGTTAGTTTCAGAAATGTCCAAGGCAATTTCCCAGAAAATTTTCAAAACAAATTTATCAAGTTAATTTAGGGAAGCTGTTGATGTAGAAAAGACATGCTGTTTGAGTTATATCCTGCTATCCAGAAAGAACATTTATTAATAGGCCTTATCTACCCTGTTCACAAGTATTATCAGAGACAGGCAACTACTTAGGAAATCAGCAGGCAACTACAACACACACACAAACAAATATTTCTAGTTGGAATTGCAGTATTAATTCAAATGCTGATAGTAAGACTGAACTGAATGGTTAACAAAAATAACCTGCAATTAGTCTTTAAACAAAAGAATTAATTCACTGTAAGAAAAAAAGACAGGATTTTGTTTAAAAAGCTAGCAAAGCCCTCTTGCTTTAAGTTATCACCTGATGCTATCATTAAAATTTGTTTTCTTCAGTGGGCTTTAAACTATCAATATGAAAATAACCCTAATTACTTTTTAGACAGGGTAAATAAGTATTTTGTTTCAGACTTCTGCCATAAAATGAATCACAAATTGGATTAAATATTGATAACATTTAGCTTCAGTGGATAATTATAGTACATTGATTTAATACAATCCCCCACCTGCAGAACACATCTCCAACTAGGAACACTTTTGCATTTTTGCAGGTAGGTCAGGACATTATTAATCAAATAAAAGAGAGCACTGCTAGAGGGGAGGAATCAGAGTAAGCTTTATGCTGGTTTTGCAGCCACCCAACACCTTCTTCAGAAGTGCTGATCACTAAATCTGCAAAGCACCACATCCCCACAATCACTCAAATTTGCATTGATGGTGACTGACTTGACAGCCCACACCACAGCACCCAGCAGTTTGTGCATCTAGGTATGTGACCATGGATGTCCTTCAACAATCTCTGCAATGTTACATACAAAGCAGCAGGAGACTTGCAGAGGACAAAGTACTCTTCCATAATTGTCATCACAAATCCTAACATGGAAATGCTATCATAGGAGGGTAAAAGTTTAAAAGGCTAGAAAGTTGGAGATTACATGATAAGGACATGGCTCTGCCAATTTCTTTGTACACTGGTGAGCTTTCCTTCACACTACTACTTTCACACTATTAATAATATATATTCAAATGACTGATTTAAATTACAGATTTAGTTAAAAAGGTCAACACTGAACAGATAGAGAACACTTAATGATGCATGTTAACCTGGTAACTATTGAATATAATATGGAATGCTCCTTGTAATAAAGTCTGAATTTTATGATCTAAATGCAGTTATAGATTGGTTCAGGCATCAACATAACAATGTTAGTGCACCTCCTATTATATAAAAGTACTCAGTTGCAATCTGTGAAACCATCAAAACTGGGTTTTAACCAAAATTGACTGGCTGTGGATTATAGTGGATTTACAGTAGCTGAATAATTCACTACACTGGTGTCACACTGGTGGCTTTATGTTTAATTGTTTAAAAATCAATTGATGGAAAGCTAGAAAATTCACACTACGGTTCTAAGAAAATACTAAACTTTGTCTTATTTGTGTCATAGGACAAAGGAACCACAGAACTTATGTTTTCCAAAGATTTCAGTGCTGTTTCCCCTGCATCTTCGTTTCAGTGACTTCCTCTGATAGCACATTAGTTGTTGTAGCTGTTAAACTGCTCCACATTGAATTGTTTTAAATTTTAGAATATGGCTTTAAAAACCGTCTTAGGTTGCAATGCAAGATGTACCCAGAAGTATGAATTCTATTACCATTTGCTAAAACCAGGTGGAGCAGTGTTCTTTATCTCTTCCACAACCCATCCTCTCTCCCCGGAGATATCTTCTGTTAATGGCCATTGAATCTCACTGCTTGACTGATAAAATGACATCATCCCATTGGGAGATCCTCCACCCAGGGGGAGGAGCCAAGCATTCCTACCTGGATAAAAATCTGATATTTGGAACACCACATTCAGCCTTTTCCCACTGGATTCCCAGAGGAAGCCTAGACCCATCTACACCACCACTGGATCTTCAGAGGAAGATGAGACCCTTCTACAGGAACACTGCTTCAACAAAATCACATTTGTCACTCCAAAAGGACTGCAGCCACCATTTAACTGGACTTCTACCAGCACCCTGACTAACAGGATGTCAGGTTCTATTCTGACTATCTCAGTGTTTCTATATTATTGCATTTATTTTAATTTTCCTATTAAATTGTATTTCTGACTTGGGATCCCCCACTAGTTTGCTTTCAAACCAGCACAAAAGACAACAAAATCCACAACAAAAACCCCTTAGAAAACAGAATACTGTTGTAAGATTTTTTTTCCATACAGTAATCAGTCCTCTTCTTTGATGAAAAATTCAGTCCTATTATTTTTCAAAATTCAGCTTTTCAGAGGACAGAAAATACTTCCTTATTTAGGGGACCTATTATAGAGAAATTTACCAGTATATACAGAGGTCCCAGTAATTCACCACAAAGAGAAGTATTTATCCAATTGTAAATTTGGATCAGCAATCACATTTACCATTTCCTAAAACACTAATCACCGAACAGTAAAATCATTCCATACTATTAAGGAAAAAAGTTAGCATTGTGAGGTCAGCAATTCTTTTGCATTTGTTAGGCCACACTCTTTTCAGTTTAAGCAGCAGAAAGCTGGAAGTGTCCACAGTGTTTCCTCCTGAGGGTCAGCATATGACTCAAGTTTAACAGAGGAAAAAAGTCTCATAAAGAATAAAACAGTTTGGACAAGAACAGTGCTCTGCCTGTGCACCCCTCTGTGGCTGCTGGTCTGCAGAAGCCACCCCAGACTCCTGCACCACAATTATTACAAGTATTGCATAGTGCTGAGAGGTCCCAAATACTGCCTCAGCTCTGACAATCCACTTGGAAAACACCTTAGCAAAGAAAAAAGTTAACTAGGTTTGTTAAAGTACAGACTGTTGACAAGCAAACACAAGTCTAATTAGAATTAAACTGACCCAATAAAGACCAAGGATTTGATAAGCAGTATCATCAAATTGTGTTTATATACATTTGTGGTTGGTGTCTCAGTGCTTTCAGAGATGTATCACTGTTTGTTTTTCTCTCACATAATTTACTGTCTAACAGGAATCCACAAATTCTGTTGTCTCCTTGCAACTCCTTTGCTGTAACTGTAAGCAAAGTCTTCAATCAAGAAAAAATAAATAAATAAAGCACTCAATCATTATCAGCCTTCAAATACACACATCCTTCTTCACCTTTACAACTTACAGGATCAATGGCAACATATTTGGTCTGACACTAATACTTCCATGTCAAGAAAAAAAGTAGAACAGGGAGGCAGAAGAAAGAAAATAAACATCAAGATATAATTCTCTAACTTTTCAGCTGTTTTGCAGCCCCATCTTCTGTCCACTGAAATCTAAAGGCAAATAACTCCTGTAATTCTTACTGAATAAGCACTGCAGAAATCACTACTCCTACAAGAACCCAATAAATTAGGCAAACTCCATCAGGGTCTTATAGAGATCTGTAAGTGGTGTATTTATCCCATTCCTTAACTTGTCTTGGATCAGACCATACTGGAAATACATCAGCCATACATAGTAAGTGGTTTCAAAGGCTGTGTTACCTAATGACAGGTTTTGTATGTTCAAAATGCCTGGCAATCCTTCTGTGAGCATTACTGTGAATTCCATGGCCTTAATTTACAGCAAGTCTTACTTCTGTTCATACAAAGTACAGCTCTTGAGTGCATTTTCCTGTTGCATGTGCCACAAAAAAAGCCCAAAAGAGCAAAATCAGCCAACTGATTAAACAAAAAAAGCCAACCCAAAATAATGGCAACAAGGAAGAAGAGACGGGAAAGGAAATGACATTTTTAAAGACAGTATCCTGTGGGCAGTGTCAACTCCTACTCTCAGAAGATCATAGAATTATAATTATAAAAGGAAGACTGTGTACCCTGAAGTTAGGGAAATATTAAAAATACTCCTAGAATATTTAAACTGATGCTGCTATACTGGTCTCCCCACTTTCATACAGAGATTCAGTGGGTGAGGTAAAGAATTTCTTATTTAATAAGAATACCAGAGAAACACAGCTCTAACCATATGGCTATAGATTTTTTACCATTATTTTCATGGTAAAGGCACCACATATTGCCTTGTTTCATGTTCAATCACCTAAAGCATCTTAATACACATAAGGACAGCCCAGTATTAAATGTTCAAGTGATGTACCAGCATTACCCACACCAACAGAAAAACAACTGTTGAACCTTAGACACACCCCCCCCAAAAAACCTGAAGACAGATGATGTAAGTAGCCCTTTTCATCAAGAGTCCTTGTCCATAATAATGCTGGTCTTTCCTCCCGACATGAATAAATAAATAAAGATGTTGGAACAAGTAACAACCAGAACAAGAACTCAGAGGAACAAAATTACTCATCCAAGTGTCACAGTGACAGCCTGCCATGAGCTTGTGATCCATAGGCAAATGGCATCAAACAAAGCAGAAGCAGCTGTTCTTCCTAAACTGTGTAACAATGGAGATGCCTAACAGCTTCTAGAGTGTAGAAGAAGCTGGGCAAGCCCAGTGACTCCACACTTTCATAATTAAATTGTGAATTGCATTTGCAGAATATCAGGGACTGAATTTGACTGTGTACTATATTTGGTAATCCCAAAAGTATGTTGTCTGAGTCAGGCTGCAAAAGAAAAGCTGAAACTGAAGAATCTGGTGAGGGTAATAACCATAAATAAACCAGAAAGGAGCCTGATAGAAGAAAAGACAATTTATGGTTGAGAAGAAATCTCCCCTTTTTCATTCCTGCTTCCATTGCCTTTTGATCACATTTCAAAGAAGGCTGATGCCAATCCTAAACCCCAAAACATGTCACCATTACAGTTCCCATCTCAACACCTAAACTTTGACAACAATACTGTGTATCCTAAATCTTTACTTTTCCTACTAACTAAACATGTGTACTTAATTCTAAAAAAACTTACGAAACTACTTGCCAGAGAGATGACAAATAGTCCATTCAGCTGATCCTTAGACATAAGCACCATCACTTTGGTTACAGTCATATGCAAACACCACACACATTAATATGACTGTGTGAGAAACCAGTAAGTCACTACAACCTAAAAGAAATTGCAGAAACCTTTTACACAAAAGTACTACAGGAACATATTTCACAGAAAGGTGATTCACATCTACAATCCTAACAAGTCACTGTGTTAGATATACCACAGGAAACAAAACTTTCTGTTCCAACTACGATATTGTAGTCTATTCTCCAAATTTAAAACAGACTGATCCTTCTGGGTTTGTATGAACCCTAATTTTTAATTTTCAGAAGTCACACACTATTGAAATCAGTTACTCTGGACAACGTTTACCTGAATGAGCCTATCTGAATCCTAGGGGTTTTTTGGTACAATCTGTATCATCAGCAAAGCCAGTACTGCAACAGTAACTCTGGAAGAGAAAACAAGGTTTCGGGAATTGCTGAACATAGAGGAACAGAACAGATCTAAGGAGAAGTAGAAGAGTAAGACTTGATAGTGTGAATAAATGCCAGACACAGCATATGCGCTTCACTACTTTAAAATGGTGTGGCTGGAAGTAGTTCCAAATTCTTAGTGCAAATGAAAACATGGAACTACATTAGAAAACAGTGAATAGAGGAAATAGTGTGAAAGAGGACCTGAGACTGCCATTTCTCAACTCTGCACTAGAGTTTCTCCAAAAGGCAAAGAGAAAGCAGCTCCAGTGCTTTGAATCAAGACCTTACAGTGAACTGTATCTATTGACTTAACTGAAAAATGCATATTTATAAACTAAAGAGGGTGATTAGAAAAAAAAAAAAAAAAGAAAGAGAAAAAAGAGTCAAGCAAAACCCTTTGATATAAAAATTGCTTTCACGGCATCATGTGAGATGGGTGAAAGGGCCTTCTCCATCTTCTAATTAAAATCTATGATTTCACTCTTCTGATCAATACAGAGAAAAAAACCATTGTCTTTAATTAAAACCTGAAATCACTCATTCAGAATAGATTAACATGCCTGTATCATCCTAAAGATTAATGTCTCAGCTATCACTAACATGACTTAGCTGGCAAGAAGAAGACTTTGACATAAAAAACTATCAAGCATATGCAATTGTGTTAATGCAATGGTATGCCTCTGGGGGAAGATAGACTTCTGCCAGCTTTGCAACCAGAGAGCAACCCTCTGAAATCAGAACTATTAAGCAGACCAACCAGCAAAAGTGAAAGCTGTAGAGCAAAAATTCCAGCAAACAAACTACGAACACACTCATGAACTTGTCACCACCGCATCCTCACCAGTACTGTTTACCTTCTTCACGCAAACCACGTTCCTCTTAATCGTTTCCTCAGATAACCTTCCACTAGCCATTTATTTTTATCCCATACTAAGCTCTTAAAACTTAACAGATATACACAAATAATTGTATATGAACAACTCTGATTGACAGCTCTGTCTGCAATTTTAACTCTTTTGTCTGATGAAGGCCTTGTAGATAAGTTGATAAACTATCCCCCTTTGAGGAAACATCCAACAACAAATAACACATCACTTGTTACTGCACTGCAAAACTAACACTCTCTCAACTTCTGCTGGAGCACAGCTCAGGAGCCAGACATTTATGCCTTAACTTCCTTTAAAGATGTTAAACTGTTCTGAGTCCTTTCAGAAAGCTTGTAAGTGAACTAGCTTCTACATTCCAGAACATCAGTTTATCACATAAAAAGAAGATCAAACAAACAAAAGAGGTACTGTCTACTGAACCTGAAGGCAAATAACTCCTGTAATTCTGTACTAAATTCTGTACTGTAGATGGGAACAGCCACTTTATTTTCTGGACATAAAAGCTAGATATTTGAATTCACTCTTTCGGCAGTATGAGAGCTCTTAACGAATCACATTTACTGGATTCCAATGCTGCATACATTTATCATGCAGTTCTTGAGGAACTGAATTTAAAACAATTGCTTTGGGTTTCCTCTTTGATACATTATACAGATATATACATATATATAGTTACATTGCAACTGTAGCTCCAGATATGTGCTAGGCTTGTTGCAGCTATACTCACTGATTAATTTTGAAATTAATTTAGGCTATTGCTTATGGAACATATTTTGTCCTTTCTTTAAAAATTTCTTTGCATACTTTTTTGAACAGTGAGAAATACAATACTGGACTCTAATTTTTAATAAATCTATTTTAAGAATAAAATAGGAGGTTCCTTCATTTTCCTTTCTTGCCCATGTAAACATGTAAATCCTTGTAAAAACTAAATGAAGTGCAGACATACTAATTCAGTAATCAGTCCCTCATTCAGATCAGGCTGATTACAGGAACAAAAAAGAGGGAAGAATGGTTTTTATATGGACCTCCTGCTCATCTGTGAGCTCTGCCTAGTTTGAACCTAGAGTGTGGGACATTTGAGATGTTCACAGATGGCGTGTGTTAATGGAGATTGTTAGTTATTATTTTCTCAATTTCTTGGCCCAGGAATGAGAGATTGGAAAAGACTTCTGAGTGATTTTGGTCTTGAGAATAAGGTGAGGTATTGCAATTTTAAAGGTAGATTTATTTCTCTTGAAAACCACATTGAAATAAATGTTCATGAAACTGTAGCAAACTAGATCATTTTGATTTATCACTCATGGGACTGTACAAACTACTGAATTAAGATTTTCTGCAAGAAGAATCCACCAGACAGGAAGAACCATGGAGGCATTTTCCAAATACAGGTGGCAGATGACACAAAGCACCCTTAACTGTTTCACTGTGGAAAATTATGAGAGGAGTGGGTAACAAGGAACATCTGGTGTACTGCAAGCCCCTGCAGTTACCTCCATCACAGCAATCCTTGCCCACCCAAGAGCAACTGAGAAGAAAGATGCAAAAATGATTGTATGGAACATAAATGAGGTAAATACCAAGAAACTTCTGTGGTGTAGATATCCTCAATTTGGATTTACTCATGAGATGGTTACTAGAAATGCTGCCTTTTAAAGGGGAACAGCTAAAACCTAGAGTTTTTTAAGAAATGTAACTGGTCTGCTGACATAAAATATTTTACAGTATTTGAATACAGACTGAAATGTATTTGAACAGAAATGTATTCAAAATGCATAATCCTTTGCCAAATTTCTTAAGTGTTCTGATTTCTAACATCTATACTACAACAATATCTGAATGAAGATACTTATCACACATCCTTTCCTGTATGCCTAACATTAAACTTTTTCTAAAGCTGACGGAGGCTGACACTTCCTGTATGTAAATAAATCTATTATTGTCCTTGCAGCTCTTTAAGTGAGACCCAGAGTTATATCAATATTGCTTCTCTTTCACTAAACCAAGAACAGTTACATATTTTTTCCACTTGTATAAAAATTTTTGAAAAACTGAAATCTTTAAATGGTGATTCACTGGTTCATTTTATTAAAAGATTAGAGCTTAAGTTATAGTTCAATAGAATGGGACTAGAAGCAAGACATACTGATTCAAGACAAATTTTCCCTTTTTTTAAGATAATCAGTATGAGAAACTTAAAACTCTCATTCTTTTTTCCATGTTATTTATTGAAGAAAATTACATACAAGTGTTCATAGTCAGAAACTCTAACAAATTCTGCAGCTGAAGAGGTCCTGCCCCTATATATGCCATATACACCTTTTATGACACATTACACAATAAAGAAAGAAGGTGATTAAGTGATTTGTTGCTTTCTGTAACCATTCAGCAGTATTTCGATTTGACCACATATGTGTACCTTACTAAAATACAACTGAAAACATCTACCGCTGGATGACTTGAAGTTTCTCTTCACATTACTTGTTTTTCCAATACTGCTTCTTTCCTTATTAGATAACCCTATTTTGTGAGTTCTGAATATATGAAAATCTTTTCAAGACAGAACATTCTAGCCCTACACCTAAACTGCAAAATAGAGGTTTAACTCTGGAACCATCTTGCTAGAAAGCAAGCCTTTGGTGGCAACAGTGACTTCTTTCACCACACTATGAATCACAAGGGGCATTTAAGTCACTCTTAGGCAGTTTGGATGAAATAAATGAACAGTGGTGCTATACTGTTTATATGCATTACAACATCTGTTATGATGAAAACATTAGCATTATATGTATTCTAACAATGAAAACAAAATGGTAAATAGAAAAATACATTTTAAAATGAAAAAGTTTCTTTTCATTGTGAAGTTGCAATTCTATTGAAACTTGGGACAATGAAAGAATAATAGTTATCTGCAACCTTTGAGCATGGATTGCAATTGGTGTGAATCAGTGTAGATTCACTGAAACCACTGTAGCTCTGCCAGGATTTTCTGATCTTCACCAGCCTCTTACCCAACACCTTGTATTACATCATCAAACAAGCACCAATTTTTGATGAGTATTACTTCAAGCCAGTAAATGGGAGACATGTCATTGGTATGTATGAATCCAGAATCTCTTCTGTCAAATGGATTCTATGTGTTCACAGTCATTCTGGATATATGAAGTAACTACCATGTATCTGAAGCTAAAGAGATGTCATTACATGTAATGTAAATATTTTCAATTAAGGCAATCCATTCTACTATTGACACCTAATTTCTCCTAGGTATGACATATATGCCAAATAAGAGGCTGGTATTCAACACAGTTAATATTTATGGTATTTATGACTGACTTCATATTAGGTTAAGAAAAAGTATATAAAGCAATGGATAAAAATGGATCTTGGATAACTTCATAAAGTTATTAAACTGGAATGATGTGTAAAAATGCAGCTACTCTCAAATTTTCAGACTCTTCTTGGGTGGAATGCTAAGTAGAACACTAAGAAATTTCATAAAAGAATAGCATGACTTCAGCAGAATATTGCATCATAAAGAAAAAACATTTTAGAGACATTAAAAAATATTTTTTTTCCTGCAAAAACATGTAGAAATATGTAGAAAGGAGCAAAATACAGGAAACAACTTCCTAGTTGTATTAACCTCTTTAAAGTATGAGAAAAGTGTTAAATATAACTGAAATTGTAAACAGGTAAAAATATATCTGCTTTGTTAGGAAATATGGTATTTCTTTTTAGAGCTAGAAAGTAAGTGTAGTGTAAGTTTTGCTTCTCACCATTTATCTACAGCAAGAGAAAGTAAAAAATGTTGACAAGAGATCATCACTACTTTTGGATCCATAAATTACGAGGACAACAGCCACAGGCCTCAGAAACAGAAAATCAACAAAAATTCTATGTTCTATGCAAATAAGCAGAAAATTAAATTTGTAGAAAATAATCTGGAAAGAGAACATGCTGTGTCCATATATATTGACTGTAATGTGCTTGATACAGCTGTAACAACTAGCTAATTTGAACTATAAAGCCTGACATTACCTTAAAACAAGTAAATCCATTCAAATTGCACATCAGTCATCTCTTAAAGGCGGCAATATGTAATAAGAATTTAAACCCTCTGAAAAAGGCATGGGTGGCATCATATTAAGAGAACACTGAATTCAAAGTTTTTCACACACTTCAAGGTCTCCCATACAGAACTCTTTCAGCCATTATTAGTCTGCAAGTTTGTGGGTAAGTGTTATTTTTACAGCCTCATATTTAGTAACATGCATCTTGAAATCATTGGCAGAGGTGTGTCTGTCACACAGTGTCTGAGACAATGATATTTCATCTTCAGTTTTCAGTATCATTAACAGTTGAATTTAAATTAGAATAATTAATTAAGTTATCTAACCTGTTTGCTATGTATTTTGAGTTATTTCACTAAGGGAACAACATGAAATAGCATGCATATAGGGAGTTTTCTTAATTCTGGTCTGTTTTCCAGTTAGATTTTTTCTCTCAAAAGGAGGCAGGAAGGCCCTTCACGACTTGAGAAGAAAAAAATTAGGGGTGGATAATGAAAAATTTACAGAACTAAGTTTTCAAACAGACACAGCTTCTCCATAAGCAAGGACAGATATTCTCAGTGGGAAGCTAAAAGTAGTAACGTTAGCTTGGACTTCCTTACAGAACTCTTTGCACACTTTTCAGTTTACTCTTTCAGTAGCTTTATACTCCTGCATAAGTAAAGTAATCCCTTTGAAAAACTCTTAAATAGGAGATACAATTGAAGTGGGAAACATAAACAACCCAAGGCACTTTTGCTAGCCTAGACTACATACATCAGTATGGAGAAGCTCCACTAAAAACTCCCTTTTAAAGAGCAGAACTCCTCCCTGCTTTCCTGCAAGCCAGTAAGAAAAGTGCTCCCAATGAAATATTTTCTGGCTCATCGGAAAAAAATAATTTTGAGAGATCAAGTTCTAGTTTGTCTTCCAAGTCTGCACGTTCCTGCATGCATGTCAAGCCTTGACTTGAAGGATGCAAGTCTGATAGAAGGTTTTCTGCTTAAAGAGAAAAAAAAGGGGGCAGCAGGGTGGCGCTACAAAAGAGGTGGCTTGAAAAAAACTTCTTGAGAATTTTCAGCACAAAGAGATGCCAGTTCTGGCTACCATTATACAAAATTAGGTGCATTTGACTTCCTTTTTGACTAATCTGTTGGGTCTGACACTCCCTCTCTCCCATGTCCCTGTCCTCACTCCAATCCTCATGCCCTAAGGTCTTCCCTCCAAACTTATACGCAAATAACATAAAAGAATTTGTTAGCCTGGACAAGGAGCAGAATAAAACAAAAACCACAAAACCCAATCAAAACCAGAAAATATGCAAAATGGAACAAAGCAAAGAACCACACAAAGACAGCAGCTTTTTTTATAATTAAGGCTGAAACAAACTTTCCACTAACTTCACCAACACAAAGTTTCCTTTTAAGCTTTTTACTCACTGTAATCTGACAGATAAGTCTTTGGGAGACAATGAGGGTTTCAGAAGAGATGAACTAATCACATGAACATTTGTTTTCTTGTAAATATTGAATGAATATTTGTAACAATTTAAGAGTTAATGAGTTGTCTTTTGTTCTCCTTTGTCAAAAAACATACTCAGCTAGTTTATGAAACCAGAATACAAAACTCCATGTGAAAAACAGGAAAAGAAATAACTAGAATTTTCTAGGATGCTGATGGGTTGCCTTCTAGCCTCTGATCTGTGAGAAAAAACCATTTCCAATCCTCCAGATCCTCCTGTCTAAAGAGTAAGGAGGATTCAGTAATGCATTCCCCAAGAACTTTCAGGCATAAAACTCAAGTCCATAATGTAAAATTGTGAAGGAAGATTTTTTTTTTCCCCTGAAATGCAGTTGCCACATAAATTACGATTCCCAAGGCTGTTGGCAGGATAGGCATCCTATGGCTGGCATTATATTGCCTCATCAGTCCCACAGAGGATAATATGAATCCCATCCAGGCCCAGAAAAAAGGGTCTAAAGGACAAATTGTAATCACATGTGAACTGAAAAAAACCAAGAAAGGTAAAACAAAACAAAGTATAACCATAAAGCATTAGGGACCTTCAAGGGAGGCAGGCAAGCAGGAAGACATCTGAGGCAGAAGGATAAATGGGACTTTTCTGGGAATTACAAGGTAACTACCAAATTGTTCTCATGATCAATGAGGTTTGTTAAAGAAAATTTCTTAATAAATTAGGAGAAATGAGCTTTGATGTATGAAACCACATGAAGCTTCTAAAATACCAATTTTTCCAATACCTGCAAATTATCTAAAGGGTATAAGATATTTTTTTTTCTGAATAACAGAGAACTTGGAAATATGAATCCCTTCTTTTGTATGTTAAAAATATGCTTAAAAGAAGCATTAAAAATATGCTCCAGAAAGAGTTATGATGAAATATGATAGAATGGACCTACTCCCCCAAGTAAGGGCAGCAAACACAAAGGTATCTTTATCCAATCAAGATTCTGAAATTAGACAAATTATCTGAGAAAAAAATAAGTTTGCTCATCTGATCCTAGAGCAGATCACTCCAAACAAAGAATCTAACCAGGAAAAAGGAGGTTATCTAAATGTTCTCCCCAAACAATTTTCAAAACTGCCAAACAGACCCATTTCTCCAGGTCTGTGAAGTTACAGAAGTATTGCTGATCCACTGCAAGTCTTCAAAACCAAAAGTAACTCAAAGTATTAATACTCAGCTATCTGTACAGCACAGCTATAAAAACATGTTCAGCACCATGTAACATTTTGTAAGTATTGCTACAGAATTAGCTCACTTTCAGGGAAAAAAGTGTAAATTTTGAATTTACTAGTGATGGTAATTTTTTTCAAATATAAGGAGAATAATGATTCATCATGTAGCATCCTGACCAATGTTCTGTTTCCTGAGAAAAGAATACCAAAACCAGTAATAACAGAATCAGTTTCCCTATTTATGGCTTTTTCTGTAAGTACTCAAAACTAAATTGAAGCTCAGCAAAAAGCAGTGTGTGTGTGTATATATATCGAAGTAACATAAATGGGACAGGAATCAATGTTACAAATATTGCTACTTTTGGTTTCCTGCATTACATTTCTTGGCTGAACGAGTTCTGCTGTTGAAACTGCAAGTGTTTGCTGTTTCTTTACTATCAAATTTAGATTCCTTAGAAGAGATAAAATGTGTTTGGTTTTTTTCTGCTCAAAGCAATGACCATTTAAAGCATTGTTTTATTTCTAGTTATCTTCAAAATTTGATTAAAATACTTCCCTATTTTCACATTCATTATAAAAACTGTATGGCTTTGCACTTGGAAATACGTAGCCATTTCAGCAGTTATATTCAAAAACTGAAAATAAGTTAAATCAAAGTGAAAAAACATATTACAAAGAGTATTGCTCCTTTGATGCTTGTTGTATTGTATCACAATTTCAGAAACACGGAAAAACTGCTATGGAACTTACTGCTTATCACAGTTCCTAAATGTCAATAGTACACATTAGTCTTTCTGAACAGTACAAAATTAGGCAATCCTATGAAGACTTTATTTTTACAGTTCCTGTTACTTGTTACTTGTTATTCCTGCTGAAAGCAGACACTAAACCTGCACAGTTAAATATAATACCACGAAGTGAAGCATATATTGTATTATATAACATATTAGGTATGATCTAAAATTTCTGAACACTGGAAAACTGCAAGTTTTACAATCCTAAAATAAACTGTGAGATTTAATTTTCTGAAGCATCAGTGGAAGAATAAAACCAGGTATAAATTAATAATTAAAATTAAAACCATCATATGGAAGGGCAGAAGGGCTAAACTGAATCTAAACTAAGCTAAACTGGTTTGGACGTGGAAAAAAGGGGCTGTAGGTACAGAAGAAAATCTAAAGTAATTGACTGGTTTTGGTAATTCAGCACATGAAATGGGACAGAGGAACCTGTTACAACAACACAGTTTGGAATTATCTAATTCTGGCAGCAGGTGCAGAATTATTTCCTTAACAGAATCCTTCCTTACTGTGGAAGTATATCTTCCGCCATCAAAAGAAAAATGAGAGAAATGTCTTGATTCCAAAACTATGTATAGACTAACCATTCTTGCTTTGAAGTCTCTGGAAACACATTAAGTCTGCTGTCAACAAACGAGAAATATGCAATAGCAACACCTTGTCAGGTTGAAAGCAGAACATTAAAAGTCTCACAGAAGAACTAGGACCCTGGCAAAAACCCCAAAAAATACCCTCCCCTCCCAAACCACCCCCCCCCCCTCCCCCCCAATCTAAAAAACAAAAAACACACCAAGAAAAAGGGAACAAAAAAGCAATCAACCAGCCCCCCACCAAAAAGCAACACCAGAATCAAACAAATCAAACAAAGAAATTTTGAACCAAACCTGATAACTACATTCCGTACCTGGTATTAACTTTTTTACTACCATTTTGAGAAGACCATCAGTGATAAATGGCAGGATCATATGTTGCTATACAATTAATAACCATATTTTTGCAATCTCTACTCCTCTCCTGTATGACTCCTTCCCTTCCATTCTTTACATATTTTTCATTGTATTTCCATCAAAGATCTTGTAAGGTGCCGCCCTAAGAGTTTGTCTTAGATCCCATACTACCTATAAACACTCCAGCTTCCAAAAGCGTGTCCTGGGGACAGGACATGGGAGACAACTTCTAGTGACATTGGTGTACAAAGTTACAGTACTGCACAGTACAAGCCCAAAAACTTCTATGAGATTTCTAATTACAGCTTTCATTCTCTCTTTCTGTTCTCAAGCAGCATTTCAAACACACTGAACTTATTTTCATAAGACTCTGAACTGAAGGAGTGAGTTCAGTGCACACAGCTTCTGAATTGTGCAGGAGTTAACATCTTTGGAACTTTTCTCCCAAATGTCATGCTTTTATTAACATCAACTAATGGGTTTTTTTCCTCTTATTTCCTGAATATTTACTAATAAGTTCCTAAGCACTACTACAAATAATAGATGCCTAGAAATACAAAGATTTTGGTAAGAAATTTTCCTGTGTAGCCAACATTGTTTTTTACATCAATCTGGTTCTAACCTTATTTTATTATTGTCTTTTTTATACAGCCAATGGTGCTTTCTCTAAGCTTTTAACTGGTCATCATCCAGGATGTTAGATTTTTTTTATTTAATAGTGAAATGAGTTAACATGAAGTTATTTTAGCACAGATAATTTAGGGTTGGCATGCTTTATCGAGCCTGTTTGAAAATTACTTTAATCAAAAGAATTAAAGCAGCTCTGAAAAAAAATTCTCACAAAAGTATTTATCGGTGAATATATAATCATTGACATAGAGCTTAAAACCAGTCTTTCAAATAGCTTGGAACTTTTTCTGAATGAACTGCAGTATAACATTCTCTTTTAAAAATGCATATGAATGTCTGTATAATAAAGCCAAACATCATAAAACTAAGAGCACTATTAATCAGTTAGCAAAACAAGGTAATTGAAAGACAGAACAGTTCTCCAGACCCACTGAGACAAACCTTACCCTAGCAGGAGATTACATGACAAGCCATCTCATTTGTATAGTAACAAACACAGCTATGTTTCTATAGCCTAACAACTGCCTGGTCACCTGTACGGAACATTTTCTGACCTCTGCCTGTTTGCCATGATTCATGTTGTTGTCAAGCTAAGAGGTAAAAAAAACAAACTGCAGCAGTGAAGCTGTTCAGTGCTGTGTCACACCTGATGCTCACACAGCTCACTGTGCTCTCCTCTTTAGGGCCTCTCACATCAGCATCACAAATACCAGAGCCTGAATTCAAAACACTGCTTCTGGTTCTATAGGGTCCCCCACTTCTCACTGAAATGAGAAGAACCTGGTGTCCAGAGGTTTATTTGAATCTTAAACACAGCACATAGAGAGCCTACAGAAAGGCAGATGGAGTTCATGAACTAAGGAGGTAACTGATAAAGCATCTGCCTACTGTGTTTACAGAGGGGCAAGTATCACAAGCAAAGCAGTTTCATTGACACTAGCAACATGTTCGGCAGACATAGATGCACTGACTTCCTAAGTTCTGCAAGTAATTCAATCAGAGGAACAATGAAATGGCCCCCTGCCTCCAACCCCTGAATGACACTGTATCTCACAATTTATATAACTGGCTTGCTTCATAACAACTATCAGCCACTTTCCTAACTCCCGTGATATGCTGGTTTTGCTTCAGTTTTCAAGCCTATTTCATTAATAACTTAAACTCTAAGTAAAGTATTACTACTTTTCTTGCCTTCTCCTTTTGTATTTACAGAGATAACAAGCATGACTCACATGCACATTAAAACAGTGCTGTCCTCCTGAGTTACTGACCAGAAAGCTAAATAGCTTGTGCTGCTGTTCATAACTTCAACAAGTTTACGATCAGCCTCCTCATTATTTTTTTCAGCATTAGTGACACAATTAAAATACTATGCCAATTTTGTTCTGCTGCAAGAGCTTAAGGGAACTTACAAAATGCAGAACTGTTGTTCTTCTAGACTCAAGCTCCTAAGGAGGAAGTAAATCTTAAATGCAGCCTGAGACAGTTATCAAGGGAAATATACACACAGAGGCTTTCATAAATAAAGGCTCCTCTTCTTTCTACCTTGAGCAGGAGTTACAATGCCACCACCTTGTAATCAGTTTAATGCAAAAGGGAGCTCCAGAAATTCCAGTCTAGGACCTTTAAGATGTGTAAGAATAACTAAGATAATACTACCTTCCCTTCCCCAGAAGATATTCAGTGTGTATTACCAAGACTTTAAAACAAAAAGTATTGCAAATTCTAGATTTGTGTTTGGTTGGTTGATGGCGGGGGTTTGTGTTTTGTTCTTTTTTTGTGTGTGTTTTTTTTTTTTAATAATCTTCATTTTACTTAACTCTGGTACATTATGTTTAGTCTCCTTGGTAAGTGGAATAGGAATGAAAAGTCTCCAAAGAAAACAGTCAATGACAGATGAATGACTACAACATGGTATTTACATAAACTACCAAAAAATTGTGTGACTTTGCCAGGTAACCAGCAAATTCCTCCCTTTTATTCAGCTACTGCCTCAGGAGCAACAACAAAAAAAAACCTCAAACACAACAACATACTGAAATGAAAAAATTTACTCATCATTATAGATTTACTTCACTCAAGCTCTACAATAAATATTTATTTCATAATTAGGAGAGGGAAAAGTAATGAACAAAGCAGATTAAAAAGAACACAGTTTGCTGGACAGTGACTCATCAGTAACACAACCAACTCTGCATCAAGTAACATCATGTATTCCTAGTTTGCTTGCCATCAAGCATCCAAACCTAAACCCAAGGAGTTGAGTGTCGCTCCTAACTCCAATGTACAATGTATTTCTGGAGAAGGATTGCCATAAAGAGTTGCTGTCTATACAGACTGAAAACACCTTCATCCTAGTAAGCACCTCCTTTTTATTTTTTTCTTAGCCCCTTAATTAAAAGGAAACAGCATTTCAGCAGTTAGATCTTCAGAAGAGGTCTAAAATTAATTAGTTCAGGCAGTATGATTTGAGGTGTAATTTTTTTTCACCACCCCCACAGATAGCAGAGCTAAGCGGAAAGAGTGACTAAGGTAGCACAAGGACAATGCCATAGATTTATATGACTAAGGAAAAACAGTATTAAATTTATCAAGTAAAAAAACCCCACAGAATATTCCACTAACAAAAACAATAGTAACTGAATTTCAGTTACTTACTATTGCAATCTTTCTCTGGATGTTTTCCCCATATTTTTCATTTCAATAAGGTATTCAGTAATACTAACATTTGTTTGTCAGGCTCTTAACAAAGAAAATCTTCAGAAAAAAGTAAAACTGTGTCTTACAAAAACTCTGCTCATGCTGTTCACCAAAACTTACTAAAGCACAGTCTAAAACTAAATTTTAACTGTGTCCTATACAATAAATACAAAGCACAGAAATAAATCTTCCATTTTCTTGAACGGAGATTTTATTACTGGCAGGACTCTGCATATCACATTTTGTAACTTAGCCTTTACACCAAACACAGAAAAGATGCAGTAGCCCCCTGAGAAGGAATCTGTTAAGTCCCATACTTTGGAGAGGAAGGCAGTCAGCCAGAGGCTTGCCTTTTGACATTGCAAATATACTGACCAAATTATGGTTTGCTCATGCTTATGAAGCCTTCCATTAATAACCTGGTATTAGTCTGAGCAAGTACTTATCAATATGATTAAGAGGACAACCACTGGACTCATGACAATTAACGGCAAGTTTCAAGTACCCTTGTAAAAGATAAAAACTTATGGGCCAGATTGAATGCATTCTTTACTAAAACATGCAAAGATTTCTTTGAATACTTGTTTTTTCCCCGAAAGTTTTTGCATGAATACTTCCACTACGCTTGTGAAACTTGTGCTTGGAAGGATACTTGATGTCAAGAGGGAATGCCTTGTAGAATAAATAAGTGGAAAGAACATATTTTTGGTTATAATTTCAATTACACCTTTAATCTTCATTATTTTGCTGAAGAAAGTTTGTAGGGAAGCTTTCTACCATCTCTGTGTAATCTGAAATACAGGTACTGTGGCTCCTGAATAAAAGCCTAAATACTGTTTAACCGCCTAGAATAACTCCTCCTACTGACAATCTGTGTACAATCAGAGGCAAATAGGTTTCCATGGGTAAACTACCCATATTCCTGCTAAATGCATGCAAAGCACATGGCACTGGTTCAGCCTGCTGCTCTGCAGTGGTAGTGGGGTGCTGGTCAAATAAATAACAAGAAAGTAACTGTAGATCAAAGTGTAGATCAAACTTGGTGTTTCTTGAGCCAAGTATTTTTTTTTTTTTTTTGCTACTGGAAGGGGCTTCGTTAGCTTGCCTTGTGCACCCCAATGTTAGTAAACCCAAATCAGCTGCCCTATGGACTACAGACAGTGATCGTTCAAGTGCACTATCTGTATGGCAGTCATATGCCCCACCAACAGTGAACTCACACTGACAAGACAGAGGGGGAGGAGGAAAACACTTCTTCGCTGAGTCAGACTCTGGAGTCTGAGGCTGGCAAAGCAATTAAGAAGCATCTTTCAGAAATCTCAATTGTGCTTTCACTGTTCATCTACTAGGCAGGAATCACTTATGTTAACAGCATTTCACTAGAAGAGCTGGAAGAGAGGAAAATAAGGTTTGCCTTCCTAATTGTTATTTCCGACTTCTACTCAGTTGTAAGTACCTATCCTTCAGTTTTCATATAATTGAAACAGTGATAATGGAAAGGTCAAAAAGCAAGCATGTATTAGATTAAAAAGATCAGAGGTGGTAACGCAAGCAAAAACAGGGTGGTGACAGAAAGCATTAGAAAGCAATATTCACTACAAACTGACTATGCACAATCCTGCAATTTCCAAAATTAGGATTAATTTTGTTACAACTTCTCACAGCAGAGGACAGATTTACTAACGCTAAAAAAAAGTAAGTAAAAGGGAGTCAGTGAAAGCAGAATTAGCAGCTTAGATACCAAAAGCCCCTCCTTATGTTTAGACAATGCTAGTACAATTACTAACATATCAAAAAAATGCTTCAAAATGGTGCCAGACATGTTTTAACAAGGAGTAGATTTTGGTTTTAACTGTTTTAAAAAACTGATGTCAGAAGAGGCAGCATTAGTTTTGTCCCATTAAAAGAAATGTACTGGAGCTCATCTTAAACTGTGCATCTTGAAGCTAGATTGTCTTTTTCCTGCTTGTTACACAGCCAATATTAAAATTAAGAAATTGAAGGTAATGTCTTTATAAATTGCTTTACTTACATGTTAAATGGTAATTAAATCACTATTGTTTCATATCCACAATAGAGAATTTCACTTCTTAAAAGTAACTTTCCCACCATTAAAAAAATGAACACTCAAAAGCAGAACAAAACCCCAGACAATGTGTGAAATTCACATTCAGAAACCAACGAAGGGAGAAAAATTTCTTGACAGGCAACAGTTCACACTTTTAATCTCAAAATAAAGATGAACACATACATTTTTTTACCAGCAAAAATATTTTCCATCTTGATTTTTCTGATAAGTGAATAGTATCAACCTCTATAAGTTAAAATGCAAATAAATCTTCAACAAACAAATCAGGTTGGCAAGAAATGAAACCTGATAGCAAAACTTGAGTTGCTTACTTTAGTTTCATGTAGATCACTTTGTTTAGCTCAGGGTGTTTCTTGTTTTAATCAGTGGAAGATATTACCTGCATCAATTAACTGCATGATCGTATCAACCAGTATAAGCATATATTAAAAATTACCTCCAAAAGGATCTGGTATGGACTTAGTAACATTTTCTAGAATGTTCTATAGTTGCACATGAGGTCTGAGGTCAAACTTAGAAAATCAGCCAAGAAATACTTAATTGAGAGTTTGGGGGAGGTGGAGTGGGGGGGAAGAGATTTGAAAGAAATACTTAAGCATAAGATAGGGATAAATCATCTTTATACCCTCCTGACAGTTGATGCTTTTAGCTTCAGGCACTACTCCAAGTTAAGTTAGAACATCCTCCATGGTGACCTAACTTTCAGCAGCAGCTAGTGGATCTGGCAGACACTGCTGTGCTTTCTCTACTTTCTCAAATCACATCTCTGTATATGAATACTGAACACTGCAGGGGAGCAGAGGTTAGTGTGCAGATCCTGAGGTTGGCCATAAGGAACAAGTATCCAAAACCACTGCAGTCCATTTTCTGAACCAGCTCTCAAGACTGTAGAGCATGTACTTCTGTATGCGTGTGCAGCTGCCCAAGGCACTGAGCCACAAACATGATTCCAGCATTCAGTTCCCCAGTGATACAGGTTGTGAAGCAACACCAAACTAGCAGTGACTAATACTTTGGTAAAATGATGTCATAAAGGAAAGAGTTTTGTTTCATTCAGAGGACATAAAGGGGAAAAAAAAATAGGCAATTACCTTACTCAAACTAGTTAGCTTGAAGTTTCCTATCTTTGAATTAACCAACATTAACGTTAATTTAAATGCTGTGGGATACCATCCAAGATCCATATTTAGACTCTTAGCTATGCTGCTTGCGGTAAGACTGACATTTTCAAGGCCATATAAGCCACTGAAAGTGACACGGACCGAAGAAAGGATCCCTACAGCTTACTGCAGGTCACCAGATGTGTGAGAGAATTTCAAAGAGACTGACAGTTCATGGTGATTGAAGGCAGCACATGCTAAGCATGCTTACTGCTGCTCTCCATTTAAGAATCTGTGCTGCAAACTGGATGTGGGTTTGTCCTGGGACTGCTCAGAGCAAGACTGCTACTGCAAGCAGGGCGAAGGGCAGAGAATCTGGGGCATTGGACAGAATCACAGTTAATAATACTGGAAAGGAGGGAGGAAAAGCTCTGCCTTTGAAGAATCTCCCCACAATAGCTCTGAACACTTTTTCCAGCCCTGGTCTTCATTTTGACGTCTAGCTATTAGTACTTCAGGCCTACCCACTGATCTCTATTGAGTACAGGTCTCCATATAACAAGATGATATAAGACGAAAGACAGTAGAGACTGACACTCAGAATGGCAAGATTACCACAGAACAGAAGAAGTATTTTAAGGGATATGAGCCTTTCCCTTATTCCCTTATTGTGCTGAAGAAAAAAAAATTATGTAGTGCAGAGGAGAATACTTAGCTCACTTATTGATTTTATTTATAAATGGTGACAGTGAAGGCACTTGTAACACACTATAAGAGTGGAGATTTATCATTGCTTCTTTCGTAAGACTCATCTGTTGATGTAGTGAAGCATAATTAGGAGATGGGCATGAATACATGTCTGAATTTTGCATGCAGTAGGGTTCTAGTTAAGAGTATTTTTACTCAGCCTTTCAAAACATCTATGAACTCCAATTTCTACTATAAAATTACTTCCTAGTGAAAGCATGCATTACATTTCTGCTCATTTTAAGGATGAGATAGTTACTGTCTCTTCTTTTCTTGTACTGTAAAGAAGGGACGTTATGTATTTCATGCAATGCTGCCAACTGCAGACCCAAAATTATGGCATTGTTTTTTGTTTGATTCCTCAGCCACTTGGGAATACTTATTTTTAACAAGAACTGTAGTAAAATTCCCTGGAACTCTGCAGCTGGTATAAATCTGTATCTGCAAAGCAGGTGCTGGAAAATACAACTATATCAGGAAGCCTGTGTTTCAGAGTCATATCAACCATTTTTCCAACTGTGTTAAATACTGATTCACGTGATTACTTCCCATGCTGCTAAAGAAAACTAAGACTGTCCTGAGAAACTCACTGAATTCTAAGAAGTCCGAAAGCTCAGAAATATGGGAACCAGGCACAAGGCACAGCAGTGTAAGAGTTCTCATTTAGTACTCTCCCTCACACTCTTCTGCCAAATACAATTGCATAAAATTAGAGAATATGCAAAGTGAAAGAAAAAAAAATCCCACAAACCTTAACACAAGAAGATAGATCTAATTGCCAAATATAAAATAATAAAAACAGTTGTCTAAGGAAATACCTTACTTGATAACCTGTTGAGAAATAATTGTGTCATGTTCAAAGATTAATGACCTAATGAGACCATCTGAACACTGGAAAAGCATTACTAAACAAACTCTCTTCGGGGACTAACTCTTTCTTTACAAAGCATAATCCTGACAACTCAGCCTACATATCAACAATATATTCCTCCCTTTGCCCACATCTCTACCAACCCCTCTCCCCAAGGCGTATTTATTTAAATTTCCTCTCATTGTAGTAACTTCATATGCAAAATCTAATTTTCATCCCTTTCCAAAGAGGAAAGAACTCGTAAAATCTAATTCTTGTGTTTAGACCAGTAAGAAGGACACAATGAAAAATTGCATTAAAATCTAGCAAAGCCAGAATTTGATTGCATTTTATGTTGGCAAGGATTCTATCTGTTTCAGTACATCCAGACATTTACAACACCTGCCTGGGATGCACTCATAAAAGGTTGTTTTCTACTGCATATTCTAGCCAGTAGATGATAAATCAAAAAAGACCTGCTGGATCACAAAAATCCATCCCAGTGTGCCTTAAGAAAGTAACTCTAAATAGTACTGACTTCAAAGTAGAAAAATTAAAAACATTACTGTTATAGGTTCCTTATTTGCCAGACAGGCAAAACATTACCCACATTGCTGATTCATATGGTATTATCAGACAGCAGTGCACAGGAAGCTCTACAGGAAGACCACAAAAGCTGACGAGTGTCCAAAAAGGGACAGATAGGCAGAAACATACCAGGAAGAACTTACACACCCCACTGCAATCAGGAAACAACAAAGCTAGTGAGTGAGCAAGCTATAGCTCCTACCAATCATTAATCCTCAAAAAACTACTTCTTGAAAAGGTACACTTTTTTTCTGAAAGAAAAGACATGAGGAAAATTTGAGTAGTTTTCTACAGCAGGGAGCTGCTATTTAAAACATTTTGCAATGCAGTGACAGAGTACACCACTATAGCAACAGCAGCCAGTGCATGTCATTGTTTATCACACAAGAAGGGCATGAGCTACAGGGCTTTACTGTCATGCTCCTCTCTGTTTAGGATGGTTTTGTTTATAAAAGCTGCCCCAGAAAAAGAACTTTTTTAAAAACAGGGCCTTTCACAATGAGTCTAATAATAATGTCACACAATTTCTTTTCCCTATCAGAAGTACCAGAATATCCCACAGGTGAAATTAAAAACTTCCATGACTCAACTTGGAAAAATGCTGACTGGTGTTAAGACACTTTTCATAGGACAGGATTTTCAAGAAGTAAGTGAACTATACACAACACAGTATCATTATGAAAATTCTGAAAAGAGCTTCTAAAAATTAACAAGTCTGCAAAAAGACATATCCCCTCAACATCACAGAAGCGTCCTTAGAACCTTCCTGACCTTTAAATACCACCTGCATGGTCTGTGTTCTCCTTCAGGAAAGTTTCAGTTATCTCAGTGTGCAAGCTCCTCTGCAGCGTCTGAGGAGATGTGTCCATACATGCATTACTCAATCTTTTCATACACAGTCTTAAACACCTTCCCTTATGAGCAACTTTGAATCAGATATAGGTAACTCCAACTTTCTTCAATAAAAATCCATTTCATACTGCATATGTAACTGTAGATACACGTCCTAGACATATTTTCATGTCTTTTACTGATGTCTCAGTTCAACACCAACAGCTCCTCCATGGCTCATTATCAAAGTGCCATTTAAATTGTTTTACTGCAAGAGTTTTTAAAAGCTCCTTACAAAGTGGCAAGTGGTTGGAAAAAAATCCATCTTTTTCAAAATCAAGACTAAGTTTTAAGATTAATTTCTCCCCCAAATTCCTACTACGCAGCTAAATTAAAATACCTATAAACTATTTTTGAAAAATGCCACTACATTTCCTTTTTCCTGTGCCTTTCTTATTTGTAGACTGTTTGCTACAGCAGAATTTACAGTATCTGATATGTTTTTGCACTGTTTTGAATGGCTTAATTTTCAATTCTTCATCATAACCCGTTCACCTTTTCAAAGATCAAGGTAGTATTTAAGTGTGACAGAGAAAGTAAAAGAAAGAAAAAGAGGAAAAAATAACTAAAGCAAATCTGTTAAGTTCTAGGGTTATATTTCAGCTTAAAGAAATCCTTTTTCAATCCAGACTTTGAATAAAAGCAGCTTTAAAAAATGCAAAGGGTCAAAGGAATATTAAAAACATATATTAGAATTGTTTCAAATATATTCTGTGCAAAATCAGTTTTATTCAATTCCATGGGTTTACGACTGAGGGTAAAACCTATTAGTACACTGTATCTACAAATTGGCTTAGGAGATTAACAACTAAACAGTAAGCCAAATTTTAACACTGACTAGAAGGTCATATTAAGAAAAATGGTAAGTCATCATCAGAAACAACTTTAACTACTACTTTAATTGTATCAGCTTTTCCACAGTATCATTTGTCTCAGAAACTCATATGTATGTCAGGACTAATGAGGACTAATGAGTCAGGACTAACTAACATGACAGTTAGAGAAATGTTAGAAAGCAGCTCTTCATAATTCCCATCCCTACAACCCAACATTTAGCTTTTCATGTCATATTTGAAACTGTTCACAGAAGTGATTTGCTCACAATAAATTACTTTCTTACCTAGCTAGTAATTTATGTCCACTATAGCAATCTAAACATTAAACAATCTACAGTCAAGAGCTCTATACTTTCTTGACAAAGATGAAGCACACAACCATAGCCTTGTGATTGTCTGTTTGTTATGTAAATGTTATGAAAAAATTAAAATGTAACGTGACTAATGTCATGCTTTGATTTTCCTCTGCCAACCTACTCTTCCAGAAGCAAAACCCTGGATTCTTGCCTCATTACTCACCTTTATGCAATCACCCAAAGTGAATACAAAATCTAAGAGTAGAGCTACATGGGCCCATAGCCTAAAAACAGGTAGGCATGTGATGGGATTGATGAAGTGTGAATATGTAATCACCTCTTCATGTGCAGACTTTAATCCTAATTTAACCAGGGAGAAAAAAAGAGCAAAATAATCTTTCAGAAAAAGTAGAGGTCAATGTGAATACTTCTACTAGGCAATACATCCAACAATCCAAAACAAATTAAACTTCAGAAACAAAAAAAGGGGGTTGTGGGGAGGAAGGAGGGAAGGGCGGGTTGTGTTTTGATTTTTTTTTGTGGATTTTTTTAACTACTCTTTTGTCAAGCCAAGGCTGAATTTCATTATAAGACAAAACCTGCTTGCACTGTAATTTTTACCATATAGGAAGAGCACACTGAACAAGGGACTGACAAAATCTGGATCAATATATTGTCCATTTAATCTGAAGAACTATTAATTGATTGCAATAAACCTTATTTCAAGCATCTTGTGTGTTACTAGGAATTACAATGAAGAAACAAGTAACTTTTAGTCATTCTACATAATAAAACCAGAACACAATAGGATCTGAATTCCCCCAAAAAAGGTTATTGTGAGTAAGAAATATTCTTATAAATTACAGAGGAAAATATGACAAAAATACTTCAATCTGAAATTAATTTAGAGAAAAGTATTAGACAAGCTTAGCCTATCTCCTGTAGAAATGAATTAAGTAATTAGGAAACTATGACTTCTAAATATCTCCTTCTTGAAAGTACTTATATATGATTATGTTTATCCATTATTTTTATAAAACTGTATTGTCTAAATATGGCAGCTAATAATAATGGCAGCTAATCATGAAGAAAGTCAGAACCATTCCAAGAGTACACAATCTCACTACCTTAAAATATATGCCAAACTCCCATTACACATAAAAGTTGCCCTAAGCGAATTTCGTATCTTCGTCATCAGTGAACACACTCATGTGAACATTCCCTGGAGAACAGCAGAGTGTTCATTTATCTATATGTTTATTTTAAAGAAAGTATTTGAAACTCTTCATGGGAGCATTCAACTCTGCTTCTCCAGCTTACTTCTCATATACCATCATCTTCCCTACACATTTGAAAAAACAGCTAGAACTTGGGCTTCTGTTGGGATAAAGTATGGAATACTTAAGCAGAACATAACAAGATGAAACAAGTAATTCAACAATCCATTAGAGCAATACAGATAAATGGAAGTGCCCTCTGCTCTAAACAGAGAGCAAGCAAATGAGTGACTAGGAGAACAGAATATAAATTACTACATATATGGGGAGCTTTTTGCTTGTTAGTTTTAATTTTATTCAAATATAAAAAAGGAAAACAGAAGAAAGTAGGACAAAATGGTATGCCACACGTAAGTACGTAAAGATGCACTGAGGTGAAATGTACGTAAGACTGAGGAGGTGCCAGAAAGAAGAGCAAAGAATGAGAAAACCAAATGACTGACAGGAGACTGATAAAAAGATGAGAAAGGCAGTTGAGGAGAGGCTGCTATCTATTTAAGATCATTGAAATCCTCACAAAGCTTCTTTACTAAGCACTCAGGAAGAAACTGCTTGTGGCTTTATTGGAAGCCCTAAAGTTCATGGATCAATATCCCCATGGGAGGAAATACAGCTATCAGGGACATGGGCTTTTCCTCATATTACAGCTTCCAGTGAAAAAAAAAGTAAGCTCTCTTCAGTTCCTTTGTCTGAATACATGTAGTTCAATGACCACGATATTTTAAATCCTCTATACACTCTTGCACATTATCTGACTGCAGCTATCTATTTCTTGCTAAAATAATGCCTATAGAGCCTCCTGGTCTTAGAAGCATTTAACTCTTCTGCAAGACTTGCTCTTTATTGGGTAATTTTACTTTTTGGTTTTGAGTGCTTGGAGAAACACCTCAGAGAACCTAAATACTAACCAAGCACTAAACATTGTTAAATACTAAACAAGAACCATACAGGTTTCTCCATCTGCTTGAAGAGCCATTTGATTATATCCATTCTAAAGCATTAAGCATTTTATGTCACTATCCCAAGAACTTAATTCTTGCTTTTTTGTTAAATAAACCCCCCCTCTAAACTGAAAGACTTTCCTCCCAGTTTGCACACTACTGCTCTAGATTCAGTCCTTCACACTCTGTTTCAGGTGAGGTGTCTGCAGTAAGTCCTTTCCTCCAAGCTATGTTTGTTCAACATCAAATTTCACCATGGGATTTCACCACTTAACATTCCCAACTGTTTACCCAAGACAAAAACTTATGCAATCTCATTCCATTCCTGCTCCTATTGTCCCACTTCTGCCTGTAATTTTATTAGCGTTCTCCAGTGGATCTGTCTGACATGGAAAAAACCAAGCTAACAAAACAATTACGGACTTGAAGATAATGCTAGTAAGATTTTGAACTTTGAAACCATTTCTGATATCTGCTCATTTTGACTGCAAGACATTTCCCAAGGGAAACAGGCACAAATACAGACAAAAATTAATCAGAATACACTCTTAGAAACTTAACAGCAAATGTCTACCACAAAACTTGCTTTTATGTTTCCAGCTTCTTGAAAAACTTTCCTTCAGCCTGTTGTTGAAGACTACAGTTACTCATATTAGTTTTAGTGTTATGAATATTTAAGAAGTCTCACAGGAAATTATGGGAATGGGATTCAAGTAAGGTTTCCTGCCTCTTAATCACCATGGAGTGACACCTTCCTGATACTGTCTGCTGGAACAGAGTAACAGCTTGTCTTTTGAAAGTTACATTAAAATGGAAAAGTATAGGACAACCATAGTATTTGGTGTTTAGTATAGTAGTAGATTCATTTGTCTAAAAATACAAACTGCAAAAAGCATAAGCCTGTATTTTTTTAATATACATTTGAACACCTGGGGTTGCATGAGTTAGTTTGTACAAACAAAATTTTGCAAAAGATAGGCAATTTTCAGAATTGCTTCTGAACATTTCTCTAAAAACTAACACTTTCCATTATTTCATAAAATACTTCTTACCCTAAAATTCAAAAGCCATACAACTTCTAGTTGAAAAAGAATTAATGGAAGCACAGTAAAATTTACTCAAAAGGAAACTAGAAAAGTCTATAGGCAACTATTTCCCATGACAGACAAATTCCTAAAAGAGGAGATCACACTCACCCATTATCTTAAACCTCAGAAGAGCTCACATTCAGAAGTTTAAACACATAAAAATGAATGTCTTTCATTATATAATGCTATACCATCAGTACTGAGATATTAGCTTCTAAACACAATTATATTTCTCAATTGGCTTTACTCTGATAATAAATCTTTCAAAACAGTCTAGGTTACTATAATATAGGACAATGCATTTCAATCTCTGCCTCTTTAGTTACATTTGTGACTATGAAGACAAATATAATCTCACAAGAACGGACCTGTGAAATTTAGAACTTACCTATGGCTACGTTGATTATACTAAAATAATCCAATGTAAATGTTGTGATGCTGTACACCACACAAAGAAAACAGCTGCCTACTTAACTGACTGCTAAGGACACTTCAAATTCCAGCAGCATTCAGAGATTCAAAATACTCCAAATTTTATAAATCACAGTTAAAGGTATGAAAATTGGTACAGTAAAAGAAAACCATTTATACTGTAGCCCCGAAGTCTATTGCAGAACATGAAGAACTTGACCCAAAAAAAGGGTAATTTTTTTCTTCAGGCCCAACCACATCAATACCGACTTGACCTGCAATTTTCTAAACTACAGTGTACAACAGCTACTGTGCTAAAAATATTCTGTTACTCAAACTTCAAGATATTCTCTCCAGAGATAGGATTTCCTGATAGGAGATTCAAATTAATAGGAATTTGAATTTCCTGTGTTTTCCCTTCCTGTGTTTTCTAGATTGCTAGACTAATGAGTTTGTTTTCAACAGCCTGTAAAAAAATGAAGGAGCAGATTTATTTGTTGACTGGTGTTCAGTGCTTTGAAGTGAAGTGACCTTGTATACAGAGAAAAAGTGTAGTAGACCACAGTCATGTCTATTTAGACACAATGCTGCAGCGCATTTGGTTTTTCCTACACTCCTGAAGGAATTTGTACAGGAATTGCCTTGAGAGCCTGGTAACTGGTGACTTTTATTTTAGTCTGCAAGTAGCCCTATTAGAAACTGATGGGAATGCTTGTGAAGTAGCTGAGCAGAGACCCCTACTTTGAGCAAAGTAATTTTTATGTAGAGAAAGTGAACAGTTCTGGCCATGCATATTCAGCTATGGCAAACCTACCTGACTCAGCCATATAAACACACTAGAAAAAGTCAGCACATCCAAAAATAATTATGGAACACATACTCTGTAATATAATACAATGAAAAAAGAATCCTAATCTATCATTAGGATTTCCAGATATTAAGGCTAAGTGACAGTCAACACCAATTTTGAAGAAAAAATGTGCTTTACAATCAACTAACTTTTCAGGCCAGTATGTTTCATGCTTTGCACACAGCAAAAACATGGAGCCAAAAGACTGAAAAGAAAATGAAAACGCAGTTTTAAAACTAATTAGACATTTGATTGTGATTTATAAAGGATGATGGGAAAACAGACAGCAGCAGCAGGCAGCTGGACTATGAAATTTAACAGTCAGGAGTCTCACCAAATACAAAATTTTCAATCCTTTTCACATGCACGAAAAACCCCATCCGCCATTAAAGGTTAACAATATTGATTCTGACAGATGGGATCCTCCTGACTTCCTACTGCATCAAGTCACCCTCCTGCAAGATGCTTGTTATTGCAACATTACATCACCAACAAAATAATGATCATCTGTGATGACTTCAGCAAATGCAAATGAAAAAACAACTCATCATTAGCCTGCTAATAAGCTTTATCTTTCCTACTTATAAGTCAGCTGTTGTAAAACACATATAGCAGTTCAGGTCTAAAAATCAAACTTCATATATTTAGACACAAAAGATTCTATTACTAACCCAAGTTTATCTCATTTTCTCTTTCCCAGTTAATGGATGCTTTTTTTAATTGTAAATGTTGCTGCTCTTTGATATTTTCTATTAATGAAAAAAACCAGAATAAAAGAACTTTTGAGTAATTTATCAAAGAAAATACTACTTTTATTCAGGACTACTAGATAATCATTAAATATTCTTTCACAAGATGGAAAAAAAGGTGAGGGATCCACTTTGTCACAGATCTTAAATTCTCCTTTTGACAAAGTTACTGATAATGGATCAACAGTAAAAATGCAAACAAGTTCTCAGGGAACTGTTATCAAACAGTGCCTCCTTGAGCAGGAAGAGATTGGACCAGATTATGCACAGTGGTCCCTTCCAATTTGACCTATTCTGTGACGTCATGATATTGGGAGATACAGACATGTAATTCTGTGGCTTACCATGTATTTTAAGTAAATAGCAAGCATTTCATTCCTAGTCACAGAATGAGACAAACTATTGTAGTTACCATACTATTAAAATCTGACTATTAAAAAAAATGTTAAAACTGTTAGAACTGTTAAAAAATGTTAAAAGGCAGTTAGAGATGAACCTTAGAAACACTTTCAATGTATTTTGTCCTTTTAAACTGCAGTAACAGCATCAATCTCAGAAGACTCTGACTGTTTTAAGGCCTTGCGTAGAAAATTTTAATTTAACAATCTATTCACACACAAACCGATATCTTCACCTATTTGTTTAATAATTTGAATTTTTTCCACTTGTAATGTAATAGCAATCCTTAAGCAGTACATCACAAGAATGGTTTAACTGTGCTCTAACCAGAGCACAGCCACATAGCAAAGGACAAGAGTTACTGAAGTCAAATGGCAGCCTGCCATTAAACCTCTGTTCTGTGACAATGCCCCCCAGGCATCTTAAGAGAGGTCTCTTGTTGAAACGCATATTTGTGCTGTAAAAGTAGACAAAAAGGCAAGACAGGAAACACCCTTTTCTTTGGAGCTTTCAGTATCACTTCTGTGATGTGTCATTTTTTTGAGACCTTCAGTATATTTCCGAAAATAAAAAAGAGGAAAAACTTCAGCTACAGAAATAAACAAAAATCTCACCTTGTTATTTTCACACTTGTATGGGATTTTGAGGGTATCCATGGCCTTGATCATGGCCTGCATTGCTGTAAATATATTCTGGTACACCAGTTTTGTAAAGCCCCTTTTGTCTTCATCAGAGTAACCTGATCCATGAATGATTCTCATCTGCTTGATAAATGTGCTTTTGCCACTCTCTCCTGTGCCTGCAAGACAAATAAGAAGGATATGCTTTACCCAGTGGACACAAACACGACTTTTTTTGCACAATGCTGACAGCTTGCTTACTGCAGAGCTCAACAGTGTCAAGTGGTGCTTGGAAGGTAACTACAAGGACCAGTTCAATGTCAAACAGCAACATCAGTAGCAACTGAAGAACTGAATTAAAATTTGCACTTTGATTTAAAAACTGAACTAATGAGCAAAATGGCACTCCAAAATATACATATTACATATGACTTCGTATTTGAAAATATTTTATTCTTAAAAATGTAATTGTACGAAACTCTAACTTCATGAGACAGTTCATCACAAAAGTTCTGAGAGGAAGAAAATCTTCCTAGGCTAACTCTCAGGACATTACAGTAATCTGGTATTACAAGCAACAGATATATGTGTTTTGGTTTTCTGGCTTTTCTTTCTCCGGGCAACAACAGACAGAACAAGAGGACACAGTCTCAAGCTGTGCCAAGGGAGATACAGGCTAGAATTAAGGAGGAAGTTTTTCACAGAAAGAGTGATCAAATACTGGAATCATCTACCCAGGGAGGTGGTGGAGTCACCATCCCTCGATGTGTTCAAAAAAAAGACTGGATGTGGCACTTGGTGACATGATCTAGTTGACGTGTTAGAACATGGGTTGGACTCTGTGATCTTAAAGGTCTCTTCCAACCTAGAAATTCTGTGATTCTGTTTGGGTTTTCAGTTTTGTTGTATTTGCTTGTTTGGTTTTTAATTTGTTTGTTTGAGGGGGTATGGTTGGGTTGCAGCTTTTTTTTGTTTTAAGCTAGTATTGGAACAACCAGAGCCCAACAAACTTCAATCTCAGAACCATATGAAATCACTGTTAATTAAAATTTGATTCATATTTATTAATAAGCAGTCATTCCTTCCACTAAATCTTTTTAATGTCTTTTTATACTTTGTACTAAAAGTAATTTATTGATGAAATATGACTATTTGTCAACTTAAAGTTAAGATCTCTGTTGGAAACTTCACAAAGATTACAACACACAACATTTTTCCTTTTCTCCAATTCAACAAGCTCATCTATAACTACAAGAGCTTATCTATATTATCCCTGTGTTTGCTTAAGAGGAGGAGTTGAACCTGCACAACTACATAAGCCCTGTGTTCACCCAGCTGCTCAGCTCTGCAGAAAACAAAATGCATTGCTCAGTGCTGTGGTTTTCAGACTTGCAGCCTGGGCTTTATTTTAATCATTTCTGTAAAGCTTTCATGCCTTGTGCCCTAATACTCATGTCCAGGACAAAGGCAGCTTTATAGGCCTCTTAGATAATGTTTTTGGTGTCTTCCCAAAAAAGTGTGTTTCACAGCAGTGAAGTTTATAGGAGTAACCCTTAACTATTTCTGAGATAGCACACACTGCAAAATCTAAGCCTCTAAAATCTTCTGCCCTTACCACAAGCATAATTTTGAAACCATCACTCCCATTTCCTGCACACATATAACAAACTTCTAATGCAGGTTTTCTTTACGCACACATTCCCAGAATATCCAACATGATGTTACATACTACAGAATCAGAATGGTTTGAGTTAGAAAGGACCTTAGAGATCATCTAATCACAAGACGCCCCTTGCCATAAGCAGGGACATCTTCCATTAGGCCAGTTTGCACAGACCCCATCTAATTTAGCCTTGAATACTGCCAGGGATGGGGCATCAACAGGTTCTCTGGGCAACCTGTGCCAGTGCCCTACCACCTTCACACGTAAAGAATTTCTTCCAGCATCTCATGTAAATCTACTCTCTTTAAGTTTAATGCCATTTCTCCTTGTCCAATCACTACATGCCCTCATAAAAGTCAGTCTCCAGCTTTCTTGCAGGCTCCATTTAGTCAGCAAAAGGCTGCTAGATCATCCCCCTAGACATCAAGACACTGACTGGTATCAACTTGTACTTTCTACAGCCTCAACCATTCATTACAGAACAAGCTAAAAAATACATCATGGCAATACAGTCTAAAAATTTTACCATTTACCATAATAATAATAACCATTTACCACAATAATAATAATAACCATTTACCATAATAAACACAAACAACACTGCGTAACAGCATGAACAGGACCCTTGAGTGGGCCTGTTTCACCTGGTGAAAAGAAAACCTGAAATTACATAAGAAAAAAATCTACATTTTCTTCTGAGAGGATATGAATGCCTTATGGGCTCTGTTAGCCACTGCTTCTGCCACCATCATTCTACTTATACCTCCAATGGATACAAGACAAGAGCAAAGGTGAAACGGCAGTGCAGTGGATCAGCAGAATGGACCAATGGGGGATAAAACTATACTGAGACCAATTTTCTGCTGGCTACCACAGCACCTTACATTAGTCAAGTCAGTTCCCTGAAGCCAGATATATAGTATCTTCTCATCTGTCACAAGACTGCTGAAGCCACACAATGTACCTAAAACTCAATCATAATCAGAATACCACCGCCACACTCCCTCATCTTTTAAAAAACATTACTTTCAACCTTTCCCCCCCTATCCCCTCCCCAGTCCTAATATAACTCCTTGTCTAGTACTTAGCTGAGAATTGAATATTGTGACAGAATAAAACCCCACATTCTTGACTCAAGCACATAGCTTGCTTCATCATCTGACTTCTAAATTTCATCTCAGATAAAATCAACGTAATGAATGAAAAAAGATTAACTGTCATCTAAAAATAATGAAGAAATGTCTGTAATAGTGATGAACTCCCCATTCATGGCATAGAGGATTATCAAAATTTTTAAGAGCTTAGCATCTGAAAAACTGAAAGTTTCTGAAAACTTCTTTGTTTTTTTTTTCTTGAAATGTTAATAATTACAATAATTACTGTATCATCAAGAATTTTACAAGCAGAGATCTGAAAGTACTTCTAGCAATATTACATCCACAAGCAGAATCAGGAAAGAAGCCAGATTGCTTAAATGCAGAGTAGATCCTTATGCATGCACTTGCACCCAGATATATACATATGACGTACAATTTATTTCTCCTGGTACACATCCTGCAAAAATCAAGCCACAGAATTTTGAAATACAACATTCTTTGCTCTGCAAAACTTACGGAAAACCTTTAAACATAGGTGACAGTGCAGCTACTGGCAGAGAGGTTTCAGAGCTTGTGGTGACTGACAAAGAAGATACAGGAGACTAATTTAAAAGAAAAACAACTGTAGAAGCCTAGAATGACAAGCCTTTCCTTTGTATGGTTGTCCTGTATTTGCTTTAGCATTTCTCTGCATTGCAACTTTAAAAAAATCTTAGGTATAGTATCTTCAGATCAAATACAAGGCTGTTTTTTAACTAAAACAACATACCATTCTCTAAGTAAAATGCACACTGGCATCTCTTAAACAGAAAGACTGCTAAACTACACCTGATAGTGTTTTTTCCCCCAAGTTTGACCTATGAAAAGGCAAATAAACCCTGCTATTTAACTGTTTGAAAATTTATATTAAATTAGAGAGAAGAGGACATTCTTAACATGTAAGGAAGGAGAAAGCCATTGAAATCCACTACCCTGTTAGTCACTGTACACACACACTTATTAGGAACTGTCAAAACAACAGTGTATACATTTGCAGAAAACTGGCTTTCATCTTGGAGCTTAGATGCAGAAAGAAAGCCTACAAGTACCTGGAAAGTGAAGATTCATGGGTAAGGGTAGAATCAACATCCTACACAGATGAGCAGAACCATACTGTAACCAGAGTTTCATCAAACATGTACTCAGACAAAGCAGTCGTTGTACATTGCCTCACAGATTTACAGAAAAGGGGAGCAATAAACCTCATCAGATACTAACTAGCAGTGTAACTCCTAGGAGGAGTAAGAGCTAAAACAGTAATAGAGAGGTAATGCATGAAAAGAAAAATACTTGATTTTACTTAAAGTTATACTTCACTTGGAAGAAAGTTTAATGTCCTCTATGCTACCACTAGTTCAGCATTAGAGAAAACAAAAAATATTGTTTGGTCTGTTGCTGCTCTAGCAGTGGAATGCAGTGGGATCACATTTCCACTGAAACCAAGTATGGGTAAATGAAAACATGAAACTGTGCAGAATTCAGGCCTTGGACCAGCTTGGCTTTGTAGGTGACAAATCAGGCCTTGGACCAGCTTGGCTTTGTAGGTGACAAATCAGTTAAAATGTAGTATGGAATGCATGAAGATCCTCCTGGGAACTGAGGCAGAGAAGCCAGTCCGTCTTACGACTCAGAACAGCAACTCTCAGGATCACAGTTGTAGGCTGCTGCTGGGAGGGATATTCAGTTGGTAAGACTGTAGCAAAACTCCCTGAGGTACAAGTGAAATTCCCCACCTCACCCTGCAACATGTATCTGTCCAAGCCCTGGAGCAGAACTAGAGTATCACTTCTCCATCAAAAGAAGGCAGCAAGGCTAGTGAAACAAGGGGTCTCCCACACCCACAGCTCAGTCCACCTGATGTGCTCATGCGCCCAGGCAGACTGTGCTCTCATCCTGACATCATATGAAGAGATCCTTACCTCTACAACAGCCTTGACCATCACCTCTGTCAACAGTTCCCACAACTGAGTTGACCTGCTTCAAGCTGGTACAGCCATTGATGAGGCAGTCCTTTTTAGTGAAGACTGCTAGTACTCTATGAACTTTTTTCCCTATTGCTTAAAAAGTATTACCTCCATGACATTGTATCACTGTATCATAACTCTTGAAAGATACTCAAGTACCAACCGACTCCAACAACCAATTTATACTACTACAAGTTAATAACTGAAACTGACCATTTTCACCTTGGTCATAGAAACACCAAAGAATTTCAGTGACAACTCATCCAGAGACATGAACAGAATTCCTGTAAGGAATTACCAGTGCTGATAATGGATACAGTAGACATATTAATATTTTTCACAAAATGAAAAGTAGAACCATTATATCTTCCTTGTATGATTATCCTACTCATTAACTGACATTAAGAGATTAAACCTTACAAGGGTTGTTTGATGTTAGGAAACATTTCAATGGCATTTCATTTAGAGTTACAGAAAAGCCTATGAAACAGGAAAGCATCTCAAATTTCAGTCAAAAAAAGCCAGAAAGAGAACTAAGGTGTCCTGAAGTCTGTTCCTATATCAATAGCACAATGTTTTGCAGTTATGTTAAAAACTGAACAGAATAACGACAAAAAGCCAAAAAATGTGAGAACCCCAGTGACGGCATTTTGAGATTTAACAGTACACAGGTTGAAGTTAAGAACCACTTAGGAAAAATGGGAGAGGGGTACATATTATTCTATTGCCAAGTGTTTGCTCCACTGACAGAATATCTTTAATTTAAAATCACTACACAATCTTCTTACTTGTTTTGTTTAAAAGGCACATTTGCATATTCCACTTGCTTTTTAAAAAAGAGTAAGCATATAATCATTTCACTATTCACTAAATTATCTCCTCTGTATCATTTTCATAATTAATAAACATTTCATTAAGATTACTGTCAATATTCTACACAATATTATTTCATGAATTACTAATGGAACAACAAAAAGGAGCAATATTCCAAAAAAGGATGGATAGAATTTTGAAGTAGCTCATGAAGTACATAATTACCTCAAATAAGGAATATGAAGCATCTACATTCATGTAGAGCAATTTGTTTCAAGAATAATCTTGAATGTCTTAAATATTTATGAAAAACTAAGCAAATGTTATCCATTACAAATATTACTAAAGTTGTTCCATCATTTCCTTACCTACGTGATTGAAATTGTATTGACCATCTTCCTTAAAAAAGGGGAAATACCTGCCATGATGTGGACAGCTAGTCTGAGTGCTTTCTACAGAAGAAAAATCCTCTTACAAATTTCATCTGGTTGTTTTTGAGACTATAATAAAGTTAGTCATTCTAGTGCAGCCACAAACTTAGAGAAACAAAATACCCATCCTCATTGTACAAGTGAAGCACTCAAAACAGTTCAAGTGACTACTACAATAAAGCTTAAGACAGATACTGAATTACTGAAAAACTGGAAGGAAATGGAATATAGAATTGAAACATAAAATTCAGCTGATGTTCTGTAGCTTCTTAACTAATGTTAATTCAAGCTTTTGTGAACCAGAACCTCCAACTCTTTTACAGGAAATGCAGTTAATCAAATACAGCTTTTTGCCAGATAATGAAAACTACACAGCAAAACTACACTACTATTATGCAGCTGAAAGTCAGCATTCACTTCTCCACACCTTCAATTCAGAAAAACCCCAAACCTACCCACGCAACCAAAAAAACCCAAACCAGCAAGACCCCCTCCAAAATCAAAACAACTAGATAAATCAACAACAAAAAATATCACCACCACCTAAGCCCCCACCCAACAAAACAGGACTTCGTCCTTATCTTTTATAGCTACAAACAGGTAATTGTCACCATTTTAGAGGTATCTTATTATGGTTTAGGTGTAATTCAGAAGCAAGTATGCAAGAGAAGAGATAAACTGGGTGCCTTCACAGAGGTCAAGTAATTCCTCAAGAATTCGCACAGCTTTGTAAATGGGTTCAAAGCAGGACAGGATCCCACCTTGTGTGACCTTCTCCTCCCTTCTCTTGAAAGGATCCCTCTGATAAACCACAGGCTCCCTATAGAGAATCAACTCTTTCCAGTCTGTGCTTATTTTCCATTTTATACAGTTTGGAGCAGCTTTGACAAATTCTGCCTAAAGAACTCATCTGTGCAGAAAAAGCATCACAAATCAAATTTCACCCTCAAAAATATTTTCTTGATGCTACTCACAACTCAATTGAACAGCAAACTGTTTAAAGTCAGTCTGTTGGCTGCTGCTCTTCGATGGAAATGTTATAAACAAAACCAGAAGCAAACATCAGCATTCATAAAAGAAGGTATCATACAAACTCTTACCTTCCTAGCACAGAGGAAAGGCAAAATTGGTCTTTGCAAACGTGTGTGATTAATTTCAAATGAATGTTTATATGAAGGTGTTGGAAAGCAGACTCCAGTAGATTCCAAGGCACAAGCAAATCAAGATTGATCATTTCTTATCTTCTTTGAGATCAGGATAATACAGAACTATTAATAAATCAACTTGTATGTTTTCTCTAAGCTATTTATTAAAATGGTAATAATATGCTGAGCACCACCTGATTTTCTGTGAAAACTAGCTTAACTACTAATTTGATAAAGACAGGGTTTAGGGTTTAAATCTTTTATGTTTCCTTCATATTACAGCTACAGTTCATCACCTCTACACCTAAGCTGGACTGAAAATTATGGGGGCTGAGAGAGGCCATACAACACTACACGTCCTGCAGGTCTCCAGGAGTATTCTCCAGGAATTTCAGTACGAGATTTAAGTTTTCCTGCATTCCAAGAAAAGGCTTGAGTTAGCTCTAAACTTTTATTAAGGAAGACACATAAAATTTATTTAATTAATAATTAATTCTTTCAAATTTCTTTCACATTCTGTTAGTTGGAGGGATTATGAACACGTAAACACAACTCTGATTCCTACCAACTCTGAGAG